>NC_085875.1:24492115-24552115 GCF_034702125.1 Engraulis encrasicolus
CGTGTGTGCGAGCGTGCTAGTGTGTGTGTACACGTGTGTGCGTGCACGAATTCGTAATCTATAGAGTGTGTTTGGTCCTGCTGTCTAAATTCTGGATTCTCATTGATAAATGTATTGTGTGGTGGTCAGGTGGTGATAGGAATGACTGTGGTAAACTAGGAACATGTGGCAGAGGCGATAGAGTAGGGCAGTGGGCTAAATCTGAAGGATGAGAGAGAGAGAGAGAGAGAGAGAGAGAGAGAGAGAGAGAGAGAGAGAGAGAGAGAGGGAGCAGATTGCGGGGAGGGATCAGCCTCTTGAGCTTTAGAGAGTGACAGCAGGGGGGATATTACACTTAGCCACTTACAGTAGCCATCTACTAGCAACAGGAGAGATAGACAGACCAGCTGACCTGCTAGCTGTCTGAAATTCCCATGTGTGTGTGCGCGCGTATGTGTGTAGTATGTGTGTGTGCGTAGTATGTGTGTGTGTGCGTGCGTGCGTGCGTGCGTGTGTGTGTGTGTGTGTGTGTGTGTGTGTGTGTGTGTGTGTGTTTTTATGTCCTAGTGTCAGGGCTTAACACTAACACACGCCAGGTAGCCAAATGCGGGTGAATATCGGCGTTGGCTAGTAGATACCGAAGGTTCACTAGCCATTCTGGCGGGTCCGTTACTATTCTGAATGATGAGGCACCGCATTTTGTAGTTTTTTTCCTCGGACCGTCTTTGCTACAAAAGCAATACAATGCGCTTTCGCGAGCCTACAATACCCATGAAGCACCTGTGTCACGTGTCACCTGTGTGTCACGCATGCCAAGAATCTGAGAGGACTAGTCTTGCGAAGAGGAGTGGCAACGAGCTACCGGCATATCAGCGTGCGTTAGGAAATGTCACTGAAAACCTTGTCGTGAAAATAAAGTAGCCAAGTTCATCTCAACTGACGTGTTTTGCGATCTGTCATTAGTTCAATACTTAGTAGTAGTGTACATTAAAATGACCAAGGCGAGAGGAAAACACGCCAGCCTGTCTTGTGAAAGTCTCGAGACTGTAAGCGCAGTGATAAGACAAGGACACATGCGGCATTAATAATGTTCGGTTTAAATTATTTTCTGATTTGCCTGTATGTCTTCATACTTTAATATTCCTCCATGTTTCTTGTCCTGTTGTTCCCGACTGTCAAACCGGGCTTAAACAACGAGCAGTAGCCTACTGCAGCCTTCCAGACTGCATTAAGCACGTCCCTTGCCCATTTCGCCTTGCGTCCGTTCATTTAAACAACTCAATATTAAACGAAATGAAAGGAAGTCGTAGCCCCTTCTGTAGGCCTAGTTACCGCATCTGTGTGCGCTTTTTAGTGGACACTATAAGAAAATATTCCAGAAGAGGTGTTATTCCACATCCATGACCAAGGAGAGGCGAACTTGGCAATGACTTTTGCTATCTACTTTGCGCATCAATTTGGAAAGTGCCTTTCAGATCAAAGGCGCAAATATTTTATATTTATATTATATTATATTATATTAGGCCTATATTATATTATATTATATTATATTATGTTAGCCTACATCACATTATTACAGCCTATTATATAATTCTTTAAAGCTGCTATGATGGTTAAGAGCATTATGGCTAGTGAAAAGGCAATGGCTAGTGAGTCAGGAAAACCACTAGCCAAAATGGCTGGTAAGCGAAAAAGTTAGTGTCAAGCACTGGTGTGTGTGTGTGTGTGTGTGTGTGTGTGTGTGTGTGTGTGTGTGTGTGTGTGAGTGTGTGTCTTTGTGTGTGAGCGTGTGCGTGTATGTGTGTGAGTGTGTGTGTGTGCATCTGTGCGTGGAACTGGATAGATGCACCTACTTGGCCAAAGCCATCATGTTTTGACCCTCTCAGGTTCAGATGATGTCCACTATGGTAAGGTCACTTGCTCAAAGCTATGTGTGCTGTAAACTGTACTCTGTGTAGGTACTTGTTGGATTGGTTAGGGGGTATTCTTAGTGGAGGATTAAATTGACCCAAAGGATGAAAGGTCATAGAGCATGAAAACTATGTAAGGGTTTGAGAACCCCCCAAATACTTCCACAGTTCTTGGATTTGCTGTCGGAAACATATCAGGTCAAATTTGTTGTGTAGTACTGCTCTCTACTGGCTGAATGTAGCCATTGCAGTTTCATTTAGGGACCTTCAGGCAGATATGTGAAGTAAAATGTAATGAAAAAAATGTTGTTTCATACACCTGTGGTCACACCAGTCCTTTTACTGCACTTTTTCAGTAGCTGTAGGTTTTTAGCTCTCTTTTACCTTACTTCACGCACACTTCTCCTTTATACAATCTCTGCACTATTACATAGGTCAAGGATTCAAGGAATCAAGGATATTTATTTGTCATGTGCATGGAGACACTTTCGTGTCACTTGTATTGAAATGCATGGCCGGTGCAAAACAAGAGGAAAGGTGAAGAAGAAATAACAAAATAATAAATAAAATAATAAAAATAGGCCCTAAAAATAATATGTGTGTGCGTGTACGTGTGCGTGTGCGTGTGTGTTCAATCAAATGAATTAGGAGGAATTCAGTAAGCAAATGGCATGAGGAAAAAAGCTCTTTTTCAGTCTCTCAGTTCTAGCTCTGTGACAGCACAGTCGCCTTCCAGATCTGGGTGTGATTGGTCTTTGAGAAATGTATGGGCCCTAGATATTACTCTCTTTGTATGGATGTCTTTCACAGCTGGCAGAGGTTGACGAATACAGCGCTCAGCAGAGCACACTATCCTTTGTAGTTCTTTCTGTTCAAGCACTGTGGCATTTCCGTACCAGGTGATGATGGACCCTGTTAAGATGCTCTCCACTGCTGAGGAGTAAAAGGCTAAATAAAAGGACACCGCTAAAAGGTGCACTGGCGAACGGTTTATAGCTGTGGTAGTCAATGGAGTTAAATCTTACTCTCTCATCATATGGAATTGTGTGTGTTTTTGTACGTGCCTGTATGTGCTTTACTGATTAGCAGTTTTGAAACAGAGGTTTTGTATCATACCGTATGCCGAACTAATACGGGTCCCTTTGTCATCCTTCAGGTGGCCATCGAACAGAAAGGCAGCTCCAATGCAGAGAGTCCAGACGGTGACCAGCCATCACAGTGCGCCCATCAGTGAGGAGTGAGGAGCGAGGAGGAGGGACACACAGCTGGGACATCATGGACCTCAACACGAGACTGTCCTCTGTGTACACCTGTCTTCTGGAACCACCTGGGTATGGAGTAATGACTGGATTCACTGGACTGGATTCAGTAGGGTGGGGGTGGGGGGGCATGATGCACTTGAAGAGATGAGGGATGATGGTGACCAGACACCAAGCAGCTTTGTCAGACAGCAACACAGGCAACTGCAATGAAGCACCCAGACCACAAGAGGGAGCCAGATTGCAGACAAACTCCAAACTCTGACAGACAGCAGCGCTGGGACACGGAATACATAACAGCAGTGTCTGTAGAATACAGCACTTGCTATGGAGTTTACTCTTACAGATGACAATGATGTGCTTTTTTCTGCCCCAAGAAGGGCCTTAAGAGTCATGAAAGATTGGACCAGGAACTTAGGCCCAGGAACTGAAGCCTGGGAACTTGAGCCCAGGGCTAGAGTTCCTGGTCCGTTTATACTGCAGGACAACCGAAAATTCTAAATGGAATGGTAGCTGTGGTAACACATTCAAAAATGACCTGTAAGCACCAGGGCTAACTGGTGGCCCTGGCAGTTGAGGAGGACCTGTTACCTGGACAACAGTTCTTGGTTTGGCCCAGTTCTGGCCTAGCCCAGGAGGTATAAACTGGTACAGGGGCTGGGCTTCAGTTCCTGGGCTTAAGTTCCTGAGCCAATGGCCCTCAGTATAAACTGGGCTCATGACACTGGGACTGACATGAGACACAGGGTCTAGCCCCCTAGCCTGACTATACTCCAGTCCAGACTACTTCTCTACTTAATCCATTTGTAGCTACGAATGGAAAACGTAGAGAGGGTATGGCGTATAGTCAGACTATACCCCAGAGAGGGGGCACAAATTGTACAGTAGGTGCATTTTTGCACTGTGGCCAAGTATGGGATACCTGAGTACCAGGGCCAGCTGGTTACCTGGTTACCTGTTACTGTACCTGGGTTACTTGGCCACCTGGGTCACTTGGTAGACCAGCTATTTACCTACAGTATCTGGTTACCTGACTTCAGGACCAGTTACTAGGGCACCTTGTCTTCTTGGTTACCACCAGGGCTATCTGACTACTTGGGTTACCAGGCCAAATGGTGTTACTTGGTACACCGGGGTACAAGGCTACCTGGTTACCTTACCAATGACACGAGTGGTCTACTTTGCACAGCTGTACAGCGCCAATGCTGTAGGCTACAGCTTTGAACGGTTAGCACGGTTCTTTGCTATTTTTGTTAATATTATACCTGGGCTTGGTTTTTGACCACATTATGAGTTGGGTCTTTGGGTGAAATGGTTTGGTTGTATGTTTGTGTGTTTTGATAGATCATTTCCCCTGGTCTTGGACCAACAGTTTTGCACACTGTAAGACTGATTCTTAAAACGATGGCATGACATTGAAATGTTTAAAAGAACCGTTGAGCTGGATGATCATTGGATAAATTATACAGGTATTGTTACACGTTTACTGAGATGTATTGAGTCCCATTGTCCAACAGGGTTCTTCTGTATTCAGACAATTGAAACAAAAGTGCTCTTAATTTGCATAAGGCACATTTTGAGATAGTGTAGAGTACAAATCATTTTTTTCTGGCTGGGTTATTTTGCTTTTCTTCTTTTCTTTATCTGTCATATTTCTCTGGTGTTAGCTATATAAACTACATTACCCATGAGCACCTTGTGAGCACATGATGGTATACTGCCAAGACCACAGGCCACTGTGCTTCAGCAATACAGGTACAGTAAGAAAAGACTGAGGTTACATACAGATTCATTGGCACCGGTAAAACCAAAATCTCAGTTGCCTTACATGCATTTGTGTAGTTGTCATTCCTTTCAGAATACATGTTGTTGAAAAGAAAAAGAAGGGCTAATATCCTGTCGAGAAGAGAAGCATTACATACATGTACAGTATGTAGCCTACCCAAATACAGAGATAGTGTAAGTAAGGGCTATTACACCCTTTTTTGCGAATAGCTAACAGGTCAAGTCTAAATCAAATTATATCTATGCGAAAATCCCAAATTACATAACTGACTAAATTGATGCTGCTAAATTTTTGATATATGCATTTGTACTTAGAAAACCCACCCTACACTGACTTTGTAAGAGCCCTGTACAATGAATCATACTAAGTATGAAGTGGACATTTTTTGATGTAGTGTAATGATGTCACTTTCTTCCACTGGGCATTTGTAAAACTACTGAATGGTGTTTGTACTCATGACATTGCCTCTCTCTGCATTTTACTGAATGTGCATCTTTACTACTAACAGGAACAGTGTTTCACTGGGTGATCAAAGAGAAAAGACTTTCAAGAATTGTTCATGTATTATAACCGCCTCTTATTTCTTTGCTATGTTTTGTTTTTCAGACTTTAAAGTAATTTATGAATCAAGTGTTGTAATTATATGAATTTCAATGTGTCATCGTTCGCCATCATTTCATATACAGTGGGTTTATTCACATTATTTTTCTCTGCAGATATTAATAACTGGTTCCCAAGTACAAACTGTAATAAACATAGTCTAGACTTCCATTAAGTAGCATAAACAGGCTCACTGTTGGTCCATAAGTGTCAACACTACATACTGTACAGTAATAACAGTAAATAAAACGTCCTCAGGCACACCTGTGTTGAGTTTCATTTGCACATACCTGTAGCACACTGACTGCACACATAAACGTTGAAAACACTGCTTCTCTGAAAGTTGTTCTGTGACGAAACATGTATTATTCTTGGTCTAAAAACGCATTTTAGAGTAGCATTTACTCAAACAATCACATCTAAAATCCAACAAGCAAAAGAATCCTTTTTTCCACTTTCTGCATTCTGCATCAACGCAAGGTCAGCAAAATTGTCCCATGATGTCACATCTAATCTCTAGGCCCCCCTTTTTAACTTCTTTAACATGTTTACCCAATCCCATGGCATTACCATTATGCCCATAATCTTGCGTAGATACGGTATGTTATTGCAACCCAGTGCCATAGCATTGCAGTACCAGTACGCCAATTGTCTTCTTCGATAGGTTATTGCAACCCAACGCCATGACAGAAGCAGAACGACCTGCTGCCAAGTGCTCCTGCTGACCTTGATTGATAAATGGGAAGGTTGATGGTGAGAGAACAACTGTTGGATGACCCCGCTGTATGTTGAGCTGCACTGTGCACCTGCATCAAAAAATACAGGTGCCCTGAAATCTGCCATTTTATCATTTTAGCTCGTCCAAAACTCTTTCGGCCCTGGCCTCGGCTCAAATGGCTAGGGCATGGACTGTTACGCCGGGCACCCGGGTTCGATTCCGGCCCGAGGTCATTTCCCGACCCTCCCCCATCTCTCTCTCTCCCGCTCGTTTCCTGTCACCATCTCATGCTGGCTTGTCGATTAAAGACATAAAAGCCCCTAGAAAATAATAATGAAATTATAAAAAACATACCGTCTTTCAGTTGTGTCCATGGCATAACTACAATTTGTGCAGTATTTAAACAGTTTCAATCGTTTTCAATCATTTCCGTGGCCAAAATCGTAATATTTGCCCATTTCATGTCAAATTGCTCCGAATACGCTGAACTTGGGGCAGCTCCGAGCCTTGCCTCACCCCGGATTGCGCAATCCCTCGTTAACAAACTTGAGCGCATGCGCCATTTTGCTCCTTCTGTGTATGTGTAACAGGTACCATAGCAACGCCACCTTGGTTGACAGATAAGTTCCTGAGAAACAGGAGAGAGATGAGGACACGGCTGTTCAGTTTCAGGCACTTGCAGTAATTTTATTAAAGTTTCACTTTTTAACACACTCTTGATTTAAAGGGGCATTCCACCGGTGGAGACATGAATATTGTATTGAAAGTGGGTCATATATATAGTAGAATAGTAGCATACATTTCTAATTTGGTGCCTTCTTGGCCGAGAAAATTCAGAAAATGACTTTTTAGTGCTTGTGGATTTGTGATAACAATCCCCATAATGCACTGCAATGCTCAAGTTCCACAGGCCATGCAGGCAGTGTTGCCAGATTGGGCTGTTTACCGCCCTATTGGGCTGCTTAGGATGGCTGTGTGCGGGTAAAAATGGCATTTAGCAGAAGAACCTGCCCAATTTTAGCCATAGAAATCAGCAGAATTGGGCGGGATTTTGAGCTTCTTGGCGGGTATTGAGCATTTTTTGGGCTGGAAGACATCAGCCTCATCTGACAACCCTACTTGCAGGTGCATCACAGTGTGACAGACATCACTGGAAAGGAGAAGCTGGAGCACACTGCAGCTTAGTTTTCAAGACTTTATTTTGTGCACACACGCGACCAACGTTTCGGTGTTGCTACACCTTCTTCAGAGTCAAATGATAGCAAGAGAGAGACACACATTTCAAGACTTGACATTCACAGGTGATCCCACTTGGTTTGGCTAAATTGGTCTCATCTCATTGCAGGTAATTGACCCCGCCCTCCAACACCAGGACAATATTGTAGACAATAGACAGCTTGCCAACTTCCCAAAACAAAACAAAAAAGTGGAAAAACAATACACAAAGAACATTGTCAATAAAACCACAACTACAATTATTACAAGACCACAGCCGCAATGCTGGAGCAATTTGTTACAGAAAGCAAGATAAATTTAGTTCCTCATTTATGCCCTGAGGCTCCACTGAATTTAGAGTATGAATCCACAATGCCTTTCCACAAAGCCTCTCTGTCTAATTGTCTGCAATCTTGTCCTAGAGTTGGGGGGTGGGGTCAATTACCTGCAATGAGATGAGACCAATTTAGCCAAACCAAGTGGGATCATCTGTGTCATGTCAAGTCTTGAAATGTGTGTCTCTCTCTTGCTATCATTTGACTCTGAAGAAGGTGTAGCAACACCGAAATGTTGGTCGGGTGTGTGCACAAAATAAAGTCTTGAAAACTAAGCTGCAGTGTGCTCCAGCTTCTCCTTTCCAGCTATGACAGTGACTTACTGGCCGTGTTGCCAGATGAGGCTGATGATTTCCAGCCCAAAGAATGCTCAAAACCTGCCTGGAAGCAATAAATCCCGTCCAATTCTATTGATGTCTATGGGAAAGATTGGGCGAGTTTTCCTGCAAAATGCCATTTTTACCTGCAGACGGCCATCCCAAGCAGCCCAATTGGGCGGGAAACAGCCCAATCTGGCAACACTGTTTACTGGAGCTTCATGGGGCACCTAAGTCTCCACCCCTTCCGGGCGGCTTCTGGGGCTGGCAACGGAAAAACTTTTGACTGGGTTGTAATGGACTGATCAAAGCTATTATCCGACCCACCTCGCATTTCCCCGTGGATCACACATATGCTGTGCCTCAGAATTAATAACAACCAATGGTGTGCTTGTTGACTTCACTTGGCAAGCGATTTTTGAGTTGTGAATGTGCAAAAATATGTAATTATTTGGACTACACAACAGACGTCGCATGTCCGACGTGCATCCACTTAAGCCACGGTGCAGCGGTAGGGTTGGCTGTGCCTCGGTTCACGTCAGATATGCGAGGCGCAAGTGTAGTCTCCAACACAGTTTTGCACAAAAGCTAAAATAACGTTTCTTGCGTGCCGAAAATGAGTGGTCTTACGACGCAAATCCAAACCTTTCAAATTCACTGTCATCATATGTGAAATCCAGAGCACATGCCAAACGGGATGAGGATTTAGCTTGACTCGCTCCATTGACTCGCATTCAAAATTTTGCGAGCTCCTGCCCCATGTATCGGAAGTAGAAGGGCGTGACTTAGGTGCCCCATTGCCAGTGATTTCAAAAGCACTGGGACACTGATCTGTGATAGGTCTGTTAGAGCATTAGGTCCAACCCCCTATGGGCAGGGTTGAAATGGTGGGGAAAAGGCTTGTAGTCTCAACAGAAATCCACTCTTCTTTCACTTCCTCTGTCAATGATGCAAAATGACGATTTTTACATCATTGACGGAGGAAGTGTTAACAGATGAATGCGGATTTCTCCTATCTCAGGGGGAATTGAGAGATTTTTGCAAGACCATTCAAAAGTATGACTTGGTGTCTAGCAATGGAAAGCCTAATGCAAAATGGGTGGAGTGTCCCTTTAAGTTCTGTTTTTTATGTTCAACATATTCAGTATGCCCTTTGAGCATTCTCAATGAATTTCAGTGTCCATGTCATCACAAAATCATAATATCCTTCAGTGCAAAGTCCATAGCAAAAAAAACATCTCTTTTCCCAAAATACATGTTCACTTACTCTTCGGCAGTATTTTTAACCTATTTATCAAAAATGAATTACATAGACAATGGTAGGCTATTTTAACCAGCGTATTGTTAAAGTTACTTTTAAACTTCTCATGGAAGTATTTTACTTTGTTTCAAATCACAACAGTACTGCATTTTACCCTCATAAACCTTAAGTGCTTAATGTAAACAAAACTCGTTTTTAAAGACTGCATTCACCATTTCTAGCTACCTTCTAGACCCATAAAATGTGGTAAGATATGACATGCTGATGTGTGCTTACAACAACTGTAATCCAATCATGGCATGTAGTTCATGGAATTACATATTACTTGGGTCTCGGATTAAAACTATGCATGTGACATAAAATAATGTTACCTAAAACATTTCTGAAATCGAATTGCACTCTGTTGCATCCCTTTTATGATAAGAAAAATACAGCCACATGAAATTACACCATGCAGTCTTTTGTACACCAGTGATACACATATTTCAAGACTACAAGAACACTAGGATTCTATCACCATTTTCAGATACTTTATAGGCTGGTAGAATGTTGATTATATGCTACCAAGACATTCTGACATGTCCATACAACAACTCACCCAGGCATGGCCCTTATTCTAAAGAATTGTATCATTTGAACCCAAGATTAAAGCCATGCATGTTACATACAAGAATTTCCTGAAATATGCTGTGTAATCTAATAGCAATTTACACACTCACTGGTTCTGTAGCACCACCTAATCCACCACATTTTATCCTTAACCCTTATGTTGTGTTTGGGTCATTTTGACCCGTTTCCAAGTTTAAGTGTTAAAAAAACACTTTCCTTTATTGTCATGGAATGAGGCTTCATCTAATCCTCAGTCACAATCATTTCAACACAAAAAAATATGTTTTATAATTTTAGTAAATTTTAAAGGTCTAAAAAAAAAAAGTTACATCTGTGGTGTTCGGGTCAAAATTGACCCGGTATAGATTTTTTGGTTGTATGCATTTCTGAAAAGCTGTTGGTTGCCCTTTGTCCTCAGTTTGGTGATTCATGGTGAGGAAAATATATTTCTTGCCTTAAAAAAATGTTGCCAGCCTTTTCATATTACAAATCCAAGATGGCCGCCAGACAGTCCCATATACTACAATGTGTCATATCTCCGGCTGTGAAAGGAGTACAGACGTATTTCTGGTGTCTACTCATATGTTTTCATGGGCAGGGAATCCATTTCTGCATTATATCACGAGAATTTGTGCACATTTTTTGCAGAATACATTTTTCCACAATATTTTGTCAAAAAAAACGTATCAAAAATCCATAATGGCACCCAAACATGTAGAACTGGTCTTACACTTTCCATAAAGTTGATGTGGCAATGAGATAATGGTCCATGTTCATAGCAAACTGGATTCAGATGAATAGTGTGACTTTTTGCATGTTCATTGAGGTGTTCATTTCCTATATCTTTGCATTAGATTGGTGGAATAGCTGTGACTCTGACAGAATTGTTATTTTGTATATTTACCACACTAAAATCATGTAAATATTGAAAAACACTGAGTCAACATATTTAAACATTCATTTTATGCACTGAAAAACGAATTTTGTTGACATTTGGTCTTTATCCTGCTATAAATCTCTTTGGGTTGGTTTGGACCCGAACACCATAGATGTCACTTTTGATGATATTTTCTAATATTAGAGAAAAACTAATAAAATAAATGTGGGTATTGTTGTACTCCATATCAGCTGTAATACATGGACAACATAACCACTAATTGTATCACTTTAGTAAGTATTAATAGTGAAATTACACAGGTTTTGACAGTTTTGGTCATCAAAAACGATTTGCATAATGTAAGATAAAACACCTGTAAAGTCAAAAAGATGAATAAATAAATAAGTTTTTCCATGGATATGAATACATTCCAAGTTAACTATGAGATGAAAAACAATATTTGATTAGAACTAGTGTTTTTAGGCATTTTATGGCTGAGTTTTGCTATCACGGGTCAAAAATGACCCGAACACCACAGGTGTATGCAGCTTTTGAACACAACACAAGGGTTAATCCAACAGGGGTTTCATCATTTTCAGTTTGTTTCATCATTTTAATTTGTGTAATCCCTAACAGTAACATAATGTTCCACGTGCTCATATTTGTTTTCAATAACTGCCCATATAACTCTATTACAGGCTATTCAACCTATGGAATTTATGATTATTAGGGTTAGGGTTACCATTTCTAATTTCCTTTTATTGCAGGATGACAAAATTTGGTATGCAACATCAATGTGTCATGAAAAACATGGGATTGGAGTCTGATTGTGGATTACTCATTGTTAAACTCAATAGCGCCCCCTAGGAATTCTTTTTTTTTTTTAAACATTTTTTGGCACCATCTGCTGGCAACATGCAGCAATCTGGAAATCTAAACTTTGGCATGTAACATCTTTGTGTCTCCCAGAATAAGTAAGTTACA
The DNA here is from genome assembly GCF_034702125.1 of Engraulis encrasicolus. Classification (NCBI taxonomy): domain Eukaryota; kingdom Metazoa; phylum Chordata; class Actinopteri; order Clupeiformes; family Engraulidae; genus Engraulis; species Engraulis encrasicolus. Next base: position 24,503,966 of record NC_085875.1, read on the forward strand.
GTTTTTCTCAATTGGTTTTGTACATTTCTCGAATCTCTCTCGCAATTTGCAAAACACAATATTCATTCTCAAAACAGCTTTAACAAAACACTGTGGATAACCTGCAAAACCGAGTCTCTTGCTCAAAACCCTCATTTGTCTTTCAAAACCAAGTTTTTTTTGTCAATGAACGTATCAGCGCCAGCAGAATGGTTAGTCATTGTGTCATAGTGTATGGACAAGCTAGTCAAATCAATTTCTCATGTTGTCAATTGAATAGTACACTCTTGAGGATCTTTTCTGAAGCGAAATGTTGTTTAGATTGGATGGGAAATGTTGTAAATTCAGTTTTATATTACATTGATCGGATAAGATTGAGATAGTTTCATGCATTCAGTGACAAAGCTTTTTGAGTGATATGACAAAAGCAATTGATAATGTACGAAATCACTGAGAATTGTACCCAGCCGTGGACGAGAGCATTTGCTATATGCCGAAAACAATGAGAAACTGATTTGACCATGTGCACAGGTAACACCAGGAAGTCACAATTGAACAAAGACTTTTGAGAATCATTATTCTGTTGTGAGAAATTACAGATTACAGATAATTAGAAATTACAGATTTCCCAGCCACAGGCTCTGTAGCGCCCCCTACAATTTCATGCATTTTCTCTCTTTTTGACAACTTTGGCCCCACCCCCTTGGAATTCAAAAGTGCATACAGACTTCATATTGGATATGTCACTTATATAGGTCACACTGAACATGTGAGTGAAGTCAAAATGCAGCCAACACATTTGCAGACTCAATAGCGCCCCCTAGAAATTCTATTTTTGTCAGTTTTTCCTAATTTTTGACCCAGTCTACAGCCAACACATAAGGAGGTAGAAGCCAGCAATTTAATATGTTAGATCTATGTGTCACACAGAATAGGAAAAAAAAAAGTTAAATTACAACTTCCATGTTCACTGGCTCTATAGCGCCCCCTAGAAATTCCACATTTTTGATTTTTGGCCCCGCCTCCCAGTCGCATCAAGCAGGTAGAGGGCCAATATTTTACAGATATGTTTGTCACTATAGCCTCTATCAAAATATGTGCCATATGTTGACATTCCATGAAAAAAGGTGCTACGCCTACCAAGCTGTAACTGGCTCCTTCGTTTCTTTTAATGGTACTTTTTTAGGATGGCTGTGGGCTAAGCGTCGACAGAGCATGACAATTTGATGTATTTTTTTTCTGCAGATCATGTATTTCTGCATCAAGACAAGTCAAAATAAGAATGTTTTTATGTTTTTTGACCAATTTATTGACTTTTAAGCATTAAAAGTCACAACCGTTGGATGCCAAAATTACACATGGCAAGCATTTCCCTTGCCCCACAGTGGCTACTATTAGTCAAATGCCTGAAAAATGGTTAATATCATTTCAGCACATATCCATTTGTCAATTCAAGTACATATCGGTATGTGTAAGTGGGTAATAAATGATTTATTCACTTAAAATTACCAACCGTCATAGCCGTTTCCTACCAAAATTATGCATTTCCAAGCATCCCAGTTTGCCCCACAGTGGCTACATTGACTCAAATACCTGAAAATTGGTTTATTTCACCACAGCACACATGGCTTTGTCAATCCAAGCACATACGTATGGGGATGTTTAAAGGTGGGGTTGCAGGTTAACCATTTTAAGAAAATGTACTATTATGACATCAAGTTGGGAGTTCCGCAGGCTCATAGGAGTCTATGTAGAACCTTAGAATCCTGGGGGAGCTCCCCCAACGTGATGTCATACCTGCAACCCCACCTTTAAGTGGGTTTTCAATCATTTTTTTATTTACTTATAAGTATCAAAAGTCTTAGTCGCTTGCTGGCAAAATTATGTATTTCCAAGCAATTCAGGATGCCCCACGGTGGCTATTGAATCAAGCGTCTAAATCTTGGATTATTTCCTATCAACTTGCCAATTTAAGTGCATATTATGTGGATGTTAAAGAGAGTTTTAAGGATGCATGGACATAAAAGTATACCAAAACTCATAGATTGCTGCCAAAATAAGTATATCCGTTCCCCCCAGTGGCGACATTGAGTCAAATCATGCTGGATTATTTCTGCAAGGCATATGTTCACCTATCAATTAAACTAAAATGTGGATATTCAAGTGGGTTTTGAATTAGGCTATGTAAGTTGTGTGTGTAGGCAAAACATACTTATTTTTACCAAAAAAAAATCGAACTGGCAGCATATCCAAAACGGTCTCAGATTTGACCAACAGAAACACTACACACACCATAACTTCACTTGACATCTACATAACATCTACAGATGCACACCTGGCCTAACCTGTCACACTATAACTTACACTCATAAAACATCTTCCTTAACTCATCAAACTCTGCTGTCAAAAAAAGTGCATCCTATCTACTACTCCTGCTTCCAATGGCTTGGGAGAGCGCTTTATGCAAACCTTCAAGCATGCTCTGAAATCTTCCACGGGAACTAAGCCAGTGCAACGGCGCCTAGATACGTTCCTCCTGACCTACCGCAACACCCCTCATGCAACAAGCAAGGAGAGCCCTGCAATGCTCTTCATCGGACGGAAGCTGCGTTCACGACTGCAGCTTTGAGCAGTCATCCCATCACTTTTCAAAGCTGCTACCATCATACCCGTGCTGAAGAAATCATCACCATCATGCTTCAATGACTACCGTAATGTAGCACTGACGCCCATAATCATGAAGTGCTTCGAACGGCTAGTCCTGTCACACGTCAAAGCCACCCTACCCCCCACCCTGGACCCCTACCAGTTCGCATACCGAGCCAAGCGATCCACGGAGGATGCAATTTGCTCTGCCCTCCATCCAGCCCTCACCCACTTGGACAATAAAGACTCATATGTGAGAATGCTGTTCATTGACTTCAATTCAGCATTCAATACCATAATACCACAACAACTCATCAGAAAACTGGACAAACTAGGTTTCAGCACCTCCCTCTGCAACTGGCTGCTGGACTTCCTGATGCAGAGACCACAAGCAGTATGGGTAGGGAATAACACCTCAAGCACCCTGACCCTGAGCACGGGGGCTCCGCAAGGTTGTGTTCTCAGCCCCCTGCTGTTCACGCTGCTGACTCATGACTGCACAACGACCCACAGCACTAACCATCTAGTGAAGTTTGCGGATGATACAACACTGGTGGGCCTCATCACTAAGGGCGATGAGACTCACTACAGAGAAGAAGTAGACCTGCTGGCCAGATGGTGCAAAGACAACAACCTCCTGCTGAATGTCAACAAGACCAAGGAGATTGTTGTCAACTTTCAGAGGGTCCAAAAACAACTGCCACCACTGACCATCGACGGTGATGCTGTGGAGAGAGTGAGCAGCACCAAGTTCCTTGGAGTGCACATCAGCGACGACCTCTCTAGGACCACAAACACTACATCACTGGCGAAGAAGGCCCATCAGCGTCTTTACTTCTTGTGCAAACTAAGGAAGGCAAGTGCTACACCCTCCATCATGACAACATTCTACAGAGGAACCATAGAGAGCGTCGTGTCCAGCTGCATCACAGTGTGGGGAGGAAGCTGCACGGAGAAAAACAGGAAGACACTCCAGCGTGTTGTGAACACAGCGAAGAAGATCATTGGAGTACCACTCCCCTCCCTGCAGGACATTTACACCACACGCCTCACCCGGAAAGCACTGATGATCATCAAAGACACAAGCCACCCTGCACACAAACTGTTCAGCCTCCTGCCCTCTGGAAAGAGGTACAGGCGCCTCTGTTCCCGTACCACCAGGCTTGCAAGCAGCTCCGTGGACCAAGCAATCAAGATACTGAACACTCAACCCACTCTCCCTCCACTGTCAGCCTCTAGCCAGCCAGGCCACTGACAACCCCCCCCCCTCATCCCCACCACCATATCTGCGACTGAACATTCCAACTGCACTACTATATTTGTGACTGAACTTTCAACCTGCACTAACTCAAAACATGCACACACACACACACACACACACACACACACACACACACACACACACACACACACACACACACACACACACACACACACACACACACACACACATACACAAGCACACTGAGCACACTTTCTGCACTAAACCCAAACATACACACACTGACACACAACTCACACACACACACACACACACACACACACACACACACACACACACACACACACACCACACACACACACACACACACACACACAGACGCACACCGCACTTTCTACCTGCACTAAACACACACACACACACACACACACACACACAAGCACACTGCACTTTCTGCACTAAACCCAAACATACACACACTGACACACAACTCTCTCTCTCACACACACACACACACACACACAAGCACACTGCACTTTCTGCACTAAACCCAAACATACACACACTGACACACAACTCTCTCTCACACACACACACATACACACACACACACACACACACACACACACACACGCACACACGCACATACACACAGACACACACAGACGCACACCGCACTTTCTACCTGCACTAAACACACACACACACACACACACACACACACACACACACACACACACACACACACACACACACACACACACACACTGCTGCTGGTGTACTTGATAGACCTATTTTAATATTTATTTTTCTTCAAAATGCTACTATTACTATGTCAGAACGCTATAAAGGACTTTTAGAAAAAGCACAACAAAATACCTCCTCTTAATGTATGTTCTCTACAAGTCTTCTGTTGTCCAGTCTTGCACTTTAAATGTCTGTATGAGCACTGTCTATGTCCATACTGTCTTATGTCCATGTATGAGTACTGTCTATGTCTATACTGTCTATGTCCTTACCTGGATTAGTCTATGTCTGCATGGGAAAGCAAGAAACGTAATTTTAAATTCTTTGTATGACCAGTGCATGTAAAGAAATTGACAATAAAACCAACTTGACTTGACTTGACTGGATTTCCTGAAACCCAGCGTGGCTGGAGCAGTGCACCAGTCACAGCAGGCTCAACAACAGCGACGCCAGCTACACTCCAAACAGAGACAGTTTGCAGTTGGCGAGCCAGTGCTCGTGCGTGATTATAGGAGGGGGGAGGATAAGTGGATGCCTGCTGTGGTGATCGAGAAGACTGGACCTACAAGGTAAATGTGGGAACACAAGAGGTCTGGAAGCGTCATGTGGACCCGATGCTGGCTCGGCCCGAGTCAGATCCACCAGAGTCTGTGAGTTTTCCAGTTACACCATCACAGACAACCACACCTGGTATCACACCTGACACAAATACACCTCAACAGAAGGAGGATACTGATACAGTTACATACACACACCGCATGCATCACCCAAAACACCAAAGACACCACCACAGTCCATAGAAATGACACACCCAGAACATTCAGAGACAACAGGGACTGTACGACGGTATCCTGTGAGGATCACTCATCCGCCAGTACGTTATGGACATGAGTGAACTGTTTGTTATGGACATGAATGAACTTAAAAAAAAAGACAGAAAAGAAAGAAAAGAAAAAGAAATGAACATCCAAAAAAAAAAAGATGAATGTCTTGACATTCCAGGATGTTGATGTTGTTTAATGATTGAGTTTTGGAACTCTGCAGTGATTATAAATAATTGAAGTAATATATATATATTTATATGAGTAATATATACTTGTCTATTTCCTATTAATGTTATTGAGAAGTAAGTCATAAGTAATCTCAGGTATTGTTTAAAGATATATTTATATATTATACAGTTTATATTGTTGTTGTATTTATTTTGATATATTTATATTGCTAATGTATTCATTATAGAGCCTTATGTAGTTTAAACTGAATATACAGTAAGATGGTTTCAGAAAAATGATTTTGTTATTGTCAACAAATCTTAGTGGGAAGGAGATATGTTATGTATGACCATACTAAGGATTACGCGAGGGCATACTGCCACTAGGGCATTCGATGTAACCTAGGCAACCTTCAGTTTGATAATAAACCACCATTGAACCAGTAAGAAGTGGTCTGTGTTGCTCTATGTGTCCGGTAATATTGATTACGAGAAGGTACTAAGAAGGAGCGACACAACATTTACTGTCACCAATATTGTAATGACCGAGTTTTAACCTGTTACTTAAGGCTCTTTGTAATTTCATAGCAATGTTGCTATGATGTAGTTGAGTCTTTTCAGCCATGAGTGAACAGTATTGCTGATGACCCTTCTTCGCAGAGAGGCTACTTGTGCAAACATGTATGCAAATTCAATTAAGGTTTTTGTGCTCCAATGTCTCTATCTCGGGTTACATCTTGTGGTGGTAAAACATAATTGATTGATTGAAGAACTCTGAGAGAAAACCCTAAAATCCACCCTTGCCATTGGCTTCTTAAGGAGCTTCAACAATAGATAATTATCCATAGAATTACCCATGTTAGTATGTCACACCACAGGACATTGTTTTCTGTGACAAAGTTTCATTACTCCATACGCTCTCAGAAAAACAGGAAAAAGCATTAAGCATTGTCACTTGCTAAAATAGACACCTTGAAAAACATGCCAGGGTTGTTTCAAATTTTTAGTATGGAGAACCAGGCTTGTGACCGTCACACCATAGGACTAATGTGACATTTGACTCAAAATTGAGTATACTTATTTAAACTCTGGATTAATTACACAGTACTGTTTCAAAACAAAGACTTAAGTTTAACCATTTAAAACATGAACAATTTTGAAAGCATGAATTAACTTCATTTTAAGAGCCTGGGACAGCAAAATGAACACGTCACGTCATCTACCCATTTGTGAGTAGTGAATTATGAAACCATGCCACATCCATCAAACATTAACCTGCAAAGATTGCGTAAATACGCACAGAGGTTATAGGGAGTTCGCTGAAACCGGGGAAGGGCTGCGGCTGTTGTGAAATTTAACTTTCAATAGGTTAGTCAGGGAAGCTTTGCCTAAAATGCGTAGCTATTCCAGAAAAAGCAAAAAAGCAGAACCTAAAGAATCTTTGTTTGTTATAGGCCTACTCATGCTCATAAAATGCATATCGATGTCTGCATGACCGATGAGAGCACCATCCCAATGAGCGAAGTGCTTGTCACGCCTTGCACGGACAGAGGACATTAATTGGTAAGGAACTGAGATGCGTACAGTAGCTCTTACAGGTGTTGACGCTTCATGTTGATTGGTTCATGTCACTATGTTTGATAGATCTGGATAGATGATTCTGGAATAGCCTGGTGGGTAACCATGTCTTAATATTGGGGTGGGTCATAATGATTTAGGCCCTAAGGGCCACATTGGGTTTAGAATATCGGTTGAAGGGCCTCACGACTTTGTTTGGTGGTCCAGTATGTCCCATGGATTCCTGCGACTCCTAATTAATTATGATGTCGTAATACTCCATGTGGAAATCCTGTATAACCATAACTATTAACAATAACAATTCCATACTTCAGTAACTGTTGCACATGACTGACTTTTCACATCAACCGCAGTACCAGGTCCCACACACAATGATGATGACCAGTCCAGTGGTGTGCTGTTTCACCTGTCCGGGTACACCATTGCTCTGTGGGAGCTGTCTGTCTCCATGGCAACAGCGCTCTCTTGTGGCTGGCGAGGGCCACTGTTCCAACAGCAGGTGTGCCGTGGTGGGGGTCCTCCTCACCTGCGCTCTGGTCACCGACCCCAAGAGCAAAGTCAAGGGATGCCCGGAGTTCCGTGCCTGTCCCAAGTGCCACAGCCTGATCATGCAGTGCACCCATCGCTTCTGCTACAGCTGCCTGAGTGACCGCGGAGAGTGCAACAAGAACAGTGAACTGTACTGGTCTCTCACCTGCTCCAAGCCCACAGCAGGCTGACAGTGGTTCTGTATGGGATGATGACTGTTCCAATCAGGGAAGCCGACAGGGACAAAGGTGTCAGTTGTCAGGGAGAGAGGGGGCCCAGAATCTCTCCCCCAGGGAGAGAGGGGGCCCAGAATTGAACCCTCGTTACAGTACATTGTATGGGGAGGAGGCCCTTTCAGATAACTTTGACTCAGGCATGGCCAAAGCTGTCAGCGGCCCTGGCCCTAATAATAACACACCAGGCTATATCAAGTAATCTTATCATGCAAATGTCTCATTTGATGTGGTTTGTGTGAAAACTTACACATTCCATCAAGGTGTGCAGCATTATTCATTCCTGAACACTGTATAAAAGACAAATGTTGAGTCCATGTGGAGTTACCCAACTTTTATTTCCTATCATTGACTATGCTGACACTGTGTACATGAACACAACTCAATCAAATCTTAAATATCTTACTGTTATCTATAATAGCATATGCAGATTTGTCTTGAGATGCCCATTCTATACCCATCACTGCAATATGTATCAGGGAATGAATATTCTATCTCCATCGGCCAGACGACGGTTTCACTGGTTTCAGTTCATTTATAAATGTATATTTTTCAATTATCCACTTTATTTAAGACAGTACTTAATTTCTTATAGCTCATCATATGCCTTAAGACACCATGATCATGTTTTCTTTTCTGTTCCAAGAATTTCCAAAGAGATTGGACGACGTGCATTTCAGTTTAAGGCCCCTTCTGAATGGAACAACTTACCCTCCTCTTTAAGGTCTATTACATCGTTCCTGGCCGTGACCAGGGGCCGGGATCAATCACGTGGGCTGTATACTAGGCCACTGCCTGTTATAGCCATAGTTTCTAGCACAAAATAGTTCATCATTACAAGTGATTTGCAAAAGAAGTGAGTACTTCACATGCTGTTCAATTTGAAATACCACAGGTATTGCTTTTAATTTCTAATAACTATGTAAAAATAGCAAGGTTAGAAAAATATGGTGATTGACAGTTTATGAGTGATACAATAGAAATGGTAGGCCTGTTTACTGTGAGATGAGAAACTATCAAGACAAGAAACTTCTGGTTATTCACACTAGGTTAGTGAAAATCAAACTGTAGGAAGGCCTGTTGATAAATAAAATAAAAGATTTAAATAATTTATGTTATCTTTTTTCTCTCTCTGTGAGCATTGCTTCTTTGGGCCAGTTCAAATGGTGAGGTGCAGAGAGGTGGAGGGCCGGTCAAAGGGGCATTGGCGGGCCGCATCCGGCCCCCGGGCCTTAGTTTGGGGACCCTTGCTTTAAAGTATCCCTTCAGATTAGGGGAGGCTGGGTGGCTGGTTCGTTTAGGTATGAGGAGTTTTCCAAGATGGGGCATCAGTTAGAATGCCAGGTAGAGGAATGATGAGGAGACGATGGGATTTGGTCAATAGCTCAGGTTTATATTCTCATTTTCTCAAATTAAGTATTCACACACATCTATCCAGACACAGTCTGAAAAGGAAAAGGAAACGAGGAAAATACAAATGAGAGTAAGGCACCATAAAATGCAAAGGGAATCTGCAATTACTTAAACAGAAAGGTGTCTCAGTTACACTGCTTAACCAATACAATATTGTATATATACAATACACAGGCGATTTCTAGTAGGCAAACACAGCACAAGCATGCAGCAGACATTACACGGTCTCTGGAGCCTCCTAGTGGCTGAAATCGGTAGCACAATTAGAACGAGTACACGTGACGTTAATCTCACGAGGACACGGGGAAAACTTTCACTCGAAATATTCTCGAATAACATTGAGGAAAATAAGTGCTAAACACTAGTAACATGTAACTTGGAAACATGTAGGAATTACATTCACCACATTGTAGGCACATTAGAAAACGTAGGCAACACAATACATCCAGATTATCTCCTGACCAATTTAGCATGGAAACGGTTTCACAGACAAGTAAATAGAAACAGAAATACACGCAAATCAGCAGCATGACTTACGTTTCATCAGCGACTGTGCAGGAATACACAATGAAGGCATGAAAACTACGACTGACTTCACTTAAAAAGGTAGGCTTTATAAACTTAAACATATGCAATATAAGTCCCGTCCTTTTCAACAGCTGCCCCCAAATGTGCAGGGCACATTTGCAACTAGAATGGGCACTCGGTAGAGCGCAAACCTTTGCCTACGCCACTTATTTTTTTCTGGCCATCTTCAGAGTGTGGGGCATAACATTCTTCAAATGTTGGTGTTAGCTTCATTTAAATCGGACCGGAATATCGTAATATTACATATTTGGCCCAGTCTTGACCCCTTATTCAATTCCGCATGCACACGTTGTTCTGGCATATAGTGCTTGGCAAAAAAAACGTTTTTGACCTTTTCGTGACCTTGACCTTGACCTTTGACCCAATCACTCCCAAAAAGTAATCGATGGTTCCTTGGGTCATGACCAATCATGCCAGTAAATTTCATAAAAATCGGCTGAATTTACGTTTGTGATCTTTTCGTGACCTTTGACCTTTGACCCAATCACTCCCAAAAAGTAATTGATTGTTCCTTGGGTCATGACCAATCATCCCAGTAAATTTCATATAAAGCGGCTCAATGTACGTTTTTGACCTCTTCGTGACCTTGACCTTTGACCCAATCTCTCCCAAAAAGTAATCGATTGTTCCTTGGGTCATGACCAATCATCCCACTAAATTTCATAAAAATCGGCTCAATTTACATTTTTGACCTTGACCTTTGACCTCTGACCCAATCACTCCCAAAAACTAATCGATTGTTCCTTGGGTCATGACCAATCATCCCACCAAATTTCATAAAAATCGGCTCAGTTCTGTCTGAGTTATACGAAGTACAAACAAACAAACAAACATATTAACAAACAAATAAATAAATAAATAAATAAATAAACTAGAATGGGCACTCGGTAGAGCGCAAACCTTCGCCTACGCCACTTATTTTTTTCTGGCCATCTTCAGAGTGTGGGGCGTAACATTCTCCAAATTTTGGTGTTAGTTTCATTTAAATTGGACCGGAATATCGTAATATTACATATTTGGCCCAGTCTTGACCTCTTATTCAATTCCGCATGCACACGTTGTTCTGGCATATAGTGCTTGGCAAAGAAAAACATTTTGGACCTTTTCGTGACCTTGACCTTGACCTTTGACCCAATCACTCCCAAATAGTAATCGATTGTTCCTTGGGTCATGACCAATCATCCCAGTAAATTTCATAAAAATCGGCTGAATTTACGTTTTTGACCTTTTCGTGACCTTTGACCCAATCACTCCCAAAATGTAATGGATTGTTCCTTGGGTCATGACCAATCATCCCACCAAATTTCATAAAAATCGGCTCAATGTACGTTTTTGACCTTTTCGTGACCTTGACCTTTGACCCAATCACTCCCAAAAAGTAATCGAGTGTTCCTTGGGTCATGACCAATCATCCCACTAAATTTCATAAATATCGGCTCAGTTCTGTCTGAGTTATACGAAGTACAAACAAACATTTTGACCTTGACCTTTGACCCAATCACTCCCAAAAACTAAATCGATTGTTCCTTGGGTCATGACCAATCATCCCACCAAATTTCATAAAAATCGGCTCAGTTCTGTCTGAGTTATACGAAGTACATACAAACAAACATATTAACAAATAAATAAATAAATACACAGCGGTCAAAACATAACCTTCGCCGACTTTGTCTTGGCGAAGGTAATAAATACACAGCGGTCAAAACGCCGACTTTGTCTTGGCGAAGGTAACCATGAAAAGGATACTCGGTCAGGAGGCAGGAGGGTCAGTGGCTGGCGAAGCATCGTCCTCCCCAGGCGGGAGGGCTGGTAGCATCACCAACCGGGCCACCGGTCGGGTGTAGGAGTGTCCATTGATGAGAACATCAGCGGACCTGATGTAGCCGTCGTCGCTGCGATGAACCTGGGTCACGCGGCCAATGGGCCACAGGGCCCGGGGAAGCTGCGGGTCCACCATCATGACCACAGCGTTGTCCAGGAGCTCGGGAGGGGAGGAGTGCCATTTCTGTCTGGTCTGCAAGCTGGGTAGGTAGTCTCTGATGAATCGGGACCAGAAGTGGTCCGCCAGGATCTGCGAGTGCCACCATCTCCGACGACTCAGGATCTCGGACTCGGGGTAGACCACTTGAGGAAGAAGTGATCCATCAGGCCGCCCCATGAGGAGGCTGTTTGGGGTCACCGGATCGACGTCGGCAACGTCGGCTGATACGTAGACTAACGGCTGTTCTGTCTTGTCCTCAGGTGGCTTTGCACTTGGCCGCTCTGGCCAAGTGACTGGGCTCTGGAGCAGGAACGGAGTTCCATGGGACCAGCGGTTGGGCTCCACGAGGGCTTGTAGGGGTTTGGCTGGAAGGTTGGAGTCGTCCCAGCCACGCTGCTTGCTCCACAGCTGACGGATGATGAGCTTTGCCCGGGTAGAGTAGGGCAGCAGGTAGCCCAGGGGATTGTACTGTGTGGCGACGACTTTGTATATGTTGCGCAGCGCGGGGGCATCATATACTACTGGCATGTGTTTGTAACCAAAGGTGTCCGTCCGCCAGTTCCAGCTGAGGCTGAGGGTGGACTCCAGTGGGTTGGACTTATCCCGCGGGCCTTTGCAGTGGAGGGCAACAGCATTGTCCTCTCAGACCCGAGGATCGCGAAGGTGTCGAAGGTCCGTCCACCGCAGTGCACAAGCACAGGCACAACTTTTAGCAGGGCATGGTTGCTTGCTCCAGGTCTGTCGAGGTAGAGCGTGTCAGAGGCAGGACTGTTTACGGCGCTATTTTCTTTAGCTGACATGTCTCTCTGGGCCTTGTCCGTCCTCACGTTAATCTCGTGGAGGGCGAGGAGATGCTTCCCCTGATAGAGGTTGCAGGGTTTCTTGAGCGTACAGTGTGCTGCCAGGTGCGCTCGTGCGCAGCGCCAGCAGCGCTTGTTGACTTGGATCCACTCTCTTAGCTGATCCTTGGAGAGCTTAGCGACGTCAGTGCACTGACTGAGGTAGTGCTCAGTGCTCTCGCAGTAGGCACAGTAGGCTTTATCAGACCCGTCGCCAGAACTGATTCTTAGGGCGGGCTTATGAAATCCAAGGGTGGGCACCAATATTATTTTGATTATTTGACCATTGACGCAGCCCAAATCCATCACAAAAATTACATTAAACATGGCAGGACAGCGTGCGCTCTCTCACACACGCGCGTACGCACACACACACACACAGGCGCGCACGCCGAAATACTAACCCCAACTCCGATGAAGTTGGGACGTTTGGTAAACAGTGAATAAAATCAAAATGCTATCATTTTCAAAACACTCAATCTATTCATTAGATGGAGAATAGTGAAAAGACAACATATTAAGTGTTAAAACCGAGAAAAAATATTGTTTTGGGGGACATATGTACTCATTTCTAATTTGAGAAATCCAACACGTCTCAAAAGAGTTGGGACGGGGACAATAAATGGCAGCAAATGTCGAGGAAGACTAAAAACAAAACAAAAGACAACACTTAACAGTTAAATACATTAACCGATGAGATGATTTTATATAAAAAACAGTGTTAATTCCTATCTTGGACATGATTTCACCAGCTTAAATGATGGGTGTATTCCTTGTCATGTTTTGCAATGTTTTCGTTTCTGTAGTGCTTACAGTGTGACAGGTCTTGACCAAAAACCCACCATTTTATCACATGCTGGTCCTTATGATGGAGCCAAACTGTTAAAACATAGTAGAGAAAGCAATTTGACCTTACTATGTGGCAGTAATCGAAGATCTCCCTTCAAAATATAATGCATGAGTGGCTTTTCATGCTGTTTAAAACCCATTTATACCATTCAGCACTGTATTTAACTCTACAGATGAGTGAGAACATCTTAACCAATGCACTACTGCATCCGCATGCCATCATGGAGGCTGACTTTTGAAGCTAGCACTAACACAAGTTGGATGGTCCGTTTTCACTGTAGCACAGGATGGGCAATGCTCTATTATTGTCAAAAAGAATGGACTTCTACAACTTCTGCTGACTTCTGTAAGCAAAGGACAGTTTCCCATGTCTTCTGGGTCTATTTCAAGTGAGCTCAGGTGCTTAGGAGAATGTTAAACCCCTGTGTCATGTTCATGCATTAAGCATTCTTAATATGGTCAATTTTCAATAGCTCTAGCACTCCAGGAATTAGAGTGAGACTACAGCCAATATATATTTCATGATGTCATGAACCTATACAATGATTTTATTAACAAAAATATGTCTTATATACACTCAATCGTGGTAAATCAAAGGGAATACAAAAATGTATGTAATAACTATGGTAATTATTCCCTTTGCATCTTTAATTCTGAGTGACTCAGCCTCTCTGTGATGATCTTATACCTGGACACCTATATTGTCCGTCAGTACAATTCATTTTGAAATGTTCTTCTTTGTTGTTTTATCTTATTTGGATGTTTACTAAATTTCACTGATCCCCGTCCCAACTCTTTTGAGACGTGTTGGATTTCTCAAATTAGAAATGAGTACATATGTCCCCCAAAACAATATTTTTTCTCGGTTTTAACACTTAATATGTTGTCTTTTCACTATTCTCCATCTAATGAATAGATTGAATGTTTTGAAAATGATAGCATTTTGATTTTATTCACTGTTTACCAAACGTCCCAACTTCATCGGAGTTGGGGTTTGTAGAATAGGCCTACACGCAGCATCTCGAACTAACCAAACAAACAAAAACCACCACGACCATAGACAGTCTATGACCACGACTGGCAGCGGCGATTCTAGGGCAAGTTGGGAGCGAAAATGTTAAAGAATTTACCGTCTTAGCTGTTATTCGCCGCCTAGGTTTGGGGGCCCTAAGCGGCTACCTCGAGCTGCCTGGTGACAAGATGCACCTCTGACGACAGGTTCAAAGCAAAGGAACCGTCAGAGTAGCTGCCTTTTGCCAAAATGCCAACACAGACAAAGCACACACCACCAACAACAACTGCATGTGCACATAATGAGGTATTAGATGACGAGCAAAAAGCATCTCAAACAATTATCCATACAAAACAAGACACCACGGCGCGGCGGCCGGGTATTTCAAAGCAACCAACACAGGTAGGCCTATAGCCTACAATAGTTGTACGCACGCGCGCGCGCGCATACACACACACACACAATGTGACTTACTATGAGTAGAGTGGCAGCGCTGTCTTTTATCAATCATGTGTCGGTGTTTTTCCAAGCTGAACTTCCACATCTCATCCCCTGTTAGCGTCCAGAACTAGCCAGCAATATCGCCACGTAACGCAGATGAAAATAACCACTAAAAACTCCAGCATATCGTGTCGTAACTTATCTGCGAGCCAACTGTTCTGCGGTTTTCTGAATCTCGCCATATCGCTTCAAGTGACTGAATGTTCCTTGAAATCGGCATGCTTGATTACGCCTTTCTCAGTTTCGATAGCATGTTTCTGAAATAATTTCAGGGATTGAAAAGGTTGTGTCTGATGAATGATTAGATGCATCCTCTGCAAGGAATATCCTCTGCGATGGAGTAACTTAGAGCTAAATTACTCGAGCCAATCCCAATTCCCAACTACAGGAAAATTAACGTCTTTTCGAACCAAAATATGTCACGAGGTATTCTTTCAACAAAACCTGATTGGGTTTATCGGTGCCGAGGTCATTCACAGATCTTTTTCTAACTTCGTTCGGTGTTTCACTATGGGAATCGCTTAGGGCGTGACCAACTTACGGAAGCTCTATGACATTACGTCTGTCGGAGACAGACAGGTCGACTCGTTCGGGCTCCGCCCCCTAGGGTATACCCAGTCGACCCTCCGGAATTCCATCATTCACGCTTTCTTCCGTGACCCAGAAGAAAGAGACCGAAGCTCGACTGCGCTAGGTAAGGCTGTACTCGCTTAACTGTTCTCAGGCGGACCGCTCAGGACCCCGTCGCCGAACGCGACTGCGGCTTACTAGTGCTGTTTTTGCTTACCTTCGTAAAGAAGTATTGTGAAAATTTGCAGTTTCCCTGCTTATTTTCTTGATCTGGTAAAGTCTCGACGCTACCAGAGTAGCGTGGCAGGCTAACAACCTGCCTAGCTATCCAGCCGCGGCATTAACTTGCTTAAGCTGTTCTCCACCCAGTATTCGGTTACTGGTGTGGACTTTTTGTGGTAAACCTAAACCGCAATCGACTTTGCGCCGTTTCTAGCTTTCCCACCTGTATACTTTCTAACGTTTTATCCACGAGGACCATCCCACTCGTGGGACAAGACGCTAGTTGGTAACGTCCAGCTAGTCACCCACACCACGTGTGGCTAAGCTGCTAGCAGGCGCCAACCTACCTACGCACGTGTAGTGACGAGTAGTTTGGTTCAATATATTCTAACCGTCTCTTCTCTCCCACAGAACATGGCTTCCACAAGCAATCCAAAAACCAATTCCCCCGCCAAAGGGACCGGTGGAAAGGGTGGGCAAGGGAAGGAACCAACTTCCCGCCCATGCCCAGCTCAATGCGGCTCCACCATCTCAGGGAGAGACCCGCACATGATGTGCATCTTCTGCACGGGCCCTCAGCACGCGCAAGCGGCAATGAAGGACCCAAGCTTCTGCAAACACTGCATCGACATGCCGGAGAAGGTCCGCGCACGCAGACTGAATGTGGCGGTAGGCAACAACCGGGGACCCAACGCCGGCGTGGTGCCCAAACCCGTTTGGTCAGACGAAGTGGACGTCGAGGCTTATCCCTACGAGGACCTAAACTTCCACTCCTACCTACCCACCCGTGAGGACGGCTACCTACCCGTCACTGACAACCCCCCCTCCCAGGGAGAGGAGGAAGAATGCACGATGGAGTGTGAGCCCGGGGTCGACCCATGGGCCCTAGACTCCGACGACGAGGGCTACCCAGCCCCCCTGCTGTCACCCAGGCCCCCCAGCACCAGTGACCAGACTGACCCGGCGGACGCCAACCTGTTTGAGGTGTGCAAGAGGGCAGCCACCAAACTGGCCCTCCCGTGGCCCACCCCCCAGGACACAGGGCACCGAGCGAGACCTCTATGACGGTCGTCGTCTCCCTCCAACCCCTGTCCACACCAAGCAGCTCCTCCCGGCGGTCCCGGACTGCATGCGGGAGGTGCGCAAGTACTGGGACGCCCCCTTCCGCAGTAAGCTGCCCACGAGGGGCTACACCACCCTAGAAGTTGGGGACATGAAGGAGCTGGGCCTCAGCGGCCCACCACCAGTAGAGGCCTCCATCGCGCATCACCTGCACCCGAACAGGAGGACGATGCCAGCAGCCTCCGGCGTCACCCTGCCCACCAAAGCGGACCGCATCACGGCGTCGGTCCTACAGCGCATTTATAAATGCGCGGGCAGGGCAGCCTGCTCCCTCAACGCGGTGACCCTGCTCTCTGCATACCAGGCCAGGATCTTGGAGGACTTGGGCAAGCAAATCGACGTAGATTCGCCGGATCCAAAGCTCTGGGAAGAGATATGTGTGGTGCAGGACCTCCTCCTCCGTTCTGCACGGGGTGCGGTCCAAGCAACCGGCCGCACCATGGGCCTGGCCGTAGCGGGAGAGAGGGCCCTCTGGCTCAACCTCTCCGGCCTGGGCGACACACAGAGAGCTGACATCTTAGACGCCCCGTACGACCCAACCAAAGGCCTGTTCGGACCCGCATTGACCAGAATGCGGGAGATGTCTACGCTGAGGAAGCAAGAGGATGAGGCTTTTAACCTGTGCCTGCCTCGCAAGCCAGCCCCTCGCCCCCAGTCATCCCATCAAGCCTTTGCCCCCCATACAAGAGGCAGACAGCCCGCGGGAAGAGGCCAGCGCCACCCCCCCGGCGCCCAGGGTGGACAGAGGTCCAGGGGGCCCAGCCCAGCTCAGTGGCCCAAGCCATCTTTCGCCGCGGCGGCGGCGAAGACCAGGCACCAGCCCCAGCAGGGGGGCAAGAATACCCCCCGGGCCTGACACACCAAACCAAAGGTCTCCTTCCTCTCCACCAGCACAGAAGAGGAGAAGGATAGGAGAAGAGTTCAAAACCTCTGCTGTTCCCCAGAGGAAAAATATGTGTCGCCAAGCACTTTTTGTTCAGAGCAAATTAAAAGGTCCACAGTCGCATCCAGGCCTAAGGCCGAGGGCGACTGTACCACAAAAAAATGTGTTCCCCCCAAAAAACACGAAAATTGGGTGTATTCCCACCATAACCCCACTAGGGGGCAGAACACCCTTTACAGTAGGGAGCGCACGCTCAGAGAGACGCGTGACGTCATCTCTACGCGCCTCCACGGCGCTAGCCACGTCATCAAAGAGCGACATGTTAGGCTCATTCAGCGCTCAGAGGGGCCAGTGGCTCACAGTAACAGCCCACCCGTGGGTCCTAAATACTGTTATGAAGGGATACAGACTACAATTCGCCAAGAAACCTCCGAGTTTCGGAGGGGTATTAATGTCAGTAGCCTACGGAGAGTCTGCTCGAGTGTTGAACGAAGAGATATCGTCTCTTCTACACAAGGGAGCGATCAAAATAATACCGGAAGTAGAACGAGACCAGGGTTTCTACTCCAGATATTTTCTCATTCCAAAGAAGGGGAGCGCTTCACTTCGTCCAATACTGGACCTACGTGTGCTAAACAGGTACCTTCGCAAATACACATTCCGTATGTTGACACACAAGGTACTTTGTCAGTCGATTCGCCCCAACGATTGGTTTGTCACGATAGATGCGGCAGACGCATTTTATCACATAGAAGTTTTTCCCGCACACAGAAAATTCCTGCGATTCGCTTTCCAGGGCATCGCATACGAATTCCTAACTCTGCCATTTGGGCTAGCCCTGGCACCCCGGTGCTTCAGCAAGTGCGTGGAGGCAGCTTTAGCCCCGCTTCGTTTCAGGGGGATAAGAATTCTGTCGTATCTAGACGACTTTCTTCTATGTGCGCATTCGAGGGAACAAGCTATGCTAGATTCCAAGACAGTGTTGACACATTTAGAGAATCTGGGATTCAAAATAAATCGGGAAAAGAGTCAGCTGGAGCCCGCCCAGTGCACGAATTACCTAGGCCTCCACCTAGACTCACGCACGTACCAGGTCAGGCTATCAGACGAGAGAGTAGCCTCTTTCTCTCAGTGCCTAGATCGTTTTCATGTACAGAGGGTAGCAACCTTCAGGAAATGTCTAAGTTTGCTGGGACTGATGGCGTCCGCAATCTCAGTAGTGAAATGGGGTCTTCTCATGATGAGAGAGTTTCAACAGTGGGTGAAAGCGCTACGCCTTTGTACCCGTCGCCACCTAAACCGCAGAGTCAAAGTGACCAGCGCATGCGAGGTGGCCCTCCGATACTGGAGGGACCCAGCAGTACTGACCACAGGTGTACCCCTGGGGGGTGTGTCGTCGAGAATGACACTGACAACAGATGCCTCCCTAGAGGGCTGGGGGGCAACATTGGGGGGCAGGACAGTCAATGGCTTGTGGCCTCAACAGTTGAAGACAGAACACATAAACTATCTAGAACTTCTAGCAGTGTTCTGGGCTGTGAAACATTTCCAAGACATACTGAGAAACAATCACGTGTTAATGAAGACAGACAACACAACAGTGGTAGCTATATCAATCGCCAAGGCGGCACACGATCACTGAAGCTACACAGGCTAGCCAGACGACTGTTGCTCTGGTGCGGAGCACAGTTCCTGTCAGTTCGCGCAACACATGTACCAGGGGTACTGAACAGGGGCGCCGATCTCTTATCGAGAGGGAACCCCTTATACGGAGATTGGACTCTCCACCCCCAGGTAATAGCACAGGTGTGGGAGAGGTTCGGACAGGCCACCGTAGATCTCTTCGCCTCGCGAGAAAACGCTCAGTGCCCTCTTTATTTTTCTCTAACGGACGGAAATGCACCGCTGGGTGTGGATTAGGGATGCAAATTATCGATTAATTCATTAATCATTAGTTGATAGCCTTATCGATCGACTTACGATTAATTGATAAGCGGCGTTTCCCCCCCGAAATCTCAATGTTTCTCGAAAAAAAAACTACTAAATCTAAAAATTTACTGAACATTGAGATAAAATACCACATTTATATTAATTCTATTTCAATTATTTAATCCAAAGGTGATAAATGGTTAAAGGTTAAATATTCCCACTCTTCACACCCCGATTCACACATACACTCTTCACATACCCATTTCACCTGGGTCTCTTGTCAGTTGAATTTTCGATTAATTGCGATTAATGTTTTTTAATCGATTAATGCATTGATCGATTAAAGTCGATTAATCGATTAATCGTTTGCATCCCTAGTGTGGATGCGCTGGCTCACCAGTGGCCAAACGGCCTGCTATACGCATTCCCTCCCATCAGTCTAATATGCCCCACACTGGCCAGAATCAGGGAACAGGGCCTATCGCTGATATTAATAGCCCCACATTGGCCATCCAAACAGTGGGTAGCGGAGATTGTGCAGATGTTGGAGGGCCCTCTGTGGCCCCTACCTCTTCGGAGAGACCTGGTCTCTCAGGCGAGAGGAGAAATTTATCACCCACATCCAGACAGACTGGCACTATGGGCCTGGCCCGTGAGAGGTGGAACTTAGACGCTGTAGGCCTACCTCCAGCTGTTATAGAAACAATCCAGGGAGCCAGAGCTTCCTCTACCCAGAATCTATATGGCTGTAAATGGCGAGTGTTTGAGGCATGGTGTGCACAGAAGGACATCCTAGCTTTTCAGTGCTCGGTGGTAGAGCTTCTTAGTTTTCTACAAGACCTGTTGGAGAAGGGTAAGGCCTTCTCCACCATAAAGGTGTACCTAGCAGCTATCTCTGCTTGCCATGTAGGCTTTGGAGAGAAGTCAGCGGGACAGCACCCCTTAGTGTGTCGCTTCATGAGAGGCGCAAGACGCAAACGCCCGGTATCCAGACCGTTGGTCCCGCTGTGGGACTTAGCCTTAGTTCTGGACGCCCTATGCGCCCACCCCTTCGAACCTCTGGAGGAGGTGAGCTTTAAGTTTCTCTCTATCAAGACGGCCCTATTGGTAGCCTTGACCACGGCGAAACGAGTGAGTGAATTGCAGGCCTTCTCAGTGAAGCCCTCATGCTTACAATTTGCCAATGACTTTAAGAGGGTACGCCTTAGACCCAACCCGGGGTTTGTGCCTAAAGTGGTAGACTATGCGTATAAGTGTCAGACAGTGGAGTTGGAGGCTTTCCACCCCCCCCCCTTTCACTTCAGAGGATGGTCAAGAGCTCAACCGCTTGTGCCCGGTTAGAGCTCTAAGAATTTATATTCGTAGAACAGCTGAATTTAGGAGACACGATCAGCTGTTTATTTCTTGGGCAACTCAGCACAGAGGCTTGCCTCTGTCAAAGCAGAGACTGTCACATTGGATTGTGGAGGCTATAGCAACAGCCTATCAGAGTAAGGGCTCCTTACCCCCAGAGGGCCTGAGAGCTCATTCAACCAGAGGCATGGCCACCTCTTGGGCACTATTCAGAGGTGTGTCAATAGGAGACCTATGTGATGCAGCGAACTGGGCCTCAGGGAACACGTTCGCCCGCTTCTATAGACTGGACGTCTCGGGGCCGTCCCTAGCTCACGCAGTCTTGGGAATAGACTCAGCTGCGGTGATGTAAGCACCACGCCATGTCAGCGAGGGTATAGTAGACTCTACATTGGTGCGTGCAATACGGGAGTGGGCTATATCTCCCATAGTGAAACACCGAACGAAGTTAGAAAAAGAACGTAAGGTTACGACCGTAACCCCCGGTTCTTTGATAACAGAGTGAGGTGTTTCACCTGTCTTTCCCTCCTTGCACGATGTGTGAGGTGGGGAAGAAACCGTGAATGATGGAATTCCGGAGGGTCGACTGGGTATACCCTAGGGGGCGGAGCCCGAACGAGTCGACCTGTCTGTCTCCGACAGACGTAATGTCATAGAGCTTCCGTAAGTTGGTCACGCCCTAAGCGATTCCCATAGTGAAACACCTCACTCTGTTATCAAAGAACCGGGGGTTACGGTCGTAACCTTACGATCTATCAGTGGGGATAGCCACGGTGACCTGGCTGCTAGTGCTACTGTAGGGCACCGCTTCCTCGCTCTCGGTCCGGCTGTCATGGTCTGGAGCAAAGAAACTCAAGAGAAAGAACAATCTCTTGGCGGGGAATGCATTGGCCACGGTGTAGTACGGGGGCGTTGCCTGAGGACACGAGTGGATGGAAAATTAACTCCCTTGCGCATGGTCATTGGTCAGTGGGTGCGATGGATGCCATTTTCGTACTCCCTTGCACATGGTCAGTGGGGGCGACACCATGATGGATAATTTGTGGCCAAGTAACGGCAGCTGTTGGTCAGCAGTAATTGCTGGGGGTAATTAAGGACAGCTGACAGACATTCACGCTGTCCTATGACCTGTTCCACAGTGAATAACATTTCCGTACTCCCCTCGCCATCATTTCCTACTACGCTGTTATGACGTGAGTAAGCCCTCTTGTCTCAAGCCTCTTTGGTCAGGAGGATCCACGAAGATAGTCCAGGCTTTTCTAACATGTCATGTCATGAGTTGTCCAAAGTTACCGATGTTGGAGTTTTAAAACAGTTGTGCATAGTGTTATCCATTGGAAAGCACAAAAACGTGCACGCACGTCTGCTTGCAAGAACTAACTTTATTTCCCTCCACAAATGCGTTTACTGATGGTTGCTGAGCAACACTGACGTAGACCAACTTTCCAACAAACTCACACGGTTTTAATAGTAATGTCTTAATGATTGCATATAGGGATGCAAATTATCGATTAATTCATTAATCATTAGTTGATAGCCTTATCGGTCGACTTACGATTAATTGATAAGCGGCGTTTTCACACCAACATCTCAATGTTTCTCGAAAAAAACCTACGAAATCTAAACATTTTAGTTAAAAATTTAGATAAAATACCACATTTCAATTAATTTTATTTCAATTCTTTAATCCAAAGGTGATTTCAATATTCCCACTATAATATATATATATGTTATATATTATTATTATTCATTTACGATCTGAGTGACTGTGATCTGGCTTGGGTGGGTGGGCACTGGGCCAGGGCGGGCCCAAGCGTGTCAGTGGGCGGGCCCGGCCCCCCAAGGCCCGCCCCTGGCGACGGGTGTGGGCTTTATACTTTGCTTTATTCTTCAGAGGTGACTGGGAGGCGGACTGTAGAACCTCACCAGCACTGTGCAGGACTGACACTGTTTTCTTTGCCTGATGGCCATCACTCTTTGCATTCTGCTTCTCTTTACTGCATTTCTCGGGGGCCAGCTCATCTGTGCCTTGACACCAGGATTCGTGGCGGAGCCACTCTGACAGGTTGTACAATGTGTGGATGGCTCTGGAGTGCTTTAGCTGATATCGGCGAAAGTTAGCTCGTAGTTCAGGGGGGAGCTTGCTCAGGAGGTTGGCTACATGTGAGCCGCAGTGGAGTTCGATCTCCCCTTCAGGTCCTACGGTCTGCAATAGGCCCACCAGTGATTGGATCTGGAGTGAGAACGCCTCGAAGGCGGGTATGTCGCCGCGCTTGACTTCAGGGGCTCCCAGGACACTCCGTATCCTTCTCAGGGCGAGCTGATGAGGTTGGCCGAATTTATCGTGTAAAGCAGCCATTGTGTCAGAGTAAGGCGTTGGTGAGTTTAGGTAGGCATCAGCTATGAGTTTAGCTTCATCTAGCTTCAGGTGGTCTACAAGTATTTGATACGTAAAGAGTTCTGTCGCATTAGATGGGAGCAGGTTACCTAGAGCTATGTGCAGCTGAGCAATGTCACTAGGGTCTGGGCGAGCAAACTTGGGGATAGTGGGGTTTGGACCCCTGTAATGCTCTTCAGGCACTGACGAATGCAGAGGTAGGTGAGGTGTAGGCGCAGCGGGTCCCACTCTGTGGGCTGGCGCTGGAGGGTAAGCTGAGCTGTGCGCTGAAGGCCATGGCCTGGCATAGGCTGGAGCAGGGTGAGCGAGTGGCTGTGAGAATGACACAGGAGGTTGAGGTTGGGGATACTGTGCATGCGCGTAGTAAGCTGGTACCCCTCTACGAGGCACAGACATGAGAGGTGGGGGGTGAGGCTGCATTGGAGGCGGAGGCGTGTACACAGGTTGTAATGAGGCATAGGAGGGTTGGCCGTAGCCTGGCTTTGGTGCCTCAAGCTGTAGTCTGTACATGCCTTTGCGCAGTTCCTCCTCAGGCTTGCACCACACTGGAGGGTCGGGCCACACTTCCTCTTCCTCCTCCTCCTCCTCCTCCTTAGGCTGTACAGCAAGGGGGCGCAGGGTGTCTGCAGTGCTGCGTGGAGGAGGCTGGTGCGTGGGGTAGTTCGATGCCAGGGCATTGGACTGCCCAATGTCTGTTCTCAGTGAGCGTGCCACCTCTATTAGCTCTTTAATCTCGCTTCGTGCCTTGTTGAGCTCTGCTATGCCTGACTCAAAGTGATGCCTTGTTTGGAGCAGCTTAGCGTTCTCTTCTCGGATGGCTCTCAACTCTGATGTGAAGTGGGGGGCTGGCTGTGAGCGTTGCAGGTGGGGGTATTCAGGTAGGAGGTCATCGCTGATCAGATCTCTTCCCTGGGGGCAGCTGAGGGCTAGCTGAGGAGGCTCAGTGTGAGCAGCATCCCTCTGGTGGCTACCGGGACGAGTCTGTGAGGTTAGGGGACTTAAATTACCTGAATACAGCCGTGCTGCAGGAGGTGAGCCCATATAATAATCCACTTCATAGTCATCAAGCCTGGGAGGTCGGCGTGTTTGCCGTCTGGGACGCACATCAGGCATCATCTCTTCATCAAACTCCATCTTGAATGCTCTCTCCGGCTCGATGGACCAATATTGGGGAGGCTAGGTGGCTGGTTCGTTTAGGTATGAGGAGTTTTCCAAGATGGGGCATCGGTTAGAATGCCAGGTAGAGGAATGATGAGGAGACGATGGGATTTGGTCAATAGCTCAGGTTTATATTCTCATTTTCTCAAATTAAGTATTCACAAACATCTATCCAGACACAGTCTGAAAAGGAAAAGGAAACAAGGAAAATACAAATGAGAGTAATGCACCATAAAATGCAAAGGGAATCTGCTTAAACAGAAAGGTGCCTCAGCTACAATTCTTAACCAATACAGTATAATGCACAGGCGATTTCTAGTAGGCAAACACAGCACAGGCATGCAGCAGACATTACACGGTCTCTGGAGCCACCTAGTGGCTGAAATCGGTAGCGCAATTAGAACGAGTGCACGTGACATTAATCTCACGGGGACAAAGGGAAAACTTTCACTCGAAATATTCTCGAATAACATTGAGGAAAATAAGTGCTAAACACTAGTAACATGTAACTTAGAAACATGTAGGAATTATATTCAACACATGTTAGGCACATTAGAAAACGTAGGCAACACAAAACTTCCAGATAATATCCTGACTAACTTAGCATGGAAACGGTTTCACAGACAAGTAAATAGAAACAGAAATACATGCAAAATACAGCATGACTTACGTTTCATCAGCGACTGTGCAGGAATACACAATGAAGGCATGAAAACTAAGGCTTACTTCACTTAAAAGGTAATGTTTTAAACTTAAACTCGGAGCCTGTCAGGCGTGGAGAGCTCGTTTCTAGAAAAGGCAGGTGAAGTAGGAAACAACTAAGAGCAGATCAGGATAATACCGGAAGTTAAAGTAAACATATGCAATAAAAGTCCCGTCCTTTTCAACATTATGTAATGTGTGTGTTATGTATGCGTTTTTTTTGAGGACCCTCTTCAAAACGAGATTTTTATCTCAAGAGGATATCCTTTAATTAAGAAATTTGAAATAAGTCATGTTTCATTAACTTCCATCGCAACATTAGGTAGGGTGGGGGGGGGTAAAACGCCCCCCCCCACGGGGCAATATGCCCCCCCACCTGTTTTCCCTAAATAACCACTAGAGGGCTTAAATATACATTTTCACTGTTTCTATGCATTACGTTGACAACGGGGATATACAAATTGTCCAGAGAAAACGACTGAAACAAAGTATTTTTTTTAAGGGAAAGGATTTACATGGTATTAATATAATTTTCAGATATGAGTAAACGCGCGTTTATGCAAATGTAGTTAAGCATTATATTGCAGTATTATATGATAGAAGAAGAGTGAAGTCTGTAGTTTCAGAGCATATAGGCTGTTTATAATGAATACAATTACATTTTAATAACTTGACCATTTTTTGAAAAAACAGCTTGTGGGGTAAAACGCCAGAGAGATTTTAGAATGAGAGGGGACATATGGCGGCCATCTTGGTGACGCCTCCGGGGTGCTATTTCGCGATTAAGTAGACCAGATCTGAGAGTCAATGGGAAAAATGAATGGGGAAACTGAGTATAGGACGGAGGGGAACCCAGCGGTTGTGAAAACCATATGGTTGAAACGACCGTGAAAAACTGATCAACCTAGACTACTTGGTTGTGTCATACGAGTCAAAATAAAGCTTTTTGAGCCACTTTTCTCACGGTTTTTTTGACAGAGCGCAGGCGCAGTAGTTCCATAACGGCACGAGAGCAACGGCTTTTCACAACTGAGCATGTGCATAATTTTGCGTGCGCCGATGCAGCCAGATGATTGGATCACTGTCAACGCAGCTCAGCAGGCACATTGGCTCTTGTTACCAGAAAGGCGGGAGATGTGCGGGTAGACGCCATATTTGCGTTACGAATCTTCACCGTTAATTTCTATGTACCTGTTCTATCTCCCCTTACTAGAATATTTCTGAAAACGCCCCCTATGCAGAGGGGCAAAACGCCCCCCAGGGAACTATCACAATATTAGGCTATAATAACATTATTATTAACATTACTTTGTAAAAAAAAAAATTAATATATATTTCATGGTGTAAACAGATGTTAAAGTCTGAATATTTGAACAAAACCTAAGTTACCTCAGCTATTTAAATAGGCTAGCAGAGTAAGCACAGTTAGCTCAGGCTAATAACTAGCCTATTGTATAATAGGCCTATTATATTTATTAATGCATGTATTCATTTTCATATATACATTTAGCCTGGTTATTGTGATATAGGCCTATATTTATTCACAATATATGTTTATTCATGCAAAATTTAGCTTGTATTTTACATTTGACTGTTCAGATTTATGCATATTAGGCCTATATTTGTTAATTCATATCATCCTTAAATAAATATGAATACGATATACTGCACCGTTGAAAATATTACCTCTCTTTTCTTTTCAGAGGTTAAAATTCTTACTCTGGTCACTTTGGTGATGATATATGAAGCAAACAGGCTAGTAACAAAGGGGGGCATTTTACCCCATCTGAGGGGGCGTTTTGCCCCACTGGTGGGGTAAAACGCCCCCCTCACACCCAGTTTTGTTTTTGTTAAAATATGAATAAACTATTAATTTGTAACAATTTCCGTGATGGATTATTAATCATGTCACTGCCACCAAAACCTGTGACAAAAACTAAATCATATGGCTTCTGCTTAGAGAAAAGTTACACTTTCCTTAAGGGGGGCGTTTTGCCCCACCCTACCCAAGTGTGCCACCAGAGGGGAAAGAACGCTAGACCAAGTGTATACAAATGTAGCAAGTGCCTATAGGGCTCAGACCCACCCCCACCTGGGTCAGTCAGACCACCTCTCCATACTGTTACTTCCGCGTTATATTCCCAAGATCAGGAGCTTGAGACTGCTGTTAAAAATGTGAGAGTGTGGCCAGAGGATGCGATTCCTATGCTTCAGGACTGTTTTCACCACACAGACTGGGATGTTTTTAGAGTCACTCATGCCGCTTTGGATAATTACACCTCCACTGTTCTAGATTACATTACTTTCTGTGTGGACAGTGTAACAACATGGAAACAAGTTCGTGTCTTCCCCAACACACCACCATGGATGACACAAGAAGTTCAACAGCTGCTTCGACATAGGAATACTGCATTTAGGTCTGGTGACCAGGAGGCGTACAGGAGTGCCAGGACTGCGCTGCGGAGGGGCATCAACACTGCAAAGCAACAACACAGAAGGCACATCGAAGCCAGATTTGCTGACACCACAAATACCAGGCAGGTGTGGGAAGGCATCAGGGCCATAACAGGCAACAAAAGCAATATTCATCCCCCCTCTGCTAATTCTCCTACATTGGCTGAGGAATTAAAATTTTTTACGCCCGTTTTGACAGGGAGAACACAGACCCTGTCCTGCCCCCCCTACCTAGTACAGATCCAGCTCCTGTCCTGACCACACATGAGGTGAGATGTGCACTTAGCAGCATTAACACCAGGAAGCAGGGCTCCGAACCGGTTCAAGGAACGAAAACGAAAACCGAAAACGAACAAAATTTTATGGAATTTTACAAGGAACAGAAACGGAAACGAAAACGAAATGGTCTTCAAGTGTTCCGGAACAAAAACGTTATTCTGAAATCCACAAACCGGTTAATAACGTTTTTTTTTCGTTCTCTATATTTCATACAAGTGCACGATTTTGTTTGAGGAGTAACCATGGCGACGAGCAGTTGGTTTTAGTTCGGATACTGACGTGCATGAGGGGAAACATGCATACAGCAACAGCATTTTGCTTCACCTGAGCTCTTGCCGCCGATTGATAAAATATTGAGGAGCATTGGCCAATCAGAGTGCGACTGTGCATTGTATGGAGAAACTTCCTGGGTAAATTTTAGGATGTGCTTCTCCTCAGAGATTTTGATAGGAAACTAGAACTAAACTGTCTGTTCTCCTGGCTTTCTCATAGTGATTGGAAGTTGGCTCTAATAAACCCGCCCTAAAGTTGTTGACCACCAATATCAAATAAGTTTTTGTAAGAGAAATGACACTTTACCCGCGCTGTTCTTCAGTCTCATTCACGGACAGTAGGCCGCCGCCTACAGAGTTTTATATTGACACCATGGAGAGCAAAAGAGAACATGTCTTGAGATCGGTGTTGGGATTCCTACAGGGACAGAGTATTTGGACCATACAGTCTATGATTTGCAAAGGAATTGGATAGGCGATTTGATGAACCTAATTCGCAGAGTGCTCGTCTCGAGAGGCAACTGGTGGGTAAGTCATGTTTAGCTTACTACTTGTAATGGCACCGCCGAGTGCCTCGATGTCCAATGCGGTTATGGCAAATTATGTTGTCCTAAAGTTATTGAAGTGCTTTTGTTGTGCGCAGTGTATCCCACTGTCGGTTGTAGAGAAGAGGGGTGAGAGCTGGTGTTTTATGTGCTGTAATCAAGGACGTCTTATTTATCTGTTGTTGTGGTCAATGCGGGATAAAGTCATTCGTGGCAGATGGACAGACGCTAGCTGACGTTAGCTGGCCCGCTCAATGTTTCGATGGTTTCCTCGGTATTGCGCAATATTTCCTGGGTGTCATCACGAATAACAGTAGGTCGCGTGTGACAACAAGCAGGGATAGAGAAAGACAGCGCATTTGTTGTTGTTTAAGTTATTATTCTCTTCTGTCGTGCAGAGGGCTGGGCTGATGGGATGGACTACGTGGAAACTCTTACTATTTTGTGACGCTTGTCTGTTAGGCTACAAAAGGTCTCCGGTTTTGTGGTGATGGACTTGCACTGGAATGGTTGGTAGCCGATATCTGAGAGCATATCCGATGTTTCAGACTATGCAACCTGTCCCTTCTCTAGAACTAGTGACCCCTTGCATCGTGCACATCTCAAAACAGTTTGGGATTTTTTTGTGGAGCAAACTGTGTCCCTTTTACTTACACGGTTCACTTGCTGCAAACCTCATCATGGCCTATTAAATAGAGCTAGGCAAGAACTGAAATCCATGCCTATCGACACCTCTTATTATGCTGACGTTTACCTGCGCTATTCCAGAGATTTTTTTAGGAACTCTCTCCGGCTATTTTTTTAAACTCTCTCTGGCTATTCTGTATTGTGCCTCCCTAATCAACATCCACCCACCGCTACTGGGCTGGCATAGGCTACTTTTGATAAGAATTATAGGCATCCGGTTAAATCTGCCAGGATGGATAGCCCATCTGAGTGTTTTTGGGTGTGTTATTATTTTTGAGAATAGCTGTGTAAATCAAGGGGAAATAATGAGTACGTCTGATAAAGTCCACGAAAATAGACTTAATATGGCCGTTAAACACTGCAGGAACGTTAAGAACGAACGTTATTTTTCGTTCCGAACCGGTTCAGGAACGATATTTTTGTGGGGGAACGATTGCAGGAACGAAAACGTTAAACTGAAACTTGCCTGAACCGTTCGGAACGGAACGTTTGAAAAATAATTTCGTTTTCAAGCCCTGCGAGGAAGGCACCTGGACCAGATGGAGTGCTGGGCCGGGTTCTCAAAGAGTGTGCAGCAGAACTCACAGACATTTTTACCTCAATTTTTAACACCTCACTGTCCACTGGTTGGGTCCCAGCCTGTTTCAAAGCCGCCACAGTAGTTCCCCATCCCAAACAGTCCCACATCACAGGTCTCAATGACTACAGGCCTGTTGCTCTCAGCCCCATCCCTGCTAAATGCATGGAGAGACTGATAATGAAACATATTAAAGCTGCCACCAGAGGTGTGACCAAGTCACTAATGTGCAAGTCACAAGTAAGTCTCGAGTCTTTCCACTCAAGTCCGAGTCAAGTCACAAGTCAAGACACATCTGACCAAGTCAAGTCCAAGTCCAAGTCGTACCCCAGCCAAGTCAAGTCCAAGTCCAAGTCTCATTTTTTTTCAAGTCCTTAACAAGTCACAAAGGGATTTTCTATTTGCAATCACAATTTCGATCATAAATTCATTAGTATAATAATGAGACCTGAGAAAAAGATGACAATTACTAAAACAGTTGCTGAGAAATCAGTCTAAACCAAACTACTGCTTGTGCTGTGTATGTAAAATGACATTTAATATCATATTTTTTTTCACATAAAAAAACATTTCATGTGAATTTGTACTTAAACAAAGGAGCAACCATATGCCAAATATTTACTGTCCAGTGGGCAAATAGTCCTGTTTGCAAGAATGTGTGCGTATGTGTGTGTGTCCGTTCCATCATCTGATGGCATAAACCTATTCCACTACTCCACCCTGGTCTTGGTGGTGGGCCGGTCATATCTAGTCAAGGTTGTAAGTTATACAGACTCTAGCATAATAACGCTAAGGACAGGACTATGGTTAACTTTTTCACTAGGAGCACAGGCAGGGCCGCTGACAGCTTTGGCTGGAAGGTTTTGTCAAGACATTAGGGGGGCATATTACACTTCCGACCTGAAAACGCGGATTCACACTTTCAGCATACTATGTTTGAATTTACCCACAAAGGCCAAGGGTGAAAGTAGTAGCCTATTCATGTCTTACAGGTGCTACCCCCCCCCCCCTCTTTACTGTAGTGTAACACTCGACTAATGTAAACATTTTGGTTTGGCTTTAAAAGACGCCATTTTCCCTAAGGTACCATATTAAGCTCACCATTCTCATCAAGATATGACATACAGCAGGGGTAATCAATTTCTTTTTTTTAATTGAGCCCAGTGTGTGTGTGTGTGTGTGTGTGTGTGTGTGTGTGTGTGTGTGTGTGTGCGCGCGCGCGCGTGTGTGTGTGTGTGTGTGCGCGTATGGGGGGTGGGGCTACACATGTGAGACAGGATGATGAGTTAACAGCACAGCTCAGCAGGCAGCCCTGTCTCAGCTGGTCCATGATGTTCACTTCATCCCATTATCTGTGAACCAAAATCTGAGCATTGACAGTGTCATAACTGTGAACCCACCAATGAGCACATGCATGGTGCAGCACTAGGCTATAGTCTGCTGTAGGCTACGTGCCAACAGTATTTAGCCTAGTAGACACTTGTCCATATGGGCTAAGAAATGAGGACAAAGTAGGCCTAGTTAGTTGGATTAAATTCCTGGTAAAGTAATGATGAATTTCCTGAATTTCCCCCTGGGGATCAATAAAGTTACTCTACTACTCTACTCTACTCTACTAGGCCTATTGTTGAAGCTGATATCGGCATTGTCGCTTTCCCCCTCACATTCTCGCCGCAATGGCCCATGACCAACCATTTTTACTGCGTCACAGTCCAAGTTAACTAGAACTTCGTTTGCACAGTCATTAATCCACGTCTTGTTAATTATATTAGGCTACTAGACTATTCGCCAGCACGCTGTCAATTAAACATGGCGTTAGCGCTGCAGAATGCCAGTTATGGCAACGAGGCAACCTTGTTCTGCGCTTCTACAGTGTAGGAAGAAGGAAGGTGTGTGCCCTATCCAACATTTCGCTCTCATTTTTCCCGAACGAATATGCGCCTCGCGCCATGCTCTCGTCTCCCTGTTCTCCCCAATCGCCCTCTCCTCCCCCACAAAGACACTTGTATGCTGTTCATGCCTCTTCAAAAAGATTACGTTCACCGTCCAGGTCATAGATTGTGGCCAAACAAAGTTCTGTTTCTATGTTTCCTAAATTTTGTTAATTTGGATAACAGGGTTACATCCCAGTTCTCCAGTGCTGGCGTCGTGTAGCTCTAACGTGTAATTTCCAAGCAGCGGTAATTGCGACTCCAAACTCCCCCAAAATACCAAACAAAGCATGTAGTTCGAACTGTGAGAAACATAAGATAAAGCGGTGTCGACACCACGAGATACAAGGTTCGCGCGCGCAAGGATTGGGCTGGGAGCAGCACGCGAGAGGGAACATGCTTTTTATCCACGGGAGCCGACCCATGCCCATGTCTTGCGCTGCTCAGCAGTAGCTTGCAACCTCTACCTCGCATTACATAAACTTCACGAGAGGCTGCATTAAAGATTGCGTTTGAACTGATGTGGCTGACATGATAGTGTGTCAAGGCTGAGTTTTAAAACTTTCAAGGAACAGGTATGGCATGGCATTATCTTACCATTTGACACATGGGACACTGCTACTCTGCTATTCAAGTCATCGAACAACAAGCAGTGAGGTTCGGGGCGCATAGCTTGTTTATAGCCCTCAAGCGCAAGCTTCGCGGGAAGCAGTGTTGCTTGCGCTTAGTTTCTTCAAAGTTTTTCCAATAGCCATGAAGTATTCCTCATCTCGCGCCTTGACCAATTATTTGACAATTTTGGTCGTTTGTCTTGTCTCTTTGCAAGACTGTCATGAATAGGCTATAGGCTAAATTATTTCTCTTTGGAACCATTCACCCAGCATCTAAAGTAGGCAACCGGTGGAGCTCTTTTGATGGATGCAAGACCAAGTGTCCTCTGCTCGCCTATTTTCGATTGCATGCTGGAAGACTAAGACATGTATAAACGTGTCTTTTTGTATTGATTCTAATACTCAACCGATGGTGGACAATGCAAAGAATGTTACCGAGAGGTTATGTAGTGTTCTGAGAATAATAGTAACCTATCGCGAGATTAGGGTAGTGAGACACACGAGATCATATCTAGAGTACGAGAATAGCGAGGCAATCATTATTGTACGTGTGTCCATGCGAGGTAAATGTGTTTTCATTAAAAGCTCCATATAAACGAGATACTTTCGTGTGTGTAATCCCTAAACACCACAACTGGCGACGAGGATGTCCCCGACAGCATAGAAGGACAGGAAAAAGCCCTCGAAGCTGTCAACGGACCCGGAGCAGAAAAAAAAGAAATTTGCAAGTCATGACCTCGCAACATTGCAACTAACGTCGGAGCAACGATTCCGGATCTTCACTGGAAAATTCGACGACACTCTTTCAGGGAAGTGAAAAAAAAAAAAGTTTTCTGTGTGATGCCAAAACGTTTAATAACCGAAATTGAGCGTGCATATGCCAGAATTACTGCCTACAAAACCTGTTAGAAGCCCTGTTTAAAACCGAAAGTAAATATGGCCAATGCTGTTGCACTGGGTGGTCTCACACCACCGAAGCCGTTAGACACAGTTGGCGAGCCTGAAACTTTACATCAACGATGGGAAATGTGGAAGAGTGAACTTGAAATATATATCATAGCATCAGGAGTTGTGAATGCAGCACAAAAGCGAGCTGTTTTATTGTTAACTGGGGGAGAGGGACTGCGTGAGATATGGAAGAATTTCACTGACGAGCAGAAAGCCCACCAACCCGCGAATGATCAGCGAGCTGCACGAGATGTATTTCAAGTAGCCATCGGACTCTTCGACAACACGTTTGCGTTAAGGGAGAACATTCCAAAATCCCGCACAAAATTCTGGGAAACTGAGCCCAATGCTGGTGAAACAATAAATAATTTCATCACTCGCCTCAAAGTACTAGTGAAAACATGCAACTTCAATGCTGAAGCTGATAATCATGTAAGAGATAAAGTACTACTGCACATTAAAAATTCTGAATTAAAAGCCAAATTGTACAGAGAGGCTAATCTCACTCTGGATGGCCTTATCCAAGTGATTGCCTCATACCACCACAAAGATGCACTAATTCTCAGCCCTCCATCCAACACAAACCATGTCTCTGGCAGAGCAAGGCCCAAACCAAAGCCCAAGTCACCATCACAGTCAGGGTGCTACAAATGTGGTGCACAAGGACACATAGGTCGCGAATGCATCCGATCCAAGAACCACAAGTGCAGCCACTGTGGCAAAAAGGGTCATTTTGATGATCTCTGCTTCCACAAAGACAAGAGCAAGTCAAACCAACATGACAAGCCGAGCTCACAGGGTCACAGCAGAGCCTCAGGTCGCAGCAGGGATGATCCAAAGCAAACCAAGGGTCGAAAGACAAAAGGCCAACATAGGGTAGAAGAAGGAGAAAGCAATGACTCACAGAGTGATGCCGACGATCTCTACCTATTCAGGTTATCTACAGCAGATGACACCCTAGACCTGCACCTGAACGGTTTCACCTTACCCATGGTGATAGACTCTGGTGCTCACCACAACACGCTGTCAGTGCATGATTTTAAAAGATTACAGAAGGCCAGGCCCCAAGTCAGTCTGCAGCCATCCTCTACCAAACTGTATTCTTATGCCAGTAAACAAGCCCTCACACTCTCAGGCAAATGCACACTTGAAGTTGAAGTCCCAAACACAACACGGCGTACCACTGCTTCATTCTTCGTGGTGCCACAAGCACAAGCATCACTCCTAAGCAGCAGAACTAGCAAAGACCTTGGACTGTTGAGAGTTGGCATCGACGCGAACATCCTGAGCTGTTCTGGAGCCGATGTGTGGTCAAGTCTACGCACACAGTACCCACAAGTCTTCACTGGGCTGGGGAAACTCAGAAACTACCAGCTCAGACTGAAAATTGATCCTGACGTCACTCCAGTCATTCAGCCAGTGCGGCGAATTCCATTCAACCGACGACAGCGCGTCATTGGAAAGCTACAAGAGCTAGTGGACCTAGACGTCATCGAGCGAGTGTCCGAACCGGCTCACTGGGTGAATCCACTAGTCACTGTGGAGAAAAGGCCAGAAAATGACCGCAAACATGGAGATGTGCGAATCTGCGTTGACATGCGAAGAGCCATCCGGTGCCTACCATCGACGAAACCATCCAGGAAATGGCCGGAGGGAAATACTTTTCCAAAATTGACCTCAACATGGCGTATCACCAAGTAGAGCTCCACCCCGACTCTAGAGAAATCACAACATTCGCTGCACCAGGAGGACTCTACAGATACAAAAGACTCCTGTTCGGAGTGAACATGGCCTCGGAAAAATTCCAACAGATAATCAGCCAAGTTATCAAAGACTGTCCAGGTGCGTACAATATGTCTGACGACATAGTCGTTGTTGGCAGCACAGAAGCTGAACATGACGCAAGGCTAACTACCGTGGTGCAACGGCTAGCTGAAAGAGGACTGACAGTCAATGAGAAGAAATGCCAGATCAAACTGACACCCATCAAGTACATGGGCCACGTCCTGTCACAAGACGGCCTAAAGGTGTCAGATGAAAAAGTCAAAGCCATCACGCATGCTCCCCCACCAACTGACGCATCACAAATGCGTAGCTTCCTCGGATTGGCCCAGTTCTGTGCAAAGTTCGTCCCACAGTTCGCCACAATAACTGCGCCTCTCTGGGAACTCACAAAGCACGATGCTGAGTGGAAATGGGAGAAGGAGGAACAGCGTGCGTTTGACCAGCTCAAGACCGCTTTGATCGACGCCCCCGTCATGGCCTACTACTCAGTTGGCAGACCAACCAGAATTACCTGTGACGCTTCCCCCATCGGCGTAGGCGCCATCTTAGAGCAACAACAGACAGACGGAGTCTGGAAGCCTGTCTACTACGCCAGCAGGAAGCTCACACCTACTGAGTCACGCTACTCTCAGTTCGAAAGAGAAGCTCTCGGAGTATTCTGGGCCTGTCGAAAATTCAGTTTGTACCTCATCGGATGTGAGTTCAAGATCCTCACCGATCACAAGGCGCTTGTGAAAGTGCTCTCACCCAACTCACTACCCCCATCAGCCAGAGTGGAACGGTGGTTGCTGTACCTGCAACAGTTTACCTACCAAGTCCTCCACATTCCCGGCAAAACCAACAAGGCCGACCCCCTGAGTCGTCAACCCGTTGGTCATCGCGATAAAGCTGAGGAGAGGGAGGCCGATGAGTACATCTACAGCATCATCAAAGATTCCGTACCTCATGCTCTAACCCCCCGTGAGCTCGAGCAGGCTTCAAAGGACGATCCGACCATCTCCAAGCTACGTCAAGCCATACAGAAAAATGACTGGACCTGCTTCAAAGGCACAGTATACCAGGCGGTCAAAGATGAACTTTGGACGGCTGGACAGCTGGTCATGCGAGGACACAGGATCGTGATTCCCGAAGCCCTGCAAAAGCATGTGCTACGATTAGGACATGAAGGACATCAAGGAATCGGGAAAACAAAGAAACGACTGCGAACTAAAGTCTGGTGGCCTGAACTTGACAAAATGGTCGAAAAGAAAGTAAAGAAATGCTACCCATGTGAAGTAAGTGGCAAGAACGCTCCACCAGAAGAGCTAGAGCGCACGCCACTACCAGACCAGCCTTGGACTTACCTTGCAATTGACCTGCTGAGCATCTCTGAAGGTAACTACGTGCTTGCCGTAGTCGACTACTACTCCAGGTGGCCCGAAGTTGCCTACATGAAAGTCACAAATGCAACCAATGTGATTAATGCTCTCGAAATGATGTTCCAAATTCATGGCTATCCCAAGTATCTGAGAAGCGACAACGGACAACCGTTTGCGTCCAGAGAGTTCCATGATTACCTCACCACACATGGCATCACGCAGCTGAAGGGAGTACCATATTGGCCTCAGTCGAACGGAGAAGTGGAAAGATTTAACAGAACAATTCTGAAATCAGTCAAAATTGCCAAGATTGAAAACAAAGATTGGAAAGTTGCACTGAAAAGTTTTCTGTTCCACTACCGGACCACTCCCCATACAGTCACAGGAGTAACCCCGGCAAAGCTGTTGATGAACAGAGAGCTCCGCGACAAACTGCCAAGCTTCACCGGTATGCCTGCTGACGGTGATGAACCCCATGCCGCTGCTTCAGAGGAAATACATGACAAGGACGCTCTGCACAAGTTGAAACGCAACATTGCTGCGGATCAGAGAAGAGGAGCCAAGGATCAGAAAATACAACCAGGAGACACCGTTCTTTGCAAGAACCTACACAAGTCAAACAAGCTAGACCCCAACTTCGAATCACAGCCATATGAAGTCATCAGTAAACAAGGAAATGCAGTCATCATCCATCAACCCAACAACCCACCCAAAATGAGAAACGCCGCGCATGTAAAGAAGTTCGACGGTGATGTCAGTCTCAGCGCCCCCTCCAGTCCGACTCCAGTCACCACACCGGCTGAGTCTGTCCCAGTCACCACTACCACACTAACCCATTCCTCCCCTTCCATAGGTCCAGAGCCCGTGACGGCAGCACCGTCACCTGATGTTCCTGTGAAGTCGACTCGTGTCAGGTCCCCACCTGCATGGCAGAAGGACTATGTGATGTCTACCTGAACTCTAACTTTGCTTAAAAAGAAAAAAATGATTTTTTTGTTTAAAAAGAGGGAAGGGTGAACTACTTTTCAGTTTAGTTTAAAAGAGATGTTTATTTTTTCATTCTGATCTACGAAAAGAAAGAACACTTAAGTTGAGTTAATACAGTATAGCTACAGTGATGTAGATATGATTTTTCTTTAATTCTACCTCCAGGAATTTCATTATTAAAAAGAGGGAAGATGTAGTGTTCTCAGAATAATAGTAACCTATCGCGAGATTAAGGTGAGACACACGAGATCATATCTAGAGTACGAGAATAGCGAGGCAATCATTATTGTACGTGTGTCCATGCGAGGTAAATGTGTTTTCATTAAAAGCTCCATATAAACGAGATACTTTCGTGTGTGTAATTCCTAAACACCACAGGTTACTCTTTCTAGACTGAGAAGCGCGAGCATTGCATTTTCAGCGCGTGGAGTTGTGGTCGTGAAATAGCCCTGGGATATCAAGCCATAGCCTACGGACACATCCTGGGTTGGGGGAAACTTAAAAGCAGGCCATATTCGTAACGTTTACCTCGCCACATATCCATCATGGTTTTGTCCGCGATGGTGGCAATTATTCACAAGACTGCACTTTGAAGTGACTGACTCGCAAGTATAATGTGTGGGAGCGGAACATAGGAGCCTTCGGGAGCTGAAGGCAAGCGCATTCATAAAGGAAAGGGAAAGCAAAATGGATAGGTGTACTCTTTTATAAAACAACAATAGATTAAGTCCTGTGGTTCGGTTATGTCAGCAGTGTGTGTTTTTTAGGCTATTTCAACTGCTTAAATAGCCTAATGTTCAACAATCAATGTCCATCACCATTTAGCTAACCATTTAGACAGCTTGGTTCTCACTGAATTTCTGTCGTAAGCGAGGGGCGAGAGAGCGAGAGCTTCACGTGTGAAGCCTAGCGTGTTGCACATCAGAGCGCCCCACCACACACACTTCCTACAACATTGATAGAAAATATTTGTTGATCACAGTGCAAACTTCCATAGCCTACCCTATTAAGAATGCAAAATGAGTTGGGGCTGAGAGGGAGATAAATTAACTTCCGCGATGGTTTAAAATGTAGGCGATGTTTGTTCTGGAGACTCGCAAATGGTTGCCGCTGTTGCCGCTGGTCGCTGCGTCCAGGCCAGCCGCGTCCGGCTGCATCTTGCCGCTTAGGACAATGACGTGATTCAAACAAAGAATGTGGGCGGGCTGTTGCATTCTGAAAACAAGGGTTGGACTTCGACTTTTTTTTTTACACCAACATGGCAAGTCACGCCAAGTCATTGAAAGTTACAACTGTCAAGTCCAAGTCGAGTCCCGAGTCAAAGGCGTGCAAGTCGAGTCGAGTCGCAAGTCCTTTCTGATCTTGAAATTTCAAGTCGCAAGTCTTCACACCGCTGACTCGAGTCAGACTCGAGTCCAAGTCACTGGACTCGAGTCCACATGTCTGGCGGCCACTACACCATCACAAGACCCCTTTCAGTTCGCATACAGGGAAAACCGCTCCACAGAGGACGCCATCGCCATTGTGCTTCACACACTCCTGGAACATCTGGAGCAAAAGAACACCTATGCACGTCTCCTCTTTGTGGACTACAGCTCGGCCTTCAATACCATCCGGCCTTACAGTCTTCGTTCCAAAATACACCAGCTGGGACTAAACACCACCTTGTGCAACTGGATTGTGGATTTTCTGACTGATCGCACACAGAGGGTCAGAGTAGGTGATCACATGTCATCCACTATTACCATCAACACCGGCGCGCCCCAAGGATGTGTTCTAAGCCCTCTGCTCTACACCCTGTTCACCCATGACTGCTCTGCCTCTTTCCCCTCCAACCTCATAGTCAAGTTCGCTGACGACACCACCGTTCTTGGACTGATAACAAACGACGATGAGACGGACTACAGGAAGGAGGTACAACATCTGGCATCATGGTGTGACAACAATAACCTGGCCCTAAACACCAAAAAGACCAAGGAAATTATTGTAGACTTTCGGAGGAACAAGACCCCTCACAGACCCCTCTCCATCGGCTCAGAGGTGGTGGAGAGGGTCAACAGCTTTAAATTCCTGGGGGTGACTGTGGCTGATGATCTGTCCTGGGGTACACGGATAGCCTCAGCCGTGGGTAAGGCCCAGCAAAGACTTTACTTCTTGAGGAAGTTAAGAGGCTATCACATCCCCAGACCGCTGCTGGAGAACTTTTATAACTGTGCGATCAGCAGCGTTCTGATGTATGGGTCTTTGGTGTGGTACTCTGGCTCCACAAAAGCAGACCAGCAGGCACTCCAGCGTGTGGTAAAAACAGCACAGAGAATCACTGGGACACCTCTCCCAGAGATAGGTACAATCTACACCACACGCTGTCTACGAAGAGTGCAAAACATCTTGCAAGACTGTCACCACCCTGCTTACCACCTGTTCCAACTGCTGCCCTCAGGCAGAAGATACAGGTCATTACAGGCACGAACTACAAGACTTTCTAATAGCCTGTACCCTGAAGCCATTAGACTGCTTAATTCTAGTGCTAGGTCTCTGGACTGGTGTTCTGTTTTTTTTTTCCTTTTAAGGGATGGCACTTAGGCCTACTGTAACATCCTATTGATTTTGTGTATTCATACAGTACATGTGTGCATACATGTGTGTGTGTGTGTGTGTGTGTGTGTGTGTGTGTGTGTGTGTGTGTGTGTGTGTGTGTGTGTGTGTGTGTGTGTGTGTGTGTGTTGTGTGCACCTTAAAAAATATCAACAGCACTGGGTTATTAACTTTGAATTGTGGGGAGAGGATCACATTTTTTTATTTTACTGTTTTTGATTTACTTGATAAATTTGTTAATACTCATATTATTACTATTTTTACTTTAATTTATTATACTTCATGATATACTTCATGAATTTAGACTTTATTTGACTACTTCTTTTTGGTTACTTCTATAGGCCTACTTCAAATTACGCAGTGTTGTTGCTCCACCCACAATTTCGTTGACTTCATTGACAATGACAATAAACTCCTTGAATCTTGAATCTTGAAGTTTTCCAGGTAACTTGGCCCATGCTGTGGGTTGTAATTTGACGCAGCTGGAAATAGCCTAATTGAAGGAAAGGTCACTCTCATTATGTGTGTTTGATTGTATCAATCAAAATTGAAACGAGTAAAGTAAATGCATTGCACCACCAATGAGAGCCTTTGTCAAGCCTAGGCCTACTTGCAGCAGACGTCAAAACGAACGCAGACTGCCGAATTTTAGTGACCGTAGCAGCTAAACAAAAAAAAAGGAAAGGGTACTAGACGATGGGAGCAGGTAATTTCGTAAAGCAAGATTACTCTGTGTATTTCTGCAGTATTAAATCTATCTAAACATAGCCTAATTTTAAAAGTACACATTGCCGAGATGCCGACCTAAAAAAAAAATGGTCAATGGTAACTAACTGGCCTAATTCCACTTTCACTTCAGAATGAGGGTTTCAAAATTGCGATGTTTAAATGTTTACTTGACAAATAGATCCAGTAAAATTAATTCAAATTGTATGTTTTAATATCTATAACCACCCAAGAAATTGAGCGTAGGTCTACACCAACTCTCGCCACAGCGAAGGAAAATACAGAAAGAATTGTAGGCCTATTTGCATCATGGGTTGTCTAGGACAGTGGTTTTCAAAGTGGGGACCGGGGACCCCTGGGGGGCTGTGAAGGGTTGCTGTGAGGGTCCGTGGCACGTTGGAAGAAAAAGGTTAGCAAAACAATAGGCCTAGGCCTAATTGAATAATTAATGTAGCCTACACCAACACAAAAATAGCATAGGCCTACATCTAATTAAAATACATTTCGAAATAGAGAATAGTAGCCTACTTTGCACTTTGTATTTCATGTCAGTGT
This sequence comes from Engraulis encrasicolus, assembly GCF_034702125.1. Classification (NCBI taxonomy): domain Eukaryota; kingdom Metazoa; phylum Chordata; class Actinopteri; order Clupeiformes; family Engraulidae; genus Engraulis; species Engraulis encrasicolus. The sequence goes on from NC_085875.1 coordinate 24,545,720, forward strand.
CACGGACCAGACAGAAGAGGACCACAAATGCTAAATGATTTGAAAGTTTATTGATTTTTGGGGAAAGGGAGTTGGGAGAGTAAGTGGTAACGCGTGCGTGTCCCAGCAGCAGAGAAGCATCAGATGGTGGTGGAGGGTCCGGGAGTCCTGGGGGGGAAAACACACACACAACAGGAGAGATCAATGAACGCAGAAGTACAGGCAAGGGTAGGCAGTAATCGTGGTCCTGAAGTCAGAAAGGCAGGTCGGTTTACCGGGGACCAAGAGCAGGCAGGTTTGCAGAGCGGAAGGCAGGTCGGGTTGTCAGGGGCTGGAGATCAAGCAGGTTTGCAATCAGGTCCGGGTTCGATCACAGGAGTCAGAGTTGTAGCCAGGAAACAGGAGTCACAGGAGTGAAGTTCACAGACGGTCTGACAAAAGAGAACTGAAAACCAGAGCTTAAAATACAGAGGTTCACGAGTAGAGGGAATGCAGTGCAGCTGGATGGCCAATGAGGTGAGAGAGTGAGAACAGGTGGAGCAATTAGGCAGAGCAGAGTGGAGAGTGAGGGATAATTGAAAGTGATTAAGCTTGTAGACAGAAGCCAGGAGAGATATCATGACAGTCAGTGAATTAAAAGTATTTGAATTTTGTATCCTAATACTTCCCCCCTCTGTATTTTGAAATTTCAAAATAAAAGAAAATACAATAGGCTGAACTATGCAATTGCATAGGAAAACTATGGATCAAATAGTAGCCTAAGTGGAACTAGTAGCTATTAAGGGGTGAAGGAATCAAGCTGGCAATTCAAAGATTGACAGTTCAATTCCCAGGTAACATTGGCAGGTAACTACCTGACGAGTTATTAACGAATAACCAGCCTCAAACTTCTGAATTATTGAATATATGCTGTAGGATCGAAAAACGCCACTCTTGATAAAATATCACCAATAATAGAAATTGCCATGCTAAGCACCAAAGCTGCAACTGAGATCATTACTAATGTTGCACCATGCATCACCCACAAGATAGTGCATTACTTTGCAAGATACATGGACAACAAGATACACTTTATTTTACTTGTTTATTGAACTCACAGACCTCGACACATCTTTTTTTAAAGCTCGTTGTGCCAAGGAGTTAGCCTTCTCCAAAATTATAAGAACTGAACATTGTTTGTGGAACTGGAACTACACAGGAGTTTGTGTGGTTTGCCCTACCTTTTATTGTGTAAGTGAATTGAATTGTTATTTTTGGTCATGCCAAGCCATTGTTTGTGTAGCGAAGGGAAATTGAGTTTTCCTGTCGAGACTCGAACCTGGATCTTCTGGCATGCAAAACTGGGGCTCTATCCGCAAGTGGCCGGACTCATTTGCATGAAAGTCAGAACACACACACATAGTGATGATCACAGTTTCTGTTGTATTTTGTGTAGGCCTATTTGAAAATGCAAAATACAGTATTTTGATTATTGATATAGTTACTATTATTAGTAGCCTAACATATTTGTAACATTTTAGAGCTGGGTATTTTGTATTGTATTTGGAAATACATTTAGTTGTGTCTTCCTGTCATCCCTGGGTGGTGGTGAATAAATTCAAAGAAACTCAAAGTAATGACAAAATAGGAACACTAGATGGTGCTGTATATTTATCAGCATGTGCCTATTGGCACTGCAAGGTGGGTGGGAAGAGTGAATTATAGGAATTATATTATAGAGTGCATCTAGTTATTATTATTATTATTATTATTATTATTATTATTATTATTATTAATAATAATAATAATAATAATAATAATAATAATAATGTATTGTTATTATTAATACTAATTTATTATTATTATTATTATTATTATTATTCCTATACTTTTCCTGCTTAAAAAAATATCGCCTTCAAAAATTAGAGACAAGAAAAACTAGGCTAGGCTATATGTCTAAATAGGCTACTGTTTAAATGTAGGCTAGTTATTGAGGTAGGCTATTCCATTCTGTTATCAAACGATTTTCTGATATTGTGCATTCTTTAAGTTGATGCTGTATTAGCCATGTTTTTTCCAATTAATGTTGGAAATAAAACATTGCTCTCAGGTGTTTGTACATTATACAGTGCAGAATGGCAAGGAGAGAAAAGATTATTTAAATATCGTGACTAGTAGTCTATCGATATTGAGGTATCAAGTCTTGATACCGCCTAGGCTATAACAACTTTTAGGAGCACTAGGCCTATATGACAGTCCTATTCATGAAGTCATGCCTGAAGGTGGTGGAAAGACAAGGCTGCTCCACAAGAACCTGCTCCCATGTGACAGCTTGCCAAGACAGCCAGCGACAATCAGAGGAGAGGGACCCCACTGAACACACGGTGTGCATCCCAATATGTGTCCTTGCCTCCTCCACTTGTGCTTGTCTCCTCGTCCCGCCTCCTGGCCCCTCCTCCGTGGAGAAAACGATAAAGTTTCCCAGCTGTCAGCCTCGCCACAACAACTTTTGAGGGACTGTTTTTCATTCACCATCCCAATTGCAAATGAGAAAAAGACTTTACAATTGAGCTTTTGCAAGATATTGAAATATAATGCTGTTGTCAGTGATGTCATCATGACGAGAAGCAAGTGGAGGAGGCAAGTGGAGGAGGCAAGGTCACATATTGGGATGCACCCACCGACAGTGAAAGTGAAGGTCATTGTAAGTATGTCTGCAAGTTTACTCAGGTGCCAGTGCAGAGTCCATGGCACTTGACACAGGTGTAAGAGTAGATAATGAAATGTGTCTAAAAATGGAATGTGACGATATTTTATTTTGAGGGGGAGAGTGCCCTCTGAGTTTTTAATTCGTCATACATCAGCCACTCCACTAGGTGGCAGCGCTATCACAGAAATCCAAGACCTAGCGAAACATAGAAGAAGGTTTTAGCTTGAAATTCATAGCTGACGAACGCCACTGAGATGCCGCCATTCGAACTCATCATAACAAGAAGGTGACTCGTGGTGGATATGTCTCAGTATTTATCAGGTAAGCTGGTGCTTTTTCTTCGTCTCAGTGGTTGATGTTAGACACCGTAACGTGAAATGCAATGGGAATGCCATATTCAACTTTGCCTATGAATATTAGCCGATGGCTCTACCCTGCATTGGCGCATGGAGCTAGTTCTAATCAGTTGTTTCAAGGCAATGCGATTTTTGGTTTAGTTGGCGTCCAATTACAGGCTATTAGCAGCACATGATGCGGTAAATTTGCACTGTGTATGAAGGTGGACAGATGGCATTTACTGTAGTCCCGTCACGCATTTGCTAATCCAACACTCGCCCTGTTGGCAAGTAAACTCCGTGTTTGTAGGCATATCACCTGTCTTGTGGTAGCGCAATGAATTCTAGGTAGACCAGGTCTAAATGACTAGCTCTAGAGCAGAGAGGAGAGTAACCTCTGCCAAGACCCATCGGATTGTGTCATGGTGTAGGCCTGGTGTTAGTCATCCATGTATAAGCCAATAGGCCTAGTTGTGTTTAAATGAACCAAATTGTGGGTCAAAGAAGTCCAACATGTCCTTCAGTGCAACGGATACCTTTGCTTACTGTAAATGCAAAAAAAAACGTCTTTATTTTTTTGGCTTGGCTTTCATGCCTTCACTTTTCAAAATATTGTTTTGAAATTTCATGTTTTTCAGTTACAGTAAGCAAAGGCATATGTTAGCACTGAAGGACAGTGTCATGTTGGACGTCTTGACCCTTATATGTATTTCTTATAATTCCTCTGGTTAGCTGTGGTCTGTTTAGTTCTCATGTGAGGGGCTTTCCACCCAACGGAGGTTTTCCGACACCACACAGCAGACGGAGGGCTATAGATTTCCCTGAATGCATTAGATTAGAACTACGAATGCCTTTAAAAATTGGCGCCGAGCCGAGGCATCAGCACACAAGTTTAAGTACAATTCGCCGCAATTGACGGCTTAAAAGTGGTAGTAGCCTAATAAATTATTCCATTGTACTAAAAGTTTAACATTGCCCTATTGTGTAATGGCCCTTTTCGCCATGAAACGCACGTGAAAAAAAACCGCTGTGCGAGTAGGCTAATTACAAGCACTTTTGTTGGGCTTGATATTTTCCTCTGCCGGTGATTTTAATGTGTGTGGATGTTTCCAACTTAATGTTTCTTAATGGCAACTCGGTTTTTCTCACGCATCCTCACAATGTTACCCTACTAGGCCTACAGTACTATCAAAGGAAGTTCAGTTAAACAATAATTATTATTTATTAATTTAAAAAGGGTCCACCACACTAATTTGCAAAAGGTGAAAACATTTATGGATAGGCCTACGACGTGTGTCCACAGAAGTGCACCTGCCTGTGATTTGTTTTTTGTTGACATAAATGCCATTTTGTTTAACAGAGCTGAGATGCGTCATCCTCCGTGGACATGAGGTGCGGAGCTACAGGTAGGCCTATGTCTTTGTTACCATGGGATTAGATCATCATGTTTAGGTGCTAAGGCTGCTTCCCTACTTATTTGGTTAATAAGTGAGGCACAAGGATGAAAGCTTCAATAGTCTAGTGGTTACATGGGACCTCTTATTCTGAATGTACTCCCATTTAATTCTGAATTCTGTACTTGCCTTGGAAATATGGTTACAAAGTGGTTAAAAACACATTTCCCTTTTTAGTTGAACCCTTGCCAGTGGCTGATGCAAACAACTTTTTTTTCCTTTTTTGTTTCCAAAAAAATAACAGGAAAGAAAACGGCCCGAACTTTGCTTCATCTGCCCTCCTGACATTTACGAACATTCTAGCCACTCTCCATGCCCAACAACTGTTTTGATCAGCTGTCGTGGACTGCTGAAGTGCCTTTCGTCTGGTAGATCTTAGACTGCTGCTACTGTGGGTGGGAGAGTTCTGGACTTGGACTGTGCGTAGCCTTGGTCTGCAATTTGGTGTTGTGCGTTCAGCTGACTTTGAGTATGAGTACTGCAATGAATGTTTTCTTCTGCATTCTAGGGACCAAGAGTCTCTTGCTTGTAAATCAGGGTCATTTACTGGCTTTGTTAACCACTGACTTGATTGCACACCGTTGTGCGTTAGGTCTTGATGGCTGGCCTGATGTTTGCATTGTTCCGCAGAACCCAGATTACCAACCTCCGGTAGTGTAGAGTAGGTTAGACTAGAGAAGCTGTGCGGGGTTGACGGTTTTTCGGGTGCTGTAGACATGCTCACGTCTCCGGTCCGGAGGCCTGTCCAGATAGACTGACTGGCTGTTACGGTACATTCCGGTCTGTGGCTCCTTCGGCTCCCTCGCGTTGCCAGGGCAATAGGGTCAGTGGAATGCCTTGCTGCGCAGGCTGGACTTCAATGTCGTACTGGAGTATGGAGGGAGGTATTCACTGCAGTGCTTGTCCGGACTCAGCGGGAGGCAAGGCACCCGGTTTCAGACTGGGGCGGTGTGTGGTTCGGCTCCTTGGCTCCACTGCCAGCAGTGGTAGTGGTGCAGGAACTGTTGGGCGAAGGGTGTTTCGGCCGTCTGCGGTGTCTGGTCAGGGCAGTTGCAAGGACATCGAGACCGGCTGGATGATTCCTGTCGGGAGAGGAGCGGGGGCAGTGCCGTCATTGCGCACGCCAGGCCTCAGAGGACCCACTGGACAGAGGATTGGTAAGCATTATTTTTGGAACACGTTCATCTTTTGTTTGCATGTAAACAGAGCTTTTATTCCCTAAAATTGATTTTAGAGTTTTAGTGGCACACCTGTCCGTAGCATGTGTTTAATTTGATCGACATGCTGTCTTTATATAAATTGATAAAATAAATAGCGCTTTAAAAAATATCTGCCTATGTGTAATCAAGGCCAGAAACGGGTAAAGAAAACACACACATCCACTTAGTGATTATTGTGCCATTTTTAGAAATGATGTAATTTTACACCTCCCTTGAGTTAAATGGTTGAGGTGTGCACTGGATGTAGAGTTTGCACTGCCATGATATGCTCAGTGAATGGTTGAAATAACAGGAAAAAGGTACACCTCAATCATTTAACTCAAGGGGAGGTATGAAATGAAATTATTTCCAAAAATGGCACAATATCACTTTAAATTAGGCTGAATGCTGGACTGACTACTCAACTAGAAGTAAAGTAAAGTAAAGTAGTAAATGTAGGCCCTTAATCAGACCTAATATGAAATTAGGGCCCAGGCACATCATCAGAACCTGCAGTCAGTACACACACACACACACACACACACACACACACACACACACACACACACACACACACACACACACCCACACACTGTACAGTTTAATATATCAGTCCTGGCTTTTCACACATTACTCACACATATTCAATACACACACACACACAGTTGTTAATGGTCTGTCACAGGGTTGGCACACAAGTTTGAAATTGTGTTTGACCAGTCTCCAATGTGCAGTTAAAG
>NC_085875.1:24557115-24604615 GCF_034702125.1 Engraulis encrasicolus
TAAAGTGTGTGTGTGTGTGTGTGTGTGTGTGTGTGTGTGTGTGTGTGTGTGTGTGTGTGTTACTAAAGGGCATCCAAGGAGAGCAAAGGAAGGCACTCAAGGACCCAGTGGACAGAAGGTGAGCTGATCATCAGTATGATTATTAAAGTTGATTAATCGTTTGCATCCCTAATGTGTACCAAGCAAACATTTCTGTTTTTAAACTGAGACGGTATACAAACATACACGAACCCTAAACATTGCTAAATACCCACATTGCTAAATACCCACAGAAAACCATCTTGTATTTTAAACGAACATTGCAACTATGTTTTTGAGTCCGTTTCACTTTGCACCATTGAAACATTGCGCAGAGGAGATGGAGAAAACCGCTGTTAAAATGACTCGCTCTGTCACAGCATTGTTTTGCATTTTGAGGGCAGAGGGAGCAAGACAACTTTGTTCCGTCTCCACAGCACGCCAACACCACTGTTAAGAGTGTGTGTCAGTTCAAGGTCTTTCTTTACCCCCTTTTCTGAGACACTTTGGCCCATGAAGATTAAAGGCACCTCATCCATGTTGTGTATGTTAACGTCACTTTGTGCTCGGTTATTTGGTTTGTCAGAAAATCGTGGAAATTATATCGATTTTCACCTGGAAGTTGGTGGACTGTCTTTGACACAGATGTTCCTGCTCCGATAGAGAGACGAATGCGTTGCCAAACGCGATAAATCCACGACGTCCGGTACCTCCGGAAAGTCCTATTCATTTCTTTGGCAGACAATTAGACAGTTGACTTGACAGGCCTCCACCTGCAGCACACTAGGGGTGGGCGATATGGGCAAAAAAAAAAAATCTCTAAGTTTTAGAATTTTCACGATAACGATAAGTTGACGATAATTTCCAAAAAACACTTGCAAAAACCAGTAGGGCCTATTTCAGGAGGGGGGGGGGGGGACGGGGGTAATCAATGTGTTTGACAGGGCAGGGTGAGTAAAGCAGATAATTTGTAGGCCTATGTAGCCTAAACTGCATGTTACCAAGAGGTCTGCATAAATAATGGCATGTCTACACTAGGCTACATCACAAAGCATGGCAGTATAACATTTATGCTGTCTATTATTTGTGCATGATTCCAGACAAATTTCAATTCTGCACTGGAGGTAGTAGTGCTGCATTTGTGTTGTAACTGGGGAGGGACAGAGAGTTGGGAGAAATGCTGTGCTGAAGAGCTTTAGAATTTAATAACATGCATATGCTCTGGTCTGTAAAGTAATACTTCATCACTTGGCATGAAAACATATCCATGTAAATAAAAAATAGTTTTATAATGTATTGCTTATGATTCTGTTAGATGACAGCCATTTTTGACTGGAAACAGTACATGGATAGGAAACTAGGGCAGCTGCAAATTGCATGTGTTGAATTTCACACATTGTAATTTAACTCACTGCACCAGTCTAACTTAACAGTACTTGTACACCTAAGCAGTTATGCCATCTGTATGCAGGTGGGTGTTTGAGTAGTGAGTAACAGCCACTAATAGTTGTAGAGAACAACATTGCTTAGCCTAGTTCGCTAACTAGCATGCTAACTAGCGATTTCTCAGACCAGAGACAAAGCTATTTATCTTCCTATTTGGCTTTCCATAATCACAGACGATTGCTAAGTAAAGCATATAGTTTCAAAACGCCATCAGCACCATGCAATGGTTGGTTTAGTGGTTGAATTCCTCATGTAAATCCACCATTTGGATAACAGCAACTCTCCTCCAGTGCCCAGCAGCAGCGCTGTCTGTGCACGAGTGACAGTGACACGGATATTTCTCTCTCCTGTCTGGCAAAACGCTGCAGCCCGCCCCCCTCAGCGCTGTCTGCTCATTGGTTCACATACTTTTTTATCCAGTTCACAACTACATTACTATTGGCTGAAAGTCTTGGCTGTCGTCACTGTCTGAATGAGTCCTGTCACAGCGCTTTTGTTGATTTTAGCGTCTTCATAAAAATATCTCGATATTGCAAAATTACTCATCGTCAAAACAACATTTACGATAACTTCGCAGACGGTATATATCGCCCACCCTTACAGCACACACGTTGTTTGAGAACTTATTTTATTTGTAGTTTAGGCCTGCAGCTCTTAATCTAGACGTGGGCCACCTGGTTAGCTTTTTTTTTTCATAACATTCAAATTTTCCTCCGCTTTTCTCCAGTCCCTAACCAGTTTTCCATTGCATCCAAACTTCCGTTCAGCTGCCCCATTGCCATTTTCGGCTGCATATTTAATTACTTCCAGCTTGAATTCAGCAGTATAACTTCTTTTGGGTGGCATATTTCTATTCAGTCGTCATTGTTGTAATGCTAATGTTTTGTTGTGGTAAGTTGTAGGTCTTACTGTACGGTATTGGGCAACACGAGTTGCGCACATACAGTTGTGTGCATAAAAATAGCAGTGCCTTCACAAAGATGAGTAAATGTAAAAAGTCTTCAAATAAATTGCACTTTAATGCCCCAAAATGCTTGAGGACACTGTGCATCCACTTTACATTGTACGTCAAATAAGAAAATTGGGAAAATTAATTCAATTTCAAAGTATTTCATAGAAAGTGGAGAAATGTCAAAAATAGCAGTGCTGACATCTGTCATTGGAAACTCTCAAAGATGTTCTGTAAAAAAACTAGCAAATTCTTGTCAATTCGGCCCGAACTTTGCTTCATCTGCCCTCCTGACATTTAGCAACATTCTAGCCACTCTCCATGTCCAACAACTGTTTTGATCAGCTGTCTTGGACTGCTGAAGTGCCTTTTGTCTGGTAGACTGTTGCTACTGTGGGTGGGAGAGTTCTGGACTTGGACTGTGCGTTGCCTTGGACTGCAATTTAGTGTTGTGCGTTCAGCTGACTTTGAGTATGAGTGCTGCAGTGAATGTTTTTTTTCTTCTGCATTCTAGGGACATAGTCTCTTGCTTGTAAATCAATGTCTTTTTACTGGCTTTGTTAACCACTGATGGAATTGCGCACGGTTGCAATTGCACTGATTTGAATTGCACTGCTTTCAGGTAGGTCTTGATGACTGGCCTGATGTCTGCATTGTTCGCAGAACCCGGATTACCAACCTCCGGTAGTGTAGAGTAGAGAAGAGTGCAGAGGTTGACTGTTTTACGGGTGCTGTAGGCATGCTCACATTGTCTCCGGTCTGGAGGCCTGTCCTGATGGACTTGCGGTCTGTGGTTCCTTCGGCTACCTTGCGGTGGGTGGGCAATAGGGTCATTGGAATGCCTTGCTGCGCAGGTGGGCATTCAATGCCTTACTGCAGTGCTTGTCCGGCCTTAAGTACAATGCGCAAAATCGAATGCCTGAAATTGAACGCACGGCTTGACTTGACTTGTTTTGACAGAAACCAATAATTGTGAGTGGTTTGTATTGTGAGTGTGTGGCTGTGTCTATAGCGTGTGTGTGTTGTCTCTAGAGATGCACAGGATCCAAGATCCGGTTCCGGATCCGGCAGGATAATAGGGTTTTTCAGACTATCTGGATCCGGCAGGATCTTAAGCAGTGGATCCGGTATCCGGCAGTTGCCTAAAAATCAGGATCTGGTGCATCTCTAGCCTAGGCTTTTCAGCCAGTCTTTCACAACCCCAATTGCTGCATGGAGTGAAAGAACTTTGAAGCGGCCAGTGCAGGCAGTGTGGCAGTAAGCCAATGAATCTAAAAAATAGTTTGAGCCAACAAAATAAAAAGGGCCCAGGTGTGCCAGTAGGCTATGTGTTTCAACCCTTTCGTAGGATCCGGTATCAGGTTCCGGATCTGGCAGGATCTTAAGCAGTGGATCCGGCAGGATCTTAAGCAGTGGATCCGGCAGGATCCTAAAAATCAGGATCCGTTGCATTTCTAGTTGTCTCCTATATTATTGACTTAACTTAATTGCTGATAAGGCATGCTCCCTGTTACTTCTCTCACATGTTTTCTTTTTATTCCCAGTGTCCGAGCTCTCCGATCCGCTGATGCTAAGCTGTTAAGGATCTTCACATCAGAGACACTACCTCCATCAGCTCCTTCAAGAGACCCCACACACAGTGTCCTGATCTACAAAATTTGATTGTCATTTTGATATTTCATTGCTTCCACTTTGTCCATATACCTTATGCCTTTATTTGTCTTCTTTTTAATCAACCATATTGTATATATTTTCAGCTATAATCTGTTTGTAACCAGCCCTGGCAGGGGGCTCCCCTAGGTGGCCGTTGGTCTATACTGGCCGTTGGTCTCTGCCTGAGGTTTCTTCCTGGGGTTTTTTTCCAGAGATTTTTCCCCCAATAACAGGGAGTTTTTCCTCACCCTTGCTGCCACCAGGGGCGCGTGTGCGTGTGTGCTTGCGTGCGTCCTTGCATGCGTGCGTCCGTGCATGTGAGACTTATTTGTGCGCGACTGGTGTGTGCACGTCACGTGTATGGGGCGTGTGTGCGCGACACTTGTGTGCGCGACGAGTGAGGCGCGTATGTGCTCGACGCGTATTTGAGAGACGGTTGTGTGCGCGACGCGTGTGAGGCGCGTTTGTGCACGGTGCATTTAAGGGCCATGTGTCTGCGCCGCGTGTGAGACACGTGTGTGTGCGCGACACATGAGACGCGTGTGTGCGCGACGCGTGTATGACACGCGTATGTGCTCGACGTGGGTTTGAGAGACGCGTGTTAGGAGAGACGGTTGTGTGTGCGCGACGGGTGTGTGCACGACACGTGTAAGGGGCGTGTGTGCGCGACGCTTGTGTGCGCGACGAGTGAGACGCGTATGTGCTCGACGCGTATTTGAGAGACGGTTGTGTGCGCGACGCGTGTGAGGCGCGTTTGTGCACGGTGCATGTAAGGGCCATGTGTCTGCGCCGCGTGTGAGACACGTGTGTGTGCGCGACACATGAGACGCGTGTGTGCGCAACGCGTGTATGACACGCGCATGTGCTCGACGTGGGTTTGAGAGACGCGTGTATGAAACACGTATATGCTCGACGCAGGTTTGAGAGAGACGCACGTGTGCGCGCATGTGAGACACGTGAGAGCTTTTGGGTGCATTTTGGGTTTACATAACATGTGTTTGTATCTTATTTAACTTATTTTTATTACATTTGTTTCACACCATGTGTTTTGTATCCTATTTTTATTACGTTTGTTTCACCAACTGTATTCTGTGCCATGATATTAAGTTGACTTTCACTTTGTATACAAATCATCTGATCTGTACAACAATTAAAAAAAATAATGCACCCATCACAAAGTTGCATGGTTCTCTCCTTATTTGTGATATTTCACTCTCCGATACAACTGGACTGAAGTCTGAATCTCTCAGCTAGCCCATTAACCACAGACTGCAACTTTTAAAATGGAAATAAATATCTCACACGTTTAAATGGAAATTCAACATTTGCAAGACACAGAAGCCTTGCAATTGTTTTTTTTTTAATACGTAAAGTTCATATGACCATTTTTTTAAAAATTGGGCCTCAAATTTGGGTTTGTGTGTTCGCATTTGAAATTAACACTGTTTTAGCACCTTTTTAGCACAGTTTTATCCCTTCTCTCCACATCTCTTCATATCCGACATGCTCCTCTCACTCATCTATATTTACTCTCTTTCTCTCTCTCTCTCTCTCTCTCTCTCTCTCTCTCTCTCTCTCTGGACAACTGTTAAAAATTATTTTCTTTTTGTCAAGCAGATAAAACATGTTTTCATGCAGTTTTGGTGCCCTCTGTGAAAATAATGTAGAGCCTATAGTAAATAGCCACGGAAATAAAGATAATGCATGGGATGAGAAGGTGTGTCCAGACTTTTGGCCTATAGGCTATGGGGAGACTGGGGTTGTTTTTTTTTTTTTTTTTATAAACTTGAATCTAATTTCAGGAAAAATGGTATATTTGCAAGGAAACCATTTCTATAGAGATTTGTTGCCACATTTTTTAGGTACATTTCATAGTTTTAGATCCCATAGAATCCATTCTCTTCAAAAGATATGGGTTCTCATAGGCAGCGTGTGCAAATCACACCCTTGGTTGTCACATGTTATTCTAATGGGGGAAATGGAAAATTGTAACCTCACGTCAGGGCTCTCAAGTTTTGAAGTTTGGTTGGAGTGAGATTTTTTTTCGGGAGTGGTGGGGGCCCTCTAGGTGAGTGGTTCTCAAAGTGAGTGCTGGAGACCCCTGGGCCGCGAAGGGATGCCAGGGGGCCGCGGCAAGTAGGCAGGAAAAAATAGCAAAATAGGCTAAAATTAATTAGGCTTGAATAAATTAAAAATAAACAAAAAATGAGCTTATCGCAGTGGCACAATTTCCTTCTGTACAGTGTTTATTCATACAGCCTATTATGCTCTCTGTACTTAAATGGGTTTATGAATGCACCAACTTCATCCAGTTGTGAAACCGGGTGCACTGAAGTGTGGCACAGCTCATGTCAGGTAGCCTGGGAAGTCCATACTGCCTTTAGTTCTAAACAATCGTTTCGATCTGATAATTTATGATTAGGTCTGGTGGTAACCAGGTGTAGTATAATGGGGGAACTGTGCCTTTAAATCTCAGCAGCATCTCCTATGATGTCATTTGCATAATGTGACCTGTGGCACCAATTGGCCATAATTGTTACTTTAAAAAGTGAGTAGTCTTCCCAGCTGGTGGGGACCCATTTGTGTGGCATTGTTGGTGAGAATTTCACCATTTAGTTGGTTGGCGCTTAGTCATCTATGTATATAGCCCTCCACTTCATACAAAAGTGCCAATTGTGTGTAGTTTTGTTACTTAGAGTGACTTTCGGAGCGTGATCAAGTTAACGTATGTCTGGTGCCCACTTCACCTGCTCACTTGGAGCGCAGATGGCTGTTTGGAGCCCTTTTCCCTGCTGCACCCTGATAATGTGTGCCTCGCCGGTCGGGACACATTGCCGACCTTAAAAAATGGTCAATGGTAACTAACTGGCCTAATTCCACTTTCACTTCAGAATATTAGGCCTATGTTATTATATTATTCTTATGAGGGTTTCAAAATCGCGATGTTTAATTTTTACTTGACAAATAGATCCAGTAAAATTAATTCAAATTGTATGTTTTAATATCTACCTAACCACCCAAAAAATTGAGCGTAGGTCTACACCAACGCTCGTCACAGCGAAGGAAAATACAGAAAGAATTGTATTTGCATCATGGGTTGTCTAGGACAGTGGTTTTCAAAGTGGGGACCGGGGACCCCTGGGGGGCTGTGAGGTGTTGCTGTGAGGGTCCGTGGCACGTTGGAAGAAAAAGGTTAGCAAAACAATAGGCCTAGGCCTAATTGAATAATTAATGTACACCAACACAAAAATAGCATAGGCCTACATCTAATTAAAATACATTTCGAAATAGAGAATAGTACTTTGCACTTTGTATTTCATGTCAGTGTCACGGACCAGACAGAAGAGGACCACAAATGCTGGAAATGATTTGAAAGTTTATTGATTTTTGGGGAAAGGGAGTTGGGAGAGTGAGTCCTGGGAACATACGTGCGTGCGTGTGTGCGTGCGTGCGTGCCCCAGCAGCAGAGAAGCATCCGATGGTGGTGGAGGGTCCGGGAATCCTGGGACACACAAACACACAACAGGAGAGATCAATGAACGCAGAAGTACAGGCAAGGGTAGGCAGTAATCGTGGTCGTGAAGTCAGAAAGGCAGGTCGGTTTACCGGGGATCAAGATCAGGCAGGTTTGCAGAGCGGAAGGCAGGTCGGGTTGTCACGGTCTGGAGATCAAGCAGGTTTGCAATCAGGTCCGGGTTCGATCACAGGAGTCAGAGTTGTAGCCAGGAAACAGGAGTCACAGGAGTGAAGTTCACAGACGGTCTGACAAAGGAGAACTGAAAACCAGAGCTTTAAATACAGAGGTTAACGAGTAGAGGGAATGCAGTGCAGCTGGATGGCCAATGAGATGAGAGAGTGAGAACAGGTGGAGCAATTAGGCAGAGCAGAGTGGAGAGTGAGGGATAATTGAAAGTGATTAAGCTTGTAGACAGAAGCCAGGAGAGATATCATGACAGTCAGTGAATTAAAAGTATTTGAATTTTGTATCCTAATACTTCCCCCCTCTGTATTTTGAAATTTCAAAATAAAAGAAAATACAATAGGCTGAACTATGCAATTGCATAGTAGGAAAACTATGGATGAAATAGTAGCCTATGTAAGTGGAACTAGTAGCTATTAAGGGGTGGATTAGAGAGAGCCTGTTGCAGGTAAATGAATGCATCCTGACAGTGAGCTGTCCATTGGAAAGGAACATTCTTCTCAGTTAGTGCATGCAGAGGAGCAGCATGATGTGCAAAGCCCCTGATGAATTTCCGGTAATAGGAGCAAAGACCCAGGAAAGCTCTGACCTCTGTTGGTGTACGAGGAGTTGGCCAATTCTTGACACTTTCAACATTCCTAGGGTCTGGTTGAATTCCATTTTTGGAGACAATGTGACCTAAAAATCGAACATGGTCTTTGGCAAGGCAGCATTTTGCAGGGTTCAATTTCAGATCACTTGCTTGAAATCGCCTAAAGACTTCCTCCAGGTGCCTAAGGTGCTCCTCAAAGGAGCGGCTGTATATCAGGACATCATCTAAATACACCAGACATATTTTCCATGGCAACCCCCGAAGCACCATCTCCATGAGACGTTGAAATGTGGCTGGTGCATTGGTAAGTCCCATGGGCATCACCTTAAACTGATACAGGCCAGTGCCTGTCGTGAAAGCTGTTTTTTCATGGTCCTGTTCCGCTAGCTCAACTTGCCAATAGCCATGCTGTAGGTCAATGGTAGAGAACCATGCAGCTCCAGCTAGGGCGTCCAGTGCATCATCGACCCTTGGCAGCGTTAAGCTTTCTGTAATCTAGGCAAAAACGCCAGGTGCCGTCTTTTTTGCGCACTAACACTACTGGAGCTGCCCATGGGCTGTAGATTTCCTCAATAATGTCTGCTTTCAACAATGAGTCAACCTGTGTTTGTATTTCAGCTCTTTGATCTGGTGTCACTCTGTATGCTCTTTGTTTGATTGGGGTAGCCTCCCCTGTACGGATATGGTGCTTAATAACTCCTGTACGGCCTCTGTCCTCAGAATTTTTGCTAAACACTGAAGAATATTTTTGCAATAACTGTTTCAAAGACTTGGCCTGAGAGCTGGAAAGATTTGATTCATCTATCTGTTCTGGAGGTGTGTCTGTGTCAGTCATGGTAAAAGTGGTACAACATGCCTCATCAATAAGTGTAGAGTCACAGGAGGACAGAGATAAAAACTCACCCAAATGTTGGCCTGGGTGAAGGTCGATGTCATCATTGGTGGTATTCAGAACTCGGGCCACAATTAAGCCATTCTGGACTTCACTGACAGAGTGTGCCACTACAACATCACCCACAGGGTTAGGCACAAGCACCCCTACGTAGTCAGATGGGACAGGCGTAGCAGTTGTCAATCCAGTGACGCATGCTGTGATTATGGATTCACTTGTGGCGGGAATTTTAGTGGGCGATAGCACCGTGACATTACAGCAGGCTGTGTCATGTGATTTGGGCAGGAGGGGAAGCTGGGTGGCCCATAGCTGCAAGCTGTTGTCACGGAGATCCAGTAGAGCGTGGTGTTTTTGTAGGAAGTCCCATCCAATAATGACATTGTGAAAGGCTCCTCGTACGACATTAAAGTCATGTTGCAATGATTCCTTTCCGACTCTCATTCCAAGTGTCAAACTGCCCAAAATATCTAAGTACTGTCCATTAACTGAGCGAGCGAGTACAAAAGAGGATTTCAGGGGGCGTTTCTTCAAGGCCGGGTGGGAAACCCTGAATTCTTCACTCACAATGGATATGCTAGACCCTGTGTGAAGCAGCACAGGCACTTCAATGCCCTCAATGATTATAATGACTTGTGTGGATGGGGGAGTGACTACATCCCTGTGGCAGACAGAAGATGAAAGGGGCTTTGGAGTAGTAGCTGATGTTTGCCCCTCAACGGCAGCTAATTGTAGTTTCCCTGACGATTTGATCCTGGGTAATGCTCAGGGGACTGGAATCTAACACTGCGCCTGTAGTGTGGGCTTGTGTCCCTGGCCTGCCGGTAAGAGGGACTGGGGCTGCGTCGCCACCTGCCATCCGCTGAGTTAGAGCTTGCGCTATCGCTCATAGCCTGATGGGAGAAACGATCTGGGGAGAAATGTCGGCCCCTGGTGTAGTGTGATTCCTGTGCACCCCTTGCCTCAGGTGACATATCGCTGTGATGTATAAGGCGAAACGCCTTATCTCTTCAGATCACACGACATGGTTCCAGTGATCCATATCCTTGGTCTGTTCATCTCTCTTGAGACCAAGATAAACAAATTTGCTTTAGATGGTGTCAAGCATGTGTGGTGGTAAACAAGTGAGTTTTTCAAAAAAGGTGTATCCTCTCAATAGCCAAGCATGGTAGTGGGACTGACATGGTTTGGGGTTGCATGAATGCTGTCAACATTGGCAATCTAAAATACACCTAAAAGAAACATGCATGTCAACCAGGGCTTTGAACCGGTTCAAGGAACGAAAACGAAAACCAGGAACTTTTTGTATTTTACAGGGAACAGAAACGAAACCGGAAACGTTATTATTTTTTATGTTCTGGAACGGAAACACTTATTTAAAAATAATGGTAACCGGTTAATACCGTTCCTCAAAAAAAAAAAAAACAGTGCTGTGCATGTTACCATGACGTCTGAGGTTCACGTCCTGTGTGACATCAGACATTCTCTGACTGAATGGAGAGAGAGCTGTGGATTACAAAGTCTCCACTCCACATCTTAAATAAGAGAAACCACTGTCATACAAAAGGACAGAGTTCCCATTGCATCATCAGAGAAGCACCGAGAATGTTCAACGTTATCGGGCATCCATAGCCGCTTCAAATATGCATTCACAATGTCCATCATAGCGCTCCCCGTGACCCAAGTCAGCATGGAGCGCGCATTTTCATCATTGAGGTTTATTCTCCACTTAGGTCGTCCCTGAATGACAAAATTCTGGAGGATATTCTTTTCATCCGCTTGAATAAACAGTTTGGAAGTAGGCTGACTCATTTGCACTTCCGTCTTTCTTGGTTAATTAACGTCATTTAGGCCTATGGGGAGTAATCAGCTGACAGGAACGAAATTAACCGTTCCGGGAACAATATTTTTTTGTTCTAACCGGTTCGGGAACGTCAATTTATTGGTGGAACTCATAACCGGAAACGTTATAATTCCGTTTCTGTTCGGAATGGAACGTTTGGAAAAAAATAACGGTTCAAAGCCCTGATGTCAACATGCACTGTGACTACTGAAGCAGATCATGATATTCTCCATAGGATTGCATTCAAATCTCACACCAATCTATTTAAAGGGACACTGAGATTTTTAATTGTTTATTTCCAGAATTCATGCTTCCCATTCATTAATGTTGCATTTTTTATGAATACTTACCACCACCATAAAATTCTAAGTATTCGTTATGACTGAAAAAATTGCACTTTTCTTACATGAAAAGGGGGATCTTCTCCATGGTCCGCCATTTTGAATTTCCAGAAATAGACATTTATAGCTGCAAAAATGACTGTACTTGGACCATACTAGAAAATATTAGTTTATTACTTCGGAAACTTTCATGAAAAGATCAAATTTGGCAATAGGCAGCCCATTTTCAATTCGCAGCATAGTTGCAGTACCCTTTTTGACCATTTCCTGCACAGTGTCCCTTTAAGCCAGATGCAGACTCAAAATTTAAAAGTTCAATGCAAAGAAAGGTTGAAACACACACTGATGACCTCCCTTGTCATCCCTTTTCATTTCGTTTCATTTCGAGACGATTCGAGCCAACATAGCCCCTTCTCTACCGGATTTTAATCTGGGGTGTACTCACTTTTGTGAGTACATGTTCAAACATTAATTGCTGTATTTTGTTTTTTTCTGAGTGAACAAGAAATTTAAGCGGTTAAATATGTTGTTAAAAGGTCACTAATCATTGTGTCAAAGCGAAATTTCTGTAATGCTTTCCTATGAAAAGATATACTCAAAAATCTGCAAAACTGTGAGGGGTGTATTCACTTTCGTGATATACTGTATCCACATTTTTAATTAAAAATGAGCTCAAATTTCAAGAGTCTGAATAATTTGTATATGTCGCTCTAGGCACCAAAGCTCAAACAACGTATAGGCAGCATGAGCCTAAAATGGGTTAAATATAGTCTCTGGTATAACAGTGTATGCCATTTGCCATTGGTGAGAAGTCTTTGTTATGCTTCTCTAACATTCAAGACAGAAGTGACAAAATGTGTGCCTTCATTTCTCAGACACGGAAATAAATACTTTGGAGCAGGCCCTGCCATGGCCAAACGGTATAGCACTCGTCTACCATGCGGCTGACCCGGGTTCAATTCCCGGCAGGGTCCTTTGCCGCCCCTTCCCTGCGTCTCTCTCTCTCCCCACTTGCTTCCTGTCACCACCTTCACTGTCAGGTTATAAATAAAGTTTTTTTTTTTTTTAAAAGACAAAAAAATAAATAAATACTTCGGAGCAACACAAAACATTCCACCGGTAATTGAAACTTCAAAAAGAAGTTCAGTGACATACAACTACAATCTTTCGCCTAAAATGACCTGGATGAATCTTCAATGAAAATCCAGTATTGAGATGCAGATTATGAAAGCCCATTGGGAAACTCCAACTCCCATTGTCATTGTGACACAGCACTGCACACAACAAAATTACATTTATAAAAACAGTAATGTAATGGGTAATGCACATTAGAACGGGGTTGGCTGCCACAGGATAAAGGGTTTCACCGAGCTAGGCCAGCCGGGCAGGCTTACTAGTTGAGAATAAATTAGTTCACCACTCTTACACACAAGCATACACACACACAGTGCAAGAGGACCCAGGTTGGAGGTTGGAGAGGCATGGACATGTCCCTTGAGCCCGGCAGCGCTCTGCTGGCACGGCCACTACTCAGTCCAGGGGACAACAGACCTCCTCTTGGCCGACGAGGGGAGGGCCTCCCATTACGCCCCGATTGGGCTACCGGCGAGGGCTGCGGCGGAGCAGGGACCCGTTGCCCATCACAGTTCCGGGCCAGGTGGCCGGGCTGACCGCACCGCCAACACACATGCGACCCCAGGCGACCCTGCTTGAGGCTGCTGCAGCAGCTCCACCCACTGCGACAGGAGACTGATCTGTTCCCCCTGCCGCCTTGCCATGTCCTTCAGCTCCAACAGTCCCTCATAGTCTTCCTCCATCTTGTGCGGGGACGGACACCACCTCACCCCCTCTCAGGCAACCCAAGACTCGGTGGTTCGTTGTGGAGATTCGAGTCCCCCGCCGAGCCCACTGCTGTTTTGCCCCTGCACTGCCCTTTACTCAAATAAAAATGAAAAAACAAAAACCTAACAAACAAAAAGCACGTCTCTGTACGCTATCTCTGCCGACTATAGGCCAAATGTAACCAAGTGGAACTTTAGATGTTAATTTTCCTAAAATAATAAATCAATTTCGCCACCCAGAGTAAACCTTGACTCCAATGATACTAAGGCACAACAGGTTCGGATAGACAGACAGAGACGTGTACTTCCAGTTTCAAAATAAAATATTTCTTTTCTTTATTAACACATTTAAAATGAGAAAATAAACATACATTAAAAACTCTTGCACCGCCTAAAACAAAAAGGGGATATGATTGTGCAGAGGGGGAGGTCTGAGGTTCCTATGGTAGAGCTCAACCAGACGATCAGTGCAGGTAACTCGTGTCTACAATATTCCTATTTACACATATGCGCATAGGCATAGGCTACCACGGCAAGCAAGTGATTCAATCAGTAAGTCTTTCCACGTCAAGCAAGTGATTTAAACAGCAAGTCTTTCCACTGCAAGCAAGTGATTCAATCAGTAAGTCTTTACACCGTGTAACCAAGTGGTAAGGACAGGAGAGTTTTAAACTCTAAATTTCAGTTTTTCTTACAAAATAGACTACGCCACCCTGGGATAAGAATGGGAACTACAGCCCAGGGACTGTATGAAAACCTTAGATTTGACCCCCACACAAGTTCTGCTGCATTAACGAGGAAACGTGGATTCAGTAACAAAATAATCTCTTTATTAACAATTTCACATATAAATATAAAAATCTGGACATTTAAAATATTTCCCACCACAATGCACACACACACTCACACTCATATACGTACTCAGACAAATTGGTACAAAAAGGAGGGTTCTCAAATGCAGGGCAGGTGCACCCAAGAGGGGGGAATTATACTAAGCCCCCTGTATAGGCCTTGGATAAGTACATGTAACCGGTGGTTATCCTGAACCTTTATTCTGACGGGGTAACGACACTCCCCTTTCCTTCAGGTGTGTAGCATAAATCATTGCGGTGGTAGCTAGTTAGCAAAGACGCTGTGTTTTTGATGCTGTCGAGTGTAGCGTGGGCACACCGCTCTCTCTGTCCCTCCGTTTGTGGTTGAGCCATCGTACAGGAAAGGTAGGCGTCCTTCTCGGTTGGTTTATTGCTCTTTTTGGTGCATTGTAATGTACTTAGATGTTGGTTACTGACACCATTTAACTTAATTGTAGCCCTGTCCATCGGCGGCTGGCGTGGGGTCGGCTGCTGTTCTGGGATGGTGTGCTGAGCTGGGCAAACTCAAGGTAAAAGATGCGTTCTGTACGCTTCTCTCGTGTGTGCGAACGTAGTCTCTGTTATGACTGATGTAGTGTTACTCTATCACAGTGTCGCTGGTGATGTGCTTCCACTTTGTGTCCTGTGTGGTTGACTGCTTGCATGCCGCTTCGAGAGAACCAGAGGTAATGCCGGCATTTTCTGTAAGAGTTTCGACGCTTAGCACTTGACTTGTGTAGGGAGTTGTGTGGGGTGGGAGTGGGGGTGCTCCGCAGGAGCGATGGCGGGACTGGCGGCGTGGTGCCTTTGGTATCGCGCTGTGGTGTCGTGGTTGCGCCTGTGGGAGCGCCCACATTTCCACAATACACAACTCCTGTTGAATCGAGTTATAAATGCCGTTCCTAATGGTAACTTTCTCGTTAAATGTACATAGGAGGAGTTGGTGCCTTCGACTACACTGATGCAGTGTCACTAGAGAAGGGGGGCATCACTGTTCTTTTCCCAACATTTTTGTTTTGTTTTGTTCTATTGTGTGAGTGATTCATCCTGTGCAACCTTTTCACTTTGACGTCCGAGACGAAGGGGCTTGTGTAAGTTTCACTCTAACATCCGAGACGAAGGGGCTCGTGTAAGTTTCTACTTAGTAACCGCCAAGACGGAGCTTGTGTATATGATTAGGGTATGAACACTGAAGTATTACTGGGAGACGTATCTTAAATCTCAGACTCCTTTTGGAACCTATACTTGCTGTAGGGGGAGACCAAAGACGTGTGTCTAACAGGCTTGTGTGTGTGTGTGTGTGTGGTGGCCATTACCAATTTTGCCCTTTTGGCAGTTTGTTTTCTTTTGTACAATTTGATTTACTAACTTTGTTTGCCGTGCAATTTCTGTTATTTGGTCTACCCCTCGTGCAATTAGCACTTTTGCATAACTAGCACATTTGCACAATTTTGTATATTAAGATGGCGTGCCTATAAATACTGTAAAAAGTTCATATTCTATTTTTTATATTTGACTGAGCCCGTGAGGCATATTTTCAGATACAGAGACTCATTACGAAAAGAAAGAAAATAAAAAGAACTCTGAATTGTATGACAGTTGTATCTCTTGTTATTCACTAACCTGTTGCGGGGAAAGTCAAATCAAGTGTTTGATGGTTGGGTTCTCTCACCCTAACAAATGAGAGTGGCGTAGTCACTAAACATCTTAAAAATATAAAAAATATTACGGTAAAGAGATAACGCAGGCCACATACACACAAACACGCGTGCCCATGCACACACTAAGTGAAGGTGAATTATTGCACTCACACACAGGTAACACTGCACTGCAATTCACTGCACACCACGTGACCGGACCCACCACCTCCCTCCGGGATTACCTGCACCTGTTAACAGAAGAGAAAGGGTAAATAAAGGGGTAATCAAGGGCCTGCCACTTGCTATTGTACCAATTTTACAATGTGATGAAAAGTTGAAGCGGTATACTCACGTTCCACAACAGCAGAAGAGGAGAGGAGGAAGACAATAAAGGCCGACGAGTCAGAGGAAACTCAAACCCACGCTACAACAAAATAGATCATCGGTTAGACCCGAGTCAAACAAATCAAAACTTTAGCGAACGTGTAGCATAATTTGGATGGCCTACCTGAACCAGAAGGAGAGAGCTCTCGGAGCTTTGGTAGATGAACAGGGTAGCCAACAAACAGCTGATGGCACCGGTAGATACACTTGTACGAGGCGGAGAGCGTGTCACGCCAAGTTGAAGTTGGCAACAGATCGGAGTGCACAGAGTAGACCAGAATGCGCGTCTGGATGGACAAAGGAAAGCACGTTGACCGACAGCTATTCCTCCTAGCTTGCGAAAAGCCGGCGTCTCAGCTGGAGTGAAATCAGCTGTGAGATTAGCTGATAGGTCGGCGTGACGTGGTGACGCACGCACCGCAAATGAAAAAGGAACGTCAAAGCCCACTTTGCTACAACCGCAAAGGTGATCTCAAACTGTGCACGTCACCCCTAAAGCTACAGTAAGTGACTAAGGAGACACGGGGCCTGCACTGAAAGCGGTGGGAGAATAGAGCTTTAACGGGGTAAATCTATTGCCTAGGTAGGCCTACTAACAGCAGCAATACTAGTCAGACCAGGAGAGGGGGGAAGGCGGCCGGGCGGAAATAAAACAAACAAAAACAAACATAACAGAAAAGCAAAACTAATTGAGCAGGGACAAAACAGCAGTAAGCAAATGTTGCCGACCCTCGACGGCACACACTGAGGGGTGAGGCAAACAAACATCAGTGAATGAAAGTCCATCATTAAATATATAGAACATAGTGTTAACATAACACAGCGGTACACATACCTTAGCACAGGAGGACAGAGTGTGCGTTACAGGTTGGTACCGACAGGTCGCACACCAAGGGGGAATCTCAGGCTCACCTAGAGATCAACACGGTAGTGAATACAGTGTTCGGAAGGTTCAGCAAACACACATCATAAATGGTTACACGAACACGTACCTCCACATTGACAGACATGGATTCACACCTGGGGCTGGCCATCCCAGGATCTCTGGCTAGCTCAGCCAGAGCGCAGCGTTCGCCAACACAAAATCCCAAACACCGGGAGAGCTCCAGCTAACCGCTCACTTTCAGCTGTTTTTATAAAACAATGGGCTAGCCGCCACTTACTGCGGAGCCACTCAGTAGCTAGCTGAGTCTGTGACGTCAGACTAGTATGGGAGCTGGCAAGGGACAACGCTCACCTTGACCGTAGACAGGTCTACCCTGTTACATGTGGTTTCAACTAATAAACTTGTGAGTAACCATTTGTGGTTGTTACAGGCCTGGGGGGGGGGGNGGGGGGGCTAAAAGTGCCCGCACCAACTTTGATGTCGTATAACTCCTGAATGACTAAAGCTAGGACTACGAAACTTTGTGACTTTTCCTAACATGAAGTTGGCTACAGTGTGATACCAAAAGATTATGTTTATCATTTTTGTTGTTGCCATGGCAACGGTTTTCTGACAGGTACGCCTGACCAAAAATCACTGATCGAAGTCTCATCATCATCACTTTTCATATTTTTTTACATTTTCATTAGCATCAGACACCCTTGTGAACATTTGAAGTGGTCTGAAGCACGTACAGTATATCACGAAAGTGAATACACCCCTCACAGTTTTGCAGATTTTTGAGTATATCTTTTCATAGGAAAGCATTACAGAAATGTAACTTTGACACAATGATTAGTGACCTTTTAACAACGTATTTAACCTCTTACATTTCTTGTTCACTCAGAAAAAACAAAATACAGCCATTAATGTTTGAACATGTACTCACAAAAGTGAGTACACCCCAGATTAAAATCCGGTAGAGAGGGGACTATGTTGGCTCGAATCGTCTCGAAATGAAACGAAATGAAAAGGGATGACAAGGGAGGTCATCAGTGTGTGTTTCAACCTTTCTTTGCATTGAACTTTTAAATTTTGAGTCTGCATCTGGCTTAAATAGATTGGTGTGAGATTTGAATGCAATCCTATGGAGAATATCATGATCTACTTCAGTAGTCACAGTGCATGTTGACATGCATGTTCCTTTTAGGTGTATTTCAGATTGCCAATGTTGACAGCATTCATGCATCCCCAAACCATGTCAGTCCCACTACCATGCTTGGCTTATGAGAGGATACACCTTTTTTTTGTAAAACTCACTTGTTTACCACCACACGCTTGACACCATCTAAAGCAAATTTGTTTATCTTGGTCTCTTCAGATCACACAACATGGTTCCAGTGATCCATATCCTTCGTCTGTTCATCTCTCTTGAGACCAAGATAAACAAATTTGCTTTAGATGGTGTCAAGCATGTGTGGTGGTAAACAAGTGAGTTTTACAAAAAAGGTGTATCCTCTCATAAGCCAAGCATGGTAGTGGGACTGACATGGTTGGAAGGATGAAGGATGGGTCAGGGTCTGGGAGTAGGCACCAGGAAATGTCAGTACCCTTGACATATGGGTCTAGTCAAGGAATGTTAGCAGGCCTATATATCTGCTCTGTGTTCTCTGTTGGTTTCTCTCTTAAGCAGGAAAAACAATGCCCAATACCAGCCCTCCCTAAGTAACGTCAGGAGGACCATGATGGACAGAGGGAGATTGCTGGACCCGAAGACGGCGTGCACACACCCTTTGTTATAGGCACATAAACACACGTAGACACTTGGTACAAACAAACGCATGTGTTGACTCGCTTCCATGGCTTAGGCCTTATCCATCATGCTTACCTATCTCTTGTCACTTCGTAGTAGGAATTTTAATATCGGCAGACAAACAACTCAGATGGTGAGCACTGCAGATTTTGTTGATGGCGGCCGGAGAGGTTATCACATGGAACACACAAAGTCTTCCATCCAGTAAGCTCTGGGGTGGAAGCGGAAGACCACCTTATTTGGCCATCCCACAGTCCATGGTGTGAGCTTATTTGGTGCATGTGGGCTCTCAGTTGGCTGTTTACCCACTGTCCATTGTATAATTTTCCAATGTATGTATTGTCATATCTTGTCGTTCCAGTCTTGTGACCACGCAAAGTGGATGCACATGCCTCCAATAATATTTAGTGTCCCCTGTCTGGAAAACTTGGACACCAGACTATGCTACCATATGGGGATTTCCCCTGACAAATAATGAGCATGAGTCGAAAAAGAGAATACATGGTTAATATAGAATCCCTATCTCTCCCCCTTTCCCCTCTCCCCTCTCATTGACCCCCCCCTCTGACTTCTCACCCCTCTCTGTCCCTCCATCTGTTGTCTACCCATTAGTGTCTAGTCCATAAACACACACACACTTCCACAGACACACACACACGTGAAATGACAAGTAAACACATAGGCACACACACACAGAGAACTCCTATATAAGACACACGTAGGGAAAATCAGGTCAGTTCCCAAATCTTGGACTGAGAGAATATTGTTATTGGTCAGGGATCAGTCAAGACTAGGAAACTCCAGAGCTCTGTTATGCTTCTACTACTCGTTGTCTAAACTTTGACAAATTACTACCTTTTGTACTTGTACTTTTTCTGAATTAAATCATTTGATTTTTATTATACCTGAATACTGAGTTGTTTGCCTTTTTTACCTCGAATAAAGAACACGCAGGGAAGGGCAAAAAGGCCCGAAATTTCCAACAAATACACCCTAAGCCCAGGCCAGGCTTATATCCTAGTGTGTGTGTGTGTGTGTGTGTGTGTGTGTGTGTGTGTGTTGGGAGATGAGTTACCCAGGGTCGTAACAAGATGGGTCACTAAAGGGTGGTTTATGCCTCCAGTCCAGCGTCCCTGCGTCGTAATGCAGTGAGCCGCGCAGTTAACGTAGTGAAGCCCCCCCCATCACGCAGGTACTCTGGGGCACCTCCCCAAAATTGTGTCTCGACGCAGGGAGCGACGGCGTGAAAGGGCGAAAATAGGTCTCTGATTGGTCCTCTCGACCAGACTGCTCTGTCCTCGAGTCGAGAACAAGCGCTACTTCCTTGTTCTAACCTTCGTCGGTCTACGGACTGTGAGCTCTTCATTAAATAAGTTGCCCGTGCTTTGTTGTTTGATTTATTTACACGAACCAAAGACAACACATGCGCTTGCAAGTTACCACGCTGAAGTGATTTGGACAGTTGAACAGTGGTTCCGAGGTCGAGGAAACATTCCGCTTCGTCCTCGACAAATGAGCCACTTCTTTGTTCCAAACTACCACTGTGGCTCAGTGTTGCCAAGTCCGCTTATTATAAGCGACATTGGGCTTCTTTTTTTGAGCAGTCGCTTTGAATTTTGTAAAGTCGCGGGTTGCGTTTTTTTTGGGCTTGCTCTTTTCAGGGTTGGGCTTGCTGTTTTCTCCTGCTCTGCCGGTCATTTGAATGTGTTTCTCAATGGCAACTCGTTTTTTTTCACTCATCCTTACAAGTGACCCTACTACAGCATTGTTAACTGCCACTTTCTGTGGTCACTTGAGGGGATTTTAGCTGCCACGCAGACCCCCGCAAAGAGCGAGGTCTTCCCTGACTAGGCACGCGACTGACCACCCACCCCTTCGGTTGCTTATTTTGGGCTTGTTTTCACTACGCCCGTCAGTCGCTTCTTTTGGGCTTGTTTTCAGGACGTCAGTCGCTTATTTGTCGTAGAAAATCTGGCAACACTGCTGTGGCTGCCAGTGCGATCAAACATGCACGTGATATAAAGATTTAATGTTTCATTTTCATTCTCGTCGAGTCTGTGATGCTAAAAAACAACCGACACGTCTAGTTTACTCTTTGTATTGAAGGCAGTTTCAGCGTGGAATGACATCGCGCAGACCGTGCTTCAAAACAGGGCATAAACCAAAATTAACTGCATCATGGCTGCGACAAGCTCACTCTGTGGCACAAGTAGGAAGCATAACCCGCCCTTAAGGCCTAACGAGCTGGGTCACAAAGGGCCTGGAACACACCCTGCACCCCCTGTCACTTACAGCACTGATAGTCTGACCCAGACACTAGGCAATGTCTAGCCTACTTACGCTAAACAAGGCTCTCTCCCTCTGAGCTCATCATATGGCTATTTCACCCCAGACAACCAGACTTGTGTACATATATCTCTAATAGATAGATAGACAGACAGACAGACAGCAGACAGGGAGACAGGTGGCGTTAAAGAAGAAACAATGCATCATAATAACAACCGATGGCTCTACTAACAACAATGTAATATCAGACCACTAGTGTTGTAATTATATCTTGAAGAGTTATAGAGAGAGATAGACAAGGAGAAAGAGACAGGTGAAGAAAGAAAAATGAGGAGAGAAACAGAGGGATAAGCAGTAGGGCTGGGTTCAAAAAATTGAATCACGATCCAATATCGATTCACAACTTTGTGGCTCGATCTTTTGCAGATGATTATAGGAGCTATTTTTTCAAGCACCTCCTGTAGCTCTCTTCCACATTCATGTAGCCTACCATGGGATTTCATGTTTGTGTGGGCATCAGAGGTTGAGATATTTAGGTTTTTATAGCCAGTCTTAGAATTCTAGGCATAAATGGGTTGAAGTAACAACCCGGAAATTTGGATCGATTCCCAGCCCTAATGAGTAGGGGGAGGAGAGAGGAAGAGAGAGAGAGAGAGAGAGAGAGAGAGAGAGAGAGAGAGAGAGAGAGAGAGAGAGAGAGAGAGAGAGAGAGAGAGAGAGACAGACACAGACACAGAGACACAGGGGGAGAGCTGATGAGGAGCCGTGTGAATCATAGGGGGGTCAGGCAGTGGTGTAGTCTACTTTTTTATGGTGAGTATACTGTATATTGGAGCATTTTTTGAAGTAGGTATACTGTATATATTTGTGCCATTCAAAATAATGGATAAATCAATTTTAAGTGGGTATACTGAAATCCCTGAAATTTAGAAGTGGGTATACTCCGTATACCCGCGTTCTACGTAGACTACACCACTGGGGTCAGGGAGCCACACAGCAATGCCAGGATTGCTGAGCTGGTCTTATTTAGAGGGCGGCGGGATTTAGGAGACTAGTGGGAAAATATTTTGGGAGATATTTCAGAGCAGGGCCCAACATTGAACCCCGGCCCGACACACCCAATTGTAATCTGTCGAAAAATTCTGCAACAACTTCAAAAGTCGGCAGACTGGTTTCTACTGTTTTACATTTAATGATTGCACTGTATTGTAGGCTATGGATATTCATCTTTATTGATCTTCTACTATCATATCAAATACTATAGGTTATTTGTTTGGTTTGATATCTTTTGATATGGATACATGATATTTGCACGAAACAAATCTTTCCAATCAACCTCTCAAGGTTGTGTAGGAGCTGGATGCCTGTGACAGTGTGTACACGTGTGTGGAGAGAGAGAAAAAGATGTATGTTAGTTTGCATGTGTGCATGTATTGTATATTAGTGTCCATTTGAATGTGTGTGTGTGTATGTGTGTGTGTGTGTGTGTGTGTGTGTGTGTGTGTGTGTGTGTGTGTGTGTGTGTGTACTGTCGTATTGTGCTAATATGCTCTCGACAGAGTCTGTCATCCATCACAGAGAGAAAGAGCGAAAGAATGAACGAGAGTGAGATGGAGAGAGAGAGAGAGAGAGAGAGAGAGAGAGAGAGAGAGAGAGAGAGAGGGTGGTGAATTGCTCGCTGGTAGGCTACATAAATAGCCGGAGCTGGGCTGCCTCTGTCCTCTCCTCTCCTCTCTGCTCTCTCTGAAAGGCCTCTTGTAATCCTTTGAAGTAGCCTCTAATTTGTGGAGTTGAGCCTCCGCTCTCTGGCTTCACCCTTTACACACACACACACACACACACACACACACACACACACACACACACACACACACACACACACACACACACACACACACCTCAAATTTGTGGAGCTCACTGAGCCTCTCCGTCTTCACCCATCTCAACACGCCTGAAAGGCCTTAATCTTTGCTCTGTGTGTGTGTGTGTGTGTGTGTGTGTGTGTGTGTGTGCGTGCAGGCTCGCCGACAGGGGGGGGGGACTGGTTGTCCCGGGGCCAGGGAGATACGGGGCCTAGAATTGGGTACCCATTACATTGCAAACACGACTCGAGCAAATTCTTTGCTGTTTTTTTGGACTTTCGAGATGCTTTCGGGACCCTGCCCCACAACATCATGATTCATGCATTGAAAGAAATAAACCTCCCCCAGGCCTACATAAACATAATAATCGATATCTACAAAACATCCTTCACCCAGGTAATCTGTGGCAACATCTTAACTGACCCAATTCCCTTAGAGATAGGGATTAAGACAGGTTGTCCCTGGAGCGCCATCAACTTCATTTTGGCCATTGACAATTGGCTGAAATGGATGGGTCAGTGCGCACCTGCAGGGGCGCGCTCTCCAAGCCCCGTGCAGGGATATGCCGACGACGTGCAGATTGCCTCTAGAACCGAGTCTGTCATACACAGCATGCTCCAACGAACAGAACATTTTCTATTGTGGTCAAAATTGCAGGTCAAACCGACGAAATGCGCTGTGTTTTATGAAAGACGCAGTGGAGGAAACCGATGGTACCATTCGAAATCGGACAAGCCACCCACTTTTTCCATACTGGAAGAACCGTTAAGAGTCTACCAACGCCACGAGACATATACATATCTCGGCCATAAATTTAATGTGGCAGGTGACTGGGAAGAGCAACTCTCAGAACTCACAAGCGATTACGCAAACAGATTAAATCTCATTGACTCTGCCCCACTACCCATCATGATGAAAGTGCAAGCCATCACAGAAATAGCCCTCTCTAAAATCCAGCACCTTTTCGCAAACATCCACATACCACAGAAAACCCTGACTGAATTGAACAATCTCACAGTAAGAACTGTTAGACGTTGGTTCGGGTTAAACACGCGTTCAACAAGGCATATCCTCTTCCAGTCAAAGAAGGAGGGCGGTTTGGGTGTCCCGAACATCGAGTGGGTATACACCGCCACCAGGACCCACCATCTCCTTAACATGCTTGCCAACGACGACCTGAGAATTAAGGAGATGGCGCGAGCCTCACTTCTGCAGCATTTGCAGAGACGCAAGGTACCAGCCGCATATGACAACCCCCAATTCCTCGGATTTCGGCAAAAAAGCAACGGAAAGTGTGACAAAGGGTCTGACTATGTGCCAGATTGATATTTAGTAGTATGAGAATCAGCCAATCAGAGAGCGCCTCCTCCGTGCAGGCACGTGAATGATGCCTGTCTCAGTAATATTCCAGAAAGTTTGGAGCGAGGTCGCCATGTTTTACAGCTCTGAACATGTTGCTTAGTTAGCAGTTTATTTCTTGTATTTTGTGTCTTGTGTGCGTCCAGAATCGTAAGTACATTTGCTTATTTGTTGCTTATTTGTTGTTTATATGTTTCATTGTGTAGTGTTACGCAGGATTTGTGTAGACAATGTTTAATTTCAATCGCGGAAGTAAACTTTTACCCCGAGTTATTATGCGCGAGGTAACCGCGAGGTTTACAATGTTACAGTTTATCTGCCGTCGTGATATTCTGTATATTCATGCTTATAGGGTTGAGATATGTGTATAACGGATATTTGTAATGATTATTGAGTAGATTATGAGGGGAAACAGTGGCGTTTTGACCTGCTATATTTCTGACTATTAATGGAGCATTTTGGGTTTAGCTTATTGTAGGCTGTGCTATTGCATATCTGTCTGTGAAGCTATATGGATGCTAATTTCTTATAGCACTGTATTTAGGAGTAATTATTCTCCTATGTTATTTCTGTTTCCCTTTCAGAAACCACACACACACATACAGATAATGACACAACTGTGTAATTACTGATTTATTATTTAATAAAACCCAATCCCTCTGGAACATCTTCTTCTTCAAGTGCATTCTTACCGATGCCCCACAGTGGCTACAACTTTCCGTAAAGAACTATCATTCATCATAACAAATTGGAGGCCCCAGCGAGGATAGTGTAGTCACTGTGGATTATTGAAGATGTTCCCAGACCAGAGAAGGAGCCCGCCGCCTGCAGATGTGCGCCCCCGCCGTACAGTAAGGCAGCCAGCCTGGATGGACGACTACGCCGTCTCCCTTCCAGCCCTGCAGCGTTCCAACTATCCCCCTCATGATGCAGCTTACTTACCAGGGCAACAGCGCTATCATAGCATGGAGGGAGCTTCAGAGAGATTCGCCAGGATGACGCCTCTCACACCTCCAGCTCTGAATGAAGAGTATGGTGCAGCACAAGCATCAGGAATACAGCACTCTGCCTACTTACCTGAACCAGCTGCCCCCCTCTACCAGAGCACACCTGCTGTGCCACAAAGTCAGCACATCACTGGAGCTGCTCCTGACGTCATGGCTTTTCTGCATAGAATTGTGGAAGATAACCAGCGCATGCAGCAACAGATGTCGGACCTGCACAGGCGCCTCGACACCAGCGCTGCACTGCCACACTTACCGCCTCAGTGGCCATCTGCCCCTCCTCCTTCTCTGCAGAGGTCTGCCCCACATCCAACACTGCGTCCTATTAAGCAGGAAAATGACTGGTCCCAGTCCTTTGGATCGCCACCGCCACCGCCTGCTCAACCCAGTGCATATGTGTTGCCTACAGGAGATGACGGTGACTGGCCACTGCCTCCACCTCCCATAGCAGAGGAAGCGGAGCAGCCAGCCTCTCCGGCGAAGGACTTAGTGGAAGAACTTACAGCGCTCATGAGGGAAATGCACCCAATTCAGCCACGCCCAGTGCGGCCTCAACCTCCACCGCCAGTACCCAGGGTACCAACACCAGAGTATTGTCAACCATACACTCCTGCAGAGTCAGAGTTTGGTGAGTCAATATCTGCCCCCCAGAGGGAGAGTGAGTACCGTGGGCCAAAGGCAAAAATCCCTCCATTCACTAAAGGCGACCCAAGGGAGTTCGCGAGGCTGAAGGATGCACTGGAGAACCTGCTGCCAAGGGACGCAACAGAGCGTTTTAAGTTCCAGATACTGGTCGATCACTTAAAGTATGAAGACGCTCTGCTCATCGCCGACTCATACACCAACTCCCCTCAGCCCTACACGGATACCATGGCCAGCCTAACAGAGCACTACGGACAGCCACACCAGCTGGCCCTCAGGCACATTGCGGACCTCATGGATGCCCAGAGCGTTGCACACGGCGACACCAAAGGCTTCAAGAGATTCGCCCTCCAAGTAAGATCGCTGGTAGGCCTGTTGAATCAGCTTGGTGAGAGTGGACAGACCGAGCTCTGCTGTGGCTCACACGTATCCAGGCTCCTGTCGAAGTTACCTCACGACATGAGAGCGGAGTTCAAGAGGTTCCTTTACCCGCAGCGCATCACCATACCTACCCTCCTGCACTTCTCTGACTGGCTCAATTACGAGTTGAAGAAAGGCAAGGCAAAGTCCAGGACTGACCGTCGTCAAGACAGCAAGGGTGCCAAAGTCACTAGCATCTTGCACACCACGGATCAGCCTGAGAATGCCCCAGTAGCAGCCACGCCAACCTCCAATGCCAAGCCGGCAGAGAAAACTGCATATTGCCCATTCTGCAACAACAACCAGCACTTCCTTGATCATTGTGCTAACTTCAAGCTGCTCACTGTGGAACAGAAGACGGCGTGGATCAAGGTGAACAAAAGATGTTGGTGTTGTGCCAGGCTGCACCAGGCCGCTCAGTGTCGTCTGAAGATGCAGTGTCACAAGTGCAAAGGCAAACACCTGCAGGCCTTGCATGACGTGAACACCAAGTCTGCCCCGCATGATGGGAATGCGAAGCCTGCCACAGAGAACCTAACCTGCTTTGTCAGCACACCCACCGTCAATGACGTCTTGTACTTGGACAGGCGGTCAGGCTGCAATCAGGTACTCCTGAAAGTGAGTAGAGTGTTACTGCAGAATGGCCCTCACGCCCTAGAGACGTATGCCATCCTAGATGACGGTTCGGAGAGGACCATTCTACTCCCAGCTGCTGCCCACAGCCTCAAGCTCACTGGCCAGCCTGAGGACCTGGCCTTGAGGACAGTCCGCCAAGATCTCAGAGTCCTACATGGCACCACTGTGTCGTTCTCCATATCGCCAGTGGACCAGCCAAAGAAGTCCTTCAAGATCCAGCGGGCTTTTACAGCTGAGCAGTTGAGTCTGGCTGAACACTCGTACCCGGTGGAGGCTCTTCAAAGGAAGCACAAGCACCTGAGAGGGATCCCGCTCAAAGCTCTAGATAGAGTGCGCCCTCTGCTCCTGATCGGGTCTGACCACCCTCACCTCGTCACCCCAGTGGAACCAGTGCGCTTAGGACCCCCTGGGACTCCAGCAGCGGTGAATACGAGGTTAGGCTGGACACTACAAGGGCCAGTTGTGCAGAGGAAGACACAGCCCATTGAACAGAGTTGCATGCACCTGTCAACCTTCTCCCCCTCTACTGAGCTCCTGCAGAGTGTCGAGAGATTGTGGCAGTTGGATGTTCTCCCCTATAGGAGTGAGAAGCTGGTCACTCGCTCCAGGCAGGATCAGGATGCTATCCACCTGTTGGAAGAGAAGACCACACGCATCGACATTGATGGTATCCAGCGATACGCTACTCCACTCCTACGGGTGAAGAATATGCCACAGCTGCATGCACCCAAAGAAGCAGTGCTGGCTAACCTTCGCAGCACAGAGAGACGCCTCTCCAAAGACCCAGAGCGTGCAGCGGCGTACTGTGCAGAGATCGACAAGTTGGAGAAGGCATGCTACGCAGTTAAGGTGCCAGAAGAGGAGCTCAAGAGTGCAGCAGAATCGTGGTACATACCGCACCACATGGTGTCCCACAACGGCAAGAACAGGATTGTCTTCAACTGTTCATTCGTGTACAAAGGAGATAACCTGAACGAGCTGCTGCTGCCAGGCCCTACTCTG
This sequence comes from Engraulis encrasicolus, assembly GCF_034702125.1. Classification (NCBI taxonomy): domain Eukaryota; kingdom Metazoa; phylum Chordata; class Actinopteri; order Clupeiformes; family Engraulidae; genus Engraulis; species Engraulis encrasicolus. The sequence goes on from NC_085875.1 coordinate 24,585,152, forward strand.
AGCTCCAGCCTGATCGGCGTCCTACTGCGCTTCAGAGAACATGCCGTTGCAGTAAGCAGCGATATCAAGGGCATGTTTCATCAGGTGAGGCTACTCCCCGAAGACAAGCCCTTGCTTCGCTTTCTGTGGCGCAACCTGGAGACAGAGAAACCACCGAACACCTACGTCTGGCAAGTCTTGCCATTCGGCACAACATGTAGCCCCTGCTGTGCTACCTTTGCGTTGCAGAAGCACGTCTTTGACCACAGCCAGCAAGACGAGGATGTTCGGGTGGCCATAGAGAGGTCGTTCTATGTTGATAACTGCCTCCAGAGTATCTCCTCCGTGGACGAAGCTCGACAGTTCGTAGACAAGATCACCTCACTGCTGGCCTCTGGAGGATTTGAGCTGCGTCAATGGGCAAGCAACGTCCATGACTCGATCAGCCATTTGCCGAAGGAAGCCAGGTCAGAGAGCAGCGAGCTATGGCTCAACGAGTCCAGTGCTGACCCACAGGAGCTAGCTCTAGGGCTCCGTTGGCTCTGCAACTCGGACACCTTGAGGTACAAGTACCGAATGCCAGACCATCCTATACCCACCATGAGGAACATTTACAGAGTCCTGGCCCGCTTGTATGACCCCTTAGGATTCATTGTCCCTTTCACAACACGAGCCAAAGTCCTGGTGCAGCACTTGTGGGACAAGCGAAGGGAGTGGGATGATCCCTCACTTCCTGAGGATGTGCTGCAACCCTGGCTGGAATGGGAAGAGGAGCTGCAGCATCTCTCAGAGATCTCCCTACCCCGGTGCTACGTGAGCCATGAGCTAGACATCTCCAGCTGCAAGAGAGACCTGCATATCTTTGCAGACGCGTCTGAAAAGGCATACGGGTCTGTAGCCTACCTGAGAACGAAGAGTCCTGATGGCCGTGTGGAGGTGTCTTTCTTGTCTGCAAGATCGCGAGTGGCCCCAAAGAAGCAGCTATCAATGCCCAGGCTTGAGTTGTGTGCTGCGCTAACCGGAACTCAGCTGGCTTCCCTTCTGCAGCGAGAACTCACATTGTCCATCGGTGAAGTCGTGCTGTGGGCTGATTCCACCACAGTCCTTACCTGGCTCCGTTCTGACTCCTGCCGCTATAAAGTGTTTGTCGGGACGCGAGTAGCTGAGATCCAGGACTTGACTGATGTCCATGCGTGGAGGTACGTGGATTCGGCCAATAACCCAGCAGACGACATCACACGAGGCAAGACGCTGCTTGAGTTGAGCCAGGACAGCAGGTGGAACAAAGGACCAGGTTTCCTGCAGCAATCACCAGAGTTCTGGCCGAAGACACCTGCCACAGTGGAGCTGGAGGACACTGCTGAGATGCGGAAACCTACTGTCTGCTGCCTCAACACGACTACTCAGAGCACATTCCCTTCTACTGCTCACCAGTTCTCCTCTCTCAAAGACATGGTCGAAGCTGTTGTGCAATCCCGTCACGGGGCGGCCACTGACCAGGCCAGTGACTCGGCTGAGGACTACAGGGAGGCGGAGCGAGAAGTCCTGAGACAAGCCCAGCAGGAGAGCTTCCCGGAGGAGTTTGACCTGCTACGTGCTGGCAAGCCAGTGTCAACGACCAGCCGGCTACGTGCTCTAGCACCAGAGTATGATGACACCGTGTGCCTCATCCGTGTTGGAGGGAGGCTTCGCCGCAGCGACCAACTGGACCTGGAAGCCATCCACCCAGTGGTCCTGGACCCTCAGCACAAAGTCACCAGGCTCATCATTCAGGACGTTGACGAGAGTCTGCTCCACCCAGGGTCAGAGCGCCTGTTTGCAGAGCTGCGTCGCAAGTACTGGATCCTGCAAGGCCGTGAAGCTGTCAAGCGTCATCAGCATGCCTGTACAGACTGCCAGATGAAGAGAGCTATGCCATCCGTGCCCACAATGGCAGACCTCCCACGAGCAAGGCTGCGGCTGATGAAGCCCCCATTCTTCTCAACGGGAATGGACTGCTTTGGCCCATTTACAGTGAAAGTGGGCCGTCGTCATGAAAAGAGGTGGGGTATCCTGTTTAAATGCCTCACAACCCGGGCAGTGCACCTAGACGTCCTGTCTAGCATCGACACAGACTCTTTCCTTATGGCCCTCCGCAGGTTCATTGCACGGAGAGGAAAGCCTGCAGAGCTCCTATCGGATCAGGGGACGAACTTCCGTGGTGGTGCTAGAGAGCTGCAAGAAGCCTTCAAAGCCATGCACGCCACCCTCCAAGATCACCTCGCGAAGTACCAGATCCAGTTCCAGTTCAACCCTCCAAGTGCTCCACATTTCGGAGGCGTGTGGGAGCGGGAAGTGAAATCTGTCAAGGCTGCACTGTACCCCACAATTCAGACTCAGCCCGTTCCTGAAGAAGTCCTGAGGACCGTGCTGATAGAAGTGGAGGGGGTGTTGAACTCGAAACCCCTTGGCTACGTTTCCACAGATGTAGCTGATGTGGACCCCGTGACACCCAATCTGCTCCTCATGGGGCGGCTAGACCCCTCACTCCCCCAAGCCGTCTACACGGAGTCAGATCTGCTGAGCCGCCGCCGCTGGAAGCATGCTCAGGTGTTAGCAGATCAGTTCTGGAGACACTTCATCCAGCGCTACCTCCCGTCACTGCAGACCAGGTCCAAGTGGCACAAGGACCCATCGCAGCTGCAGCCGGGAACCGTCGTGATGGTGGTGGACCCCCAACTGCCAAGGGCCCTGTGGCCTGTTGGTCGTGTCACCAGCGTCATCCCAGGGACCGACGGACGAGTCCGCACTGCTGTCGTCAAGGTGAAGGAGAAGACCTACACCAGGCCCGTGGCACGCCTCGTCGCTCTTCCTGACCTTCCTGACCTGGACACTCGTCAGCCCTTCCGCAAGTGACAAATTTGATGGGACAAATTTGGGGGCGGCTGTGACAAAGGGTCTGACTATGTGCCAGATTGATATTTAGTAGTATGAGAATCAGCCAATCAGAGAGCGCCTCCTCCGTGCAGGCACGTGAATGATGCCTGTCTCAGTAATATTCCAGAAAGTTTGGAGCGAGGTCGCCATGTTTTACAGCTCTGAACATGTTGCTTAGTTAGCAGTTTATTTCTTGTATTTTGTGTCTTGTGTGCGTCCAGAATCGTAAGTACATTTGCTTATTTGTTGCTTATTTGTTGTTTATATGTTTCATTGTGTAGTGTTACGCAGGATTTGTGTAGACAATGTTTAATTTCAATCGCGGAAGTAAACTTTTACCCCGAGTTATTATGCGCGAGGTAACCGCGAGTTTACAATGTTACAGTTTTATCTGCCGTCGTGATATTCTGTATATTCATGCTTATAGGGTTGAGATATGTGTAAAACGGATATTTGTAATGATTATTGAGTAGATTATGAGGGGAAACAGTGGCGTTTTGACCTGCTATATTTCTGACTATTAATGGAGCATTTTGGGTTTAGCTTATTGTAGGCTGTGCTATTGCATATCTGTCTGTGAAGCTATATGGATGCTAATTTCTTATAGCACTGTATTTAGGAGTAATTATTCTCCTATGTTATTTCTGTTTCCCTTTCAGAAACCACACACACACATACAGATAATGACACAACTGTGTAATTACTGATTTATTATTTAATAAAACCCAATCCCTCTGGAACATCTTCTTCTTCAAGTGCATTCTTACCGATGCCCCACAGTGGCTACAACTTTCCGTAAAGAACTATCATTCATCATAACAGAAAGCTAGACATCAGAGCTACCGGTTTTGGTGTGAGGTCGGACTGGCTCGATCTAAACGATCTCTGCAACCGCACAGGTCTACACTTGCGGTGGACCAAACCAGATGGCACAAGCATAACGTCGGGAGATAACATCATAACGGACACCTACATCTACCCATGCGCAACGTACGCGCAGGGCGAAAATGTGCGAGAGCTACCTGCGAAACATGCGCGGGCCTTCCTCCTGCAGATGGCACGATCACAGTGCGCTCAGCGCTGGGCCAGCCTGAAACTCCAAGGCAAATTGGCAGGGCTACCCTTTGCTAATCAGGCACTCTCCCACTCTGTGCTGTCCAACCACGCAGTTGGGGAGGACATAGTAATTTTTGCTATTAAAGCACGCCTTCAGATCCTCCCGACAAGATATAACTTGGCTACCTGGTACCCCTTAAACCATGACCCACACTGCATTCTCCACTCTTCCACAAATGAAAATGAAACAATAGCCCATATACTGAACGGCTGCAACGTTTACAAAGGGCTTTACACCGCTAGGCACGACAGACTGGTTGACTTGGTTGCAGACAGTATTAAAGAAACGCTAGGGGAGTCAATAGACATGTATAAACACAGTGCAGTGCAAATCCACTGGTTTAATACTGAAAACATCAATGTGGACATGAATAACTTTCCAAATAGCCCTGACATAACCATCATTAATGAAGACAATAGAACTGTAACACTTATAGAAATAGGATGCTCTTTTGACCTGTATATGGACATATGTTTTAACTCTAAAATGTTGAAATATCAGCCATTACTCGATACCATTGTGGGCCTTGGGTATCAATGCAGATTAGTTGTTTTAGTATTTGGGAGCCTTGGGCATGTACACAAACTTGTCTTAACAGGGCTGCAACTGTCTGGACTGCGCAAAACAACAGCAAAGACACTGGCAAAATACTGTTCCATCTCTGCCATCATAGGCAGTTTGTCCGTTTGGAGATGGAGATGCCATATTTATCCATAAATATTGGACTGAATAGCAACATGATCATATCTATGCAACTCTGTGATTTCTAATTTCCATCAGTATTTGGGTCTGTATAACTTTTAATGTGCTGCGATCCAAATAAAAGTACTAAACTGTGTGTGTGTGTGTGTGTGTGTGTGTGTGTGTGTGTGTGTGTGTGTGTGTGTGTGTGTGTGTGTGTGTGTGTGTGTGTGTGTGTGTGTGTGTGTGTGTGATACAGAGCCTCTGGGGATGTTAATCATATCCACAAGCTCGTTCGTTCTTGAACATCCATCCATCATGCCAGACAACACCCCAAACACACTCCACCCCCCGCACACACAAACACACACTCACACGCATGCGCGCACGCACGCACGCACGCACGCTCCCTCACTCACTCACTCACTCACTCACTCACTCACTCATTCACTCACACTCACACACACATTCACTCACTCACTCACTCACACATTCACTCACTCACTCGCACATTCATTTGTTCACTCACTCGCTCGCTCACTCTCTCACTCGCTCACTCACTCTCACACACACACACACACACACACACACACACACACACACACACACACACACACACACACACACACACACACAAATACACACACACACACCCTCCGCTCCTGTTCCCCTCCCAGGTGATGAGTGATGAAGACGCAACACACACGTTTTGATGACCGCCGTAATGCAGCATTGCCTGGGTCAGACCATCCATCAGGGCAGTCTCAGATGTCTGTGTGGGGCTCAGGGAAGCTTTGTCCCGGCCCAGCAAAAGCTGTCAGCTGCCCTGGTGGGGCTGAATGCATGAGAACGTACGTACATTACAGTGTGTAGTTGTGTACAGACTACAGAAAAGTAAAAGTAGAAAAGAAACACAGTTTCTTCCAACACAAGTACTGTAACTTATCTGAGTAACCAGTACACTTGTGTATTCCTTGCAATAGAGGGGGATAACAGAGGGGGATAACAGACGGGACAGTTGTCCCAAGCCCAGGGCAACACCCCCCATTACGCTGCATTCAGGTTCTTGATTTGAGCTGTAAAAATGTGGGTAAGTTAGATCTGAATGAACACATTCTAAGGCAAAACGTGTAACTATGTAGGCCTAACTACTGTAACTAATTTCATGTTTGTATATGCATCAGAGGCTGAGATGTTTAGGATTTAATAGGCAGAGGGCACCCTTTCCTAAAAAGGGCTTAGGACAAAATGAGTTAAAGGGTGGGCTCTTAAGGCTGCAGTGGCCCACACACTGTACAGGGGGGAAGGCTAATAGTGGAGGCACTCTGGACCAGTGCAGAGTTAGTTGCCTGCCAAGATATGCCGTGGCAGAAAACATAAGCTACAGTATGGTGTAGTAGGGGTTAAAGTGATACTGTCCCATTTTTGGAAATATGCTTATTTTACACCTCTCCTGGAGTTAAATGATTGAGTTTTACCTTTCTCCTGTACTTTCAACCGTTCTCTGTTTACGTCAGTACAAAGTTTATCTCCTAGCAATTATCATTGAGTCCTATGAGACCAGTTGGCGGCTAACTGGTCTCATAGGACTCAATGTTAACTGCTTGCTTAGAGGTAAAATTTGCACAGCCATACTCAGAGAACGGTTGAAAGCAGAGCCGTCTAATAAGAGTTGCGCAAACCGGGGACCAGGAAGTCGGTTGGTGATGTGATTCGTGTAGATTAAAATGCTTCTTAACAGTAAACTTCTGTTCGTTGGAAACTAACACAGAACCATCACATACCAAACAAAAACTAAGTACAAACAAATTACATTACCTTTACCACATTTTCTGTGTTCTACGGCCACCTCCTAGAACTAAGTAACTTCTAATAGAACTAAAGTCAATGGGGATTTCCATGTTAACGCTCCGTGAGGCTCCATGAGAGCCGCCATTGCTGTGGAAAGATTGGTCCATAGAGGTCTATGGGAGTGACCTGACTCTGTTATTAGATGGCTCTGGTTGAAAGTACAGGAGAAAGGTAAAACTCAATCACTTAAGTCTCCAGGAGCATAAGCATATTTCCAAAAATGGGACAGTATCACTTTAAGGAGTTAAACTGTTCAAGCCCAACTCTTACCAATCCCATCCTTCCTCCTCCATGGCTGAGGTGCTCTTGAGCAAGGCACCTAACCCCACACTTCTCCAGGGACTGTAACCATTGAGAGTACACAAACAATGACCGTAACCGATCCCCTGCATTATCTGTAAGTCGCTTTGGGTAAAAGCATCAGCTAAGTGTAATGTCATGTAATGTAAAAGAAAAGCAATGAACAAAAATCATTGTTTATACAGGAAATACACAGGAGGCAAGGCAAGGCAAGATGGCAGAAGACAGGAGTGACTTTATGCAAAATGTCAGACTTGAATCCCTGAATATCAAAACATATCTGCTTCAGGGGAGACATGGAGCTGAGAGAGAGAGAGAGAGGCAGAGTAACATGAAGGAAGGAGCGAGAAGAAAGAGAGTGGGAAGTGGGGAGAACATCTTTGAGAGAGATAGAGAAAGAGAGAGAGAGAGAGAGAGAGAGAGAGAGAGAGAGAGAGAGAGAGAGAGAGAGAATAAATATAGATGAGTGAGAGGAGCATGTCGGATATGAAGAGATGTGGAGAGAAGGGATAAAACTGAGGTTGAGGGAGACCATGAGGAAGAATGACTGATATGTGTGATGAGACAAAGAGACAGGAGGGACGAGAGAGAGAGAGAGAGAGAGAGAGAGAGAGAGAGAGAGAGAGAGAGAGAGAGAGAGAGAGAGAGGAGTGAGATAGAAGGACGGAGAGAGACATTGATGGAGTGTGAGAAAGGACGTGAAATGTGGGAAGAAGGAACGAGAGAGTGTTGTGGAGAGAACGACAGCAAAAGAGAAACAAAGACAAAGATCGGATGATGAGGGTGGTGTAGGAGGACAGCATGATTAACAGACAGCAGAAATAATGGAAGGGGCCGGGCCGAAAAAAGACAGATCATATAGGCTACAGTATGCCTCTTTTCCACTGCCAGCTTTCTGGTAGGCCTACAGCTCGACAAATAAAAGCGTGACTCAGCCACCACTTTTTGCTTTTTGAATAGGCACGACACAGCTCAATCGTAAAACAAAAAGTGGCGGCCGAGTCACGCTGAATGGAGCTATAGACCTACCAGAAAAACAGCAGTGGGAAAGAGGCAATGGAGAGAGGAAGAGAAAAAGACAAGGACAGCACATTTTGCAAACCAGAAGAAAACGATGAAGAGAGAGATGAAGAGATAATGTGAAAGATAAAAAGAGATGGGGTGAAGAGAAAGAAAGGAAGAAGGAGAGAGATGGAGAGACAGAGGAGGAGGTGACAGAGGGGGGGGGAGAAATAATGAAAGAGAGAGATGGAGAAACAGAGAGGGTGAGAGATAAAGAGAGAGCCAGGGAGGATGCCAGAGACTCATGAGGGGCTTAGTGTGGCCGTGTGAGCTGATGCATGCCATTAGCCCGTCACCTACTGCTCTCTCATCTGCTCTCGTTATGCAACATTTCCACAGGGACAAAGGGGTCAGTTGTCCCGGGCCCAGGGAGAGGAGTGGCCCAGAACTGGGTTGTCAGTCATTTCATTGTATGTATTGGATGGGAGCCCCATTCAGATGAAATTGTCCTAGGGCTCGGCAAAAGCTGTCAACGGCCCTGCACAGGGTAGCCAGAGGCAGCCAATGGTTCCAAGCCCAACAAGAGCAAGCAGATATGGCACCCTGGCCCCCTGGCCAATGGTAGACAGACAGTATGATGAGACATAGCTTTTATTTTGATAAGGTCTCAGGGAATACTTTATGATACGTCACACGCACTGCGTCAGTCAAATCTAATCAAGATTCAGTTCAGCTATGCATAACATGTACTACTGTGTTTGGTTCCTTGACACAAAACGACACTTCTTGTCCGTCCATTTTCTGCAGGCAGACAGACCAACAGATAGAGAGATAGGGTCATTGCAAACACCTAGCCTAAGCAACAAATGCTCTAATGCCTGGTGGCACTAAAATCTACCCGGACTCGGACGTGGTGTGAAGAAGTCCTTTTGCCCAGAACTGTAGGCTAAGGTTATGGTGCTATGCAAGGCTTCACTATTTGCCAGGGTAGAATGTGCTTCACAGGGCTTTGTTATGGTGCGCTCGCAATGTTAGTCCATGGTGCGCTATGCTAGCCGCTAGGCTATGGTGTGTGCTACTGGCATCCCACACTCACACTCAGGCGTGGCTGGCATTAGCTGGGGGGGATAGCTGGCCCCCAACCACCAGCCTGCCAGCCTGCCTGCCTCTGATGCTATGGCCAATACAAACACTGAGCCGAGCCGACACACACACAGACACACACACACACACACACACACACAAACACACACACACACACACACACACACACACACACACACACACACACACACACACACACACACACACACACACACACACACACACACTCACACACACACACACACACACACACACACACACACACGCACACACGCACACACACACACACACACACACACACACACACACACACACACATGTCAATAGGCTATGAAGTGGAAATTCGACTCATCAAACAATGCAATTAAAAACAGATTGAAACACATTTTGGGCCAAATATGCTCTTTATCAGGGTGAAATAAATTAAACGTTTGTTGTTAGCAGCAGCCCATCATAATGTAAGCCATTTAGTGGATCACAATTATAACATCACCACTGGGGAAGCAGACAGGTGGGGAAAAGGGATCAGTTGTCCCAGGCCCAGGGAGAGAGGGGGCCCAAAATTGAGTTTTCTTTACATTGTGGATGGGGGGCCTTTTCATATGACTGTCCTGGGCCCGGCAAATGCTGCCCTGGTTACCACAGTGTCATTTTATTGTGTTTTTCCTGGTTGACAGACAAGCCACTAAGTCCAAATGGAAGGGGCATAAATTATATTTGCATGTTTTCTTTCAGCAACGAGATAATGTTTGACCTCCGGTTGTTGTTTAAAAAAAAAAAAATCTTATCTCTTCTTTTAAATATTGCATAACAATCAGCACTGCACATTCAGTTTTTATTTTATATTCTGCTTTCGGATTCTATTTTCGCGCTGTTTTTCTTGTATTTTCATTGTTGGTCTACACGTATGTATGTGTAGACCTACGTGTATGTACAAACTGTATGTGTGCGTGTAGTATATCTACATAGTATCTATCAGCTTATACCTGTATGTGTATATGTCTTATATCTGTATCTGTATTTTTTTCATGACGTTTTTTAAATCAATCTCAATTTAAGAGGCCACAATTTTGGGGGCAAAGTGATTGGTGCCCTAAGCACTGGTTGGTGCCCTAAGCACTCTGCATGCTCTGCTTATGAGACAGGCTTATTTCTTTGTAAAAACACACAGTGTATAAGTAGGATACACTCACACACACGCACACGCACACGTGCACACACACACACACACACACACACACACACACACACACACACACACACACACACACACACACACACACACACACACACACACACACACACACACACACACACACCATGTGACTACAGGAGTCAACATTCCTTTTATTTTTATTTTTATGTTATTTTTTCTTCACCTTTCCTCTGCACACTTGTTTTGCACCGGCCATGCATTTCAATACAAGTGACACGAAAGTGTCTCTCTGTACATGACAAATAAAGATCCTTGAATCCTTGAATCCTTTACCTCTGTAATAGTGCAGAGATTGTATAAAGGAGAAATGTGAGTGAAGTAATTTAAAAGAGAGCTAAAAACCTACAGCTACTGAAAAAGTGCAGTAAAAGGATTGGTGTGACCACAGGTGTAGGAAACACTCCATTCCTCATTCATTCAACATTTTTTTCATTACATTTTACATCACATATCTGCCTGAAGGTCCCCAAATGAAACTGCAATGGCTACATTCAGCCAGTAGAGAGCAGTACTACACAACAAATTTGACCTGATATGTTTCCGACAGCAAATCCAAGAACTGTGGATTGGGGGATTCTCAAACCCTTACATAGTTTTCATGCTCTATGACCTTTCATCCTTTGGGTCAATTTAATCCTCGACTAAGAATACCCCCTAACCAATCCAACAAGTACCTACAGAATACAGTTTACAGCACACAGCTTCGAGCAAGTGACCTTACCTTAGTGGACATCATCTGAACCTGGGAGGGACAAAACATGATGGCTTTGGCCTTGGGCCAAGTAGGTACATCTATCCAGCGCCACGCACAGATGCACACACACACACACACACACACACACGCTCACACACACACACACACACTATACAACCACACACACACACACACACACACACACACACACACACACACACACACACACACACACACACACACACACACACACACACACACACACACACACACACACACACACACACACACACACACACACACACACAAGCCACTGTTGGCTCTCTCCACCCCTCCTGTTACTGTGCCTATAAACTTTGAAGCATACAGGAGGCTGGTTTGGGAGGGTTGGAAGCCAGCATCAACTTCTCTCCTTTTCTCCCCTCGTCATCCTCGTCACTACATCAGGACAGCCATTGTCACCTCCAGCGGTCCACGACAACTGTCACCCACCCTCTTCACTTCAGGACAGCCACTGTCACTTTCGTTCCCTCTCCATCCCAGGACAGGACAGCCACCATAATCTTCAGCAGTTGGAGGCAAACTGCCGACCAACAACACTACTCTCTTCTTCAAGCGGAGCACACGTTGTGTTTCTCTGTTTTATGGTATGTGGATGACAATGTTTCTCTGCCCTAAGCTTCTGCTTGAGGCTAACTGAAATTGTACCAAAAAAGCTCTAAAAATTAATTCTTAGTGGTAAAGTTAATAATAAATGGGGCATTTGATTACTTAGTTGATGTTGTGGGAAGTGATGAGTGACTGGCTGGAAGAGGGTCAACATTGGCCTGTTCTCGGAAAGTTTCCCTGCCACTGAAACAGTCAGAAGATATTATGATAGGCCTACTATAAAAGTGTCACACTGCACATGTCTTATGGCTAGAGGATGCTGACTTTTAGACTCTGTATTTCTCTCATTTAAAAGATTAGACATTTAGTCCTTAAAGCAGACATGGATGCACCTGTCCTGGTTTTACCCTATTGTCTCAGGTTTCAATAGTCTGTCCCAGTGCAGTACAGTATATATACAGAATAATACAGTATTTTCCATCGAATGAAGTGTGCCATTGCTTACAAGACAAGAAAAGGAGCTGCTGGATTGTGCTGCGTTGTTGAAATATTTTTGTCAGATAGAGGTGGCAACCATAAACCCAGATCATGGAAACAGTGCACTGTTAGCTAGCTGACCATTTTACGAGCATTTCTATTACCGTTACATATTTGCTCCATATTTGAATGGTGCGCTACTTGCCCGAGTCTCTCATTTGTTTGCAGCCAAATAGGGGTGTTTTGTCTGTGCCTTGTATACAGGCATCACTGATAAGCAGCGCTTTTATCTTCTCTCGTGAAGCACTATAAATGTGCCTGCTTCATGGCTGAGTAGTGTGTTGTGTTGTAGTTTATAACCACTGTGATATCCAGCAGCTATCCTGTGTGGATTAAAGAAAAGAAACACATTCTAAAATATTTTCTAATATTTATTTGAGAGTGTGTTTATTATTATTATTATTATTGTGTGTTGTTCAAAGATGTTATTTAGCTGGAGTTGAGCACATCCTCTTCTATAGCTGAGTTGTAAAATGTGTTCACGATTGTTTAATCTGGTAGTGATATTGGCTGTATGTCCTCACCTTGGTGGGAGATCAGCTTTACTGTCTTGCTGAATGCCTTACTATGGAGACAATAAGAGGGGAAAAGGAAAGAAAGAAAGGGGAAAATAAAACATTTCACTTACCTGGAAATTAATGCACACATTCAGGCGTGCTGAGTGAGCTCACACAGTAAGTTCCCCGTTGGCATGTTGTTTCAAACAGCCATTCAAGGCAGCCATTGTGTTATTTTTGCAGTTGTTGGAGGATAATGAATAGATAGTGGCAGGCGAGGTCACATTGATTTGTTTTCTACATCGTACGTGGTGTAGTTCATGATTAGCTACCATAAGCAATACATATGCTGTATTTATTCAAACACAGTCTTTGTATGGGTGGGATGGGGAATGTGAAGATTTCTATAAGCAAAGCCAATATTGTGTCTACTGAGTTTTTGTATATCACCTTCAATGTGAAAACACAGCACAAAGAACACTATGCATAGGCCTACTATTAATTAGCACAAGGTCAATTAGTAAGCTTTGGTTTGGATATCAGATTTCTGGCAAAAGTTAACCAATATAAATCACCTTCTTTCTGGAATGGATCCCAGTCCCAGGCCCATAACATGCAGAGTCAATAGAGTGCATTCCCCAGTGCTGAACCTAACAGACAACAGTCTCTGTGATGCATCTGTCAGCTCCTGTGTTATCACACTCATTTCATGGGGACCTCAGCAGCTGCCGCTGGCTCCCGAGAGAGAGAGAGAGAGAGAGAGAGAGAGAGAGAGAGAGAGAGAGAGAGAGAGAGAGAGAGAGAGAGAGAGAGAGAGAGAGAGAGAGAGAGAGAGAGAGAGAGAGAAGAGAGAGAGAGAGAGAGAGAGAGAGAGAGAGAGAGAGAGAGAGAGAGAGAGAGAGAGGAAAGGGGGAGAGGAGAATAGGAGAGAATAGGACAGAATAGGAGTAAACGGGAGATACAGTAAGCAAAGAGAGGGAAGCAGATGGAGAGAGAGAGAGAGAGAGACGGAGACAAAAGGGACAGACAACGAGAGAGAGAGAGAGAGAGCGAGAGAGAGAGAGAGAGAGAGAGAGAGAGAGAGAGAGAGAGAGAGAGAGAGAGAGAGAGAGAGAGAGAGAGAGAGAAAGAGAGAGAGAGGAGGAGGCAGAAGTGGGAGAGAGACAGAGGGGGGGTGGAGAAACCAAGTGCATCTCATTTTTTAGGCTACGAAAGGCTTTAAATAGATGCCTTTGTATTTGTTCTTTTGTTTTGCTTAGGTAATGTGGGGGTACATTGCTGTGTGGTCTACACATGCCTAGTTACAAATACACTGTGGCTTTTCCTAAAGAGCAGCATGTAGGCCTAATGGAACAGCTGTTCAGTCTTTCATTTTTGCAATAGCAAACTGTCATCAGTCATCAAAGCCTATTCATGTGCTGCGTATTGACAAGCCCCAGGGATCATGTGTGACTTTCTAGTCTAGGCTTTGGTGAAAGAAATGCACTCCAATGTTTTCACTTCAAACATGTCTACTGACAGCCTAGTATAGTCTACTGTGTGCTTGTGAAATCACCCCTAACCCATACAAGATATCGGCAGATTATGAATGTAGTGAAGGAATTTCACATTTTGAATAGAATGTTAACATTTACTGTTGTTTGTCAATGGAGTAAAGGAATTTCACATTTTAAATAGCATGTGAATATGTACTGTTGTTTGCACCCACTTAATCTGTTCAATTTTCTCATTTTTTATCTCGTAGGTCCAAAACACTTGGACTCCCAGCACCAAATCCTTCACCACTGTCACCACATCATCCCTTGGACTGGCTTTTCTTTTTTTCCTCGTAGTGTCCTCCCATCTCCACTAGTGGGAGCTCTTGAGCCAGCAACAGCAGCAGCAGCAAACTCGCCAATCAGGGGCAAGCAGCAGCATGGAGCGCGTGCAGCACATGACCCGCTCGGCCATCCGCAGGGCGTCCAACATCGAGATGAACCCGCAGACCAAACGCAACCTTCAGGACCTCTTCATCAACTTCTCCCTCATCCTCATCTGCCTCCTCCTCATATACATCACCGTCCTGCTGATGTAAAGATGCTATAGCCTACCTGTCCTGGTTTTCCCTGATTGTCCTGATTTTCAGTGGTCCCTCCAGGGAAAGAAATACACTTTCCCTGGGTGATGAATGATGGATGATGTTATTTCTTACAAGCAACAGAGTAAATTATTATTGAAATGTCAAGGTTTTTTTGTCAGCCAGAGGAGGCAACCCTGTTGATGTCATTGTCTACTAGTACACCTTGGGTGCAAGTCAAACTATTCCCTCCTGTCCTTTCCTGAGCCTTGTGACGCGAGACTCAACGTTATTGATGATCAAAGTTCTAAATTCAATGTCTTGCTTGCAAAATCACAATTAGAAGGTCATTCTCTCCTTCACAATTGAAAGGTTGAGTGGGGAAAAGCCCCCCAAAAAGCTGCTCTGCGGTGACTGACAGCAGCAAAACCTTTTGTCTATTGTGTTCTCAATGAAGGCAGGGCAACACCGAAGCAAGAGGACGGAAGGGCTCGGGAACAGCTGGAGAAAGTAGTTCGATTTGCACACCATGGGTGCATTCTAATATGCGCTCTCCTGTCCTCCCTTGCAAGCGTGTGACCTCGCATACTCGTGTGTATTTCAATATCTAATTTCCATTTCAATTCTAATGTCATTTTTTCCTCATCTGCAATCTGTATGGTGAATGACGAATATAGTCCCCCAAAAGTTGTTGTGGCAAGGCTAACAGCAGGGAAACTTTATTGTTTTCTCCATGGAGGCGGGCCATCAGCGAAACGCGAGGCCACAAGCCCAGGTTGAGGACTGGAGTCCGCATATTGGAATCCACCCCATGACAGCCAGAGGCATCAATCTGGTGTCGTGCTCAAAAGCGACTGCCTGCCAGAAAATGACTGACTTCATAGACTGCCCCCTGTAACTCTGGACTACAGAGAGTTCGCTATACCAAAGTCACTGTACATACATTTGGCACCCTCCACTATCACCTCATAACTTTTGGTGAATTTTGCCCTTTGCCATCCTGATTTAGAGGGGGCAGTCACATTCTGGCAACGCCTTGTAACTAAGCGGTTGTGACTGCCCACTGTAAGTCAGGATTGCAAATGGCTTTCAGATGACTGTGCCCTGGGCCCAGCAAAAGCTGTCAGCGGCCCTGTGAGTACTCATGAGTACTCAAGACAGTTTCGCAGCCTGGTTTCGCAGTAAAGTCACATATGTTGTAAACAAAAAGTGGCATGGTTTTCACTTCAGCTACAATTCTGGGACATGCCACATGCAGAAGTTCTCAGGCGACACTGCAATTGTGGGGTGTATAAGAGACGGCCAGGAAGAGGAGTATAGGGGACTGATGGACGACTTTGTAGGATGGTGCCAAAACAATCAGCTGCATCTGAACACCACCAAAACCAAGGAAATGGTGATTGATTTCAGGCGCTCCACCCCGCCCTTGGTGCCTGTTTCTATTGGGGGAGAGAATGTGGAGACTGTCTGTTCTTACAAGTACTTAGGTGTGCACCTCGACAATAAACTGGACTGGTCCACAAATTCAGATGCACTTTACAGGAAAGGCCAAAGCAGGCTCTATTTTCTCAGAAGGCTGAGGTCCTTTAATGTCTCCAGCCAACTTCTGCTTATGTTCTACCAGTCTGTCATGGCCAGCGTGCTCTTCTATGCTGTGTCTTGCTGGGGTGGAAGCATTAGGAAGAGAGACGCGAGACGCCTTGACAGACTGGTGAGGAGGGCAGGGTCAGTGGTGGGCATGGAGCTGGAGACTCTCACCTCAACAGCTGAGAGCAGAGCACTGAACAGACTGGACCGTATTATGGATAATCAGCTACACCCCCTTCACACCACCTTCAGAAACCAGCTGAGTCTGTTCAGCCACAGGCTTCGTGCTCTCACTTGCAGGACAGACAGGCTAAGAAGGTCCTTTGTCTAATGGCACATTCAACTGCCCAAGATGACAGAGCTGGCCCAGATTGGGAAACATCTTGGCGTGTGTGTGTGTGTGTGTGTGTGTCTGTGTGTGTGTGTGTGTGTGTGTGTGTGTGTGTGTGTGTGTGTGTGTGTGTGTGTGTGTGTGTCTGTGTGTTTATTTATGTAGGCCTACCTACTTGACACTTGAATTTCCCCCTGAGGATCAATAAAGTTTCTCTACTCTCTACTCTACTTCCTAACCACTGGTTCTCAAAATGGGGTCCGGCCCGGGGAACACTTGGTGTGGCCTAGGCTACGCAACGCATTGTCTGATATCCGTGAAAACCTTCATCAACCAAAAATCGACCAAAATGCCATCAACTGTACTGTACATCTAACAGAACAAATGGATACAAACCTGTATGGTTAAGAGTTGTGTTGTGACTATGAGGGATGCCTTTTTTCTGCTCCATGAGGGGTCCCTGGTCTAAAAAAGCCCGCCACTTCACCACTAAAGTCGCCATGGAACACACAGCCTGGCTTCAATCAATCCATTACATGTGAACTGAAATCTTTAGGGCGATGCCTGAAATGTTCACTTGTTTCCTACATAGTACACTTCACTACATAGGGTGCAAGGTGCTTAGGTGCATGATTAGTTTTCTACCTTAAAGGAACTAATGTGCATGCAGAAACCTTTGTCGTGAACGAGTGAATGTTTAGGCTTGAGACCAAGGCAATGAGTCATTTGGGATTTGAAGAACACATGAATTATGTACAGTAGGTCTGCAGATGTGTGTGTATATGAGGTGTGTCTGAATTGAATTGAGAGTCCAATAAGGCAGAGAATGTGCGCACATCAGTGGCACAGGTGCTGGACAAAAATAAAATAACTGAAGTAAATAATAAATGTCCGCAACACTTAACGCTCCCAGTTGTTTAATGGCACGACGTTTCGGACCTTAGACCTTCTTCAAGTGCAACCCTTGAAGTGCAACACTTGGAGAAGGACTAAGGTCCGAAAGGTCGTGCCATTAAACAACTGGGAGCATTAAGTGTTGCGGACATTTATTATTATCTTCAAAGAATTGAGAGTCCCCATTTCCCGCCTCATCGGGGATAGAAAACACTTCAAATTCACCAGGAGAATGGGCTTTGTTTGGAGAGCTGGGAGAGCACATTAGCAACCTGATGCATACTGTAGTGTGTGTCAGCGCTGGCCTGGGGGAGAAATAGGGCCCGGGCACTTTTGGCTTAAAGGGGCCCCTCATAATTAGCCGGTGCAGAACTCACTCACCGGTGGGCCCCACACCCTCATGGGCCCCTATTATTATTACTTTTATTATTATTTTACATTTCTGAAAATAGGGTCCCACGAGTGTGCGGGGCCCACCGGGAAATATCCGCTATGCCATATGGCCAGTCCAGCCCTGTGTGAGTAATAAATGAAGTGGGTTGCTAATGTATTTCTGTAAATGGGGCATGCTCGGTTGCACCACTGTGAACATTATCATGCGAGGGAGGAATAGTTTTCCGTTTTAAGCGAGAAAACTGTACACATACACCTAGGTAGCTCACATGTTCATCCAGTGGCCATCTTTTGTGCATCTATGTTTTTTTGCCAGCATACGTACATAACTATCTACAAAAAAATCTACAAGAATAACTTATGTGTCTTTGTGTGAAATAAAATATAAGCCTATTTTTTAGTATTTGTCAACACACTACACTTCTGCTGTGATGTTCAATATCTTTTCCCACCAAAATCAGGTTTATGCATGATGAATTTACCTGTACTTCCAGTTCTATTTGTGAAGTAACCTCACTTGTCCACACACACTGCATTACTTCATCTGTGATTAAAGCTTTTAAGAAGCACTATACAAAACCAACATCTGACCAGGTTTTTATTACTCATAACAGACTGAAGATTAATATAAATATATATTTATATATAGTGCAATTTGTTCAAAAACTGGCAAGACATTTATTTTTTAAACAGTAATGGTCCGTTATATCTATTCCAATGCAGTCCGTTCAACATTTATTGTAAAGGACAACCTGCAACGTCAGGTGTCAAACACAAATAATGCATGTTTATGAGAACAGTTCATTGTAATACAAAAAGGGTCATGTGCATTATTTTGTCTTTTTTTGATATTGCATAAAATCCTTCAACAAAAACAAAAACAAAAACAAACCTAACCAAAAAACCTAAAGAAATAAAATCACAGTGAATGGCACATTGAATGACGGCTTGTGTGTGTGTGTGTGTGTGTGTGTGTGTGTGTGTGTGTGTGTGTGTGTGTGTGTGTGTGTGTGTGTGTGTGTGTGTGTGTGTGTGTGTGTGTGTGTGTGAAAGAGAAACAGGAAGAAGAGAGAGAGAGAGAGAGTCTGTCTGTCTTGGCGGATGCGGTTTGTTGATGGTGCTCTTGCAGGTCGTCACATGCGCTTGAAGTCGACGGCCGTGCGTTTGCGTGGGCGTGGGCTGAGTGTGGGCTGAGTGTGGGTGTGGGTGAGGGAGGTCAGGTCAGAAAGAGAAGTACTGGGAGAGAAGCTCCGGCGGCTCGGGCTCTTTCGGGACCACCGTGGAGGCGGAGGGGTCCACCTCAGGAGGGCTGTAACGGAGAGAGGCGGGGCAGGACGGGGTGGGGGTTAGGTCAGGGCGGGGCGGGGTGGGGAGAGGTGGGGTAGTGGGGGTGGCGGGGCGGGGTGAGGGGTAGGGCAGGGCGGGGTGGGGAGAGGTGGAGGGGTGGGGAGAGGCGGGGAGAGGTGGGGGGTAGGGCAGGGCGGGGTGGGGAGAGGCGGAGGGGTGGGGAGAGGCGGGGAGAGGTGGGGGGTAGGGCAGGGCGGGGTGTGGAGAGGCGGAGGGGTGGGGAGAGGTGGGGTAGTGGGGGAGGCAGGCCGGTGAGTGAATTGACACTCACATACCCATTACACACACAAATAAGTAAACGGTACGTACAAGGACAGATGCGCGCATTCACACACATACACGCATGAGCTCAC
>NC_085875.1:24607115-24627115 GCF_034702125.1 Engraulis encrasicolus
CGAGCTCGAGCTCGAACCCAAGCCCGAACCCGAACCAGAGCCACCCTCGGCTTCCACAACACTTAGGTTTGGAGCGCTGACGAACCGGCTACCGGACTTTTTACCCTTTTGCTACATCGAAAAAAGGGACACAAACAAAAAACAAAAGCAAAGTAATAAAAAAAGAAATAAAAAGGGGAATCGGAGGACTAGAGTGAGTGAGTACTGAGTAGTTATAATAGCTTTTAGTTGAATTATTATTAGATTAGATTTTAAAATGTATTTATTTTAAAGAAAAAGTTCCACTCCGAACACAGTGAATCAAAATGAGGAATCCCTCACGAACAAGCTATGTTATATTGTTACCTGGCATTCACATTGGCACTGACTATTGACAGACCCGTCCGCCCACTTTTCATGGGCAGACGCGAAATGCATTGTGGGGACTGTCAGCTCCGTCCCCTCCGCCAAGAATTCGTGATTTTTCATTTTTCACGATTGTGGCAGATTCGTCAGCCAATCAGACCGTGTGTATGAATGTGACTCACAAAAAGGCAACCCCCATTCTGTCAGACATACCTTCCATCAACCATCAACAGAGGGTGCCAATGTGAACGAACAGTTAGTGACACATAATGGCTTGGAAAGCAAAGTAGAATCTGATGACGGAATCTTCACACGGTCTAAATCATAGCCACATACAATGGCACACATACACACAAACGAACAAACGAAACATACATACATACATACTTACTTACAGACAAACAAACAGACATAGAGCTTACATTGCAACTACACAACCAAAAAAAGGAAAGCTAGTTAGATGAACCGTAGGGGCAAAAGTAAAGGGTTGACATGCAGGGGACAGGCCCATTAGAATGGATGCAGAGGCATTAGGAACAACTACAACGCATTGGCTCACATTATGCAAACATCTGTACACAGTAAAAATTGCAGTGTTATCTCAACACAGAGGACATGAATTTACAGTACGTAACACTCTAATTGCGCCTACAGTTCTGCTATACAAAGGCAAAGTGCAGTAACTATGCCAACACTGAAACTGAGAACAAGGCCTTCGAAGTATTGGTGTTACAGTGGATAGAGTAGTTATTAGCAATCTGACAAAGCAACATCTATACCGGACACATTTTGGACCATAAGGCTTTGTCACAAGATAAAGGTGTTATTATGAAGACTATTTTCAGTCTAAACTCAACAAAATATGAAAAATATGTAATTACTGCAACAGTTCGAGCAAAAAGTCAAATAAGTGTGCGGTGGTGAATGTCTGTCTTTTGAAGTATGTAATTACTGCACTTTGCCTTTGTACCGCAGAGTCGTGTTGCATTGCCTCTGCATAATGTACTGTGTAGAGGTGTTCATGGTTAATTAGAGGAATCTGTTCAGAATCAACACAGACAGAGATACAGTGATTTAAACTAGGCCATGGACACAGAAGGATATTTAATGGGGTTGTGTGTGTTTAGCGTGCGTGCGTGCGTGCGCGCGCGCGTGTGTGTGTGTGTGTGTGTGTGTGTGTGTGTGTGTGTGTGTGTGTGTGTGTGTGTGTGTGTGTGTGTGTGTGTGTGTGTGTGTGTGTGTGTGTGTGTGTGTCCTGAAAATGTGCTGTGTTGACTTGTGTATTTGCGATGAATGTGTGAAAGTGTACTGATAGTGTGTGAATACATTACTGGAGCATTTGTAGCAGTATGTAAGGCACTTAGCAAAGCTGCCTGTTAGAGAGAGTAGGACGGAGACGGAGGCGGAGAGGAGAGGAGAGGAAAGGAGAGGAGAGGAGGTGGTAGGAGAAGGTAGAGGAGAGGAGAGGAGAGGAGAGGAGAGGAGAGGAGAGGAGAGGAAAGGAGGAGAGAGAGGAGAGAGAGGAGAGGAGAGGAGAGGAGAAGGGAGGAGAAGAGAGAAGAGGAGAGGAGAGGAGGGGAGGAGGAAAGAGAAGAGAGGAGAGGAGAGGAAAGAGAGGAGAGGAGAGGAGAGGAGAGGAGAGAGGGAGAGGAGAGGAGAGAGGGAGAGGAGAGGAGAGGAGAGGAGAGGAGAGGAGAGGAGAGGAGAGGACGAGTGGAGGTGGTAGGACAAGTTAGAGGAGAGGAGAGGAAAGAGAGGAGAAGAGAGGAGAGGAGAGGACGAGTGGAGGTGGTAGGACAAGTTATAGGAGAGGAGAGGAAAGAGAGGAGAGGAGAGGAGAGGACGAGTGGAGGTGGTAGGACAAGTTAGAGGAGAGGAGAGGAAAGAGAGGAGAGGACAGGCAGCATCTACTGTACTGTGGCTTTTACCTTGATGAGTGGGTTGATCACGCCTACGTTGGGGCTGGCGTTGAACACTTTATTAAAGCCCGTCTCCCTGCTCACCAGCTCCAGCTGATAGAACTTCTTATCATCCTGAACATGAATACCACAAGACAAAAGCCCCAATCAAATAATGTCCACGTCATCACATGTGAACGTACGTACAAAAGGCCCAATCAAATCATGCCAACGTCATCACATGTGAAAGTACATGAATGCAGGCAGCATGAGAAACACCTCTGTGCTAAATACCACTCACGTCATCATGATTCTAGAGAGATAAAAGTTCATAGCACTGTAGCTGGCTGCATGTACTGTACGTGGTAAAATAAAGAGAGCATAAATATGGAAAATTATTAATTGCATTACAGTAGAGCGAGCATAGTACAGTAGAGAACTGAGAAGATTAGAACAGAATCGACTAGAACAGAGTGGAAGAGAAGAGAATAGAAGAGGAGGGGAAAGAAGAGAAGAGAAGAGAAGAGAAGAGAAGAGAAGAGAAGAGAAGAGAAGAGAAGAGAAGAGAAGAGAAGAGAAGAGGAGTATAGAAAGAATAGTCTTTGATTAAGTGAAATGCCATGCTACAACTAATGTCAACATTCTCATTTGTGTAATGCATTCAAATGGAGAGCACTTTGTGTTTTTATGTCATTGGCACTGTCTCAATGGAGCAATACACAGTGCACTTACGCACTTGGGCTCCAGGAAGAATGTTTGGCGTATTTTGGCTCCCTTTTTAAATTAATGTTTTAGGTGTGCCGAATGTGTGTGTGCACCTTTTTAAACCAATGATGATGTTAAACAGGAGCCTGGGTTTGGAGGTATGCGGAACTATCTCTATTTTCGGACATCCCTTTTATAACGCTGATAAATCAGTTCAGAGTTCAACTAAAAGTATGCTAAATGAGTACTTCAGTTATACAGTGCCTAAGTATTTATACCCATTGGAAATGTTAACATTTTGCCATGTCATGACCACAAACATACAGTGACAAAAAGAACCGTCCGCTCACTCTGGTCCCGTTAGACTTTTATGGTGTGTCAGTCCTCTTTTGCATCACACCCAGTCCTCTAGAGCTCTACTTAAGAGATTACACCTAGTCCCATGTTGGAACTTGTAAGGACACCTACGCGAACAGTACTGAGACCATGTCAGCAAAGGTCTCAGTACGATTAACTTCCCAGGGGTCTGAGTTCTCGTTGGAGTGCAGAAAATGGTGAGTCACAGATCTGAGTTCACCTTTATGGCTGAAGGGGACCAGGTGTGAAAAACCCCTAAGTATGAAACACTACATAGACTTGTGGTGTGTAGGGGCAAAAGCCCCCCCAAAATGCATTATGTTATCTATCAAAAAAACAATGAAAGGCTGACATTTTATAGTATTCTGTTACTAAAATTAAGAAAGCATAGCTCAAGTTGAATACCTACGTACTAACAGTTTCTTCGGCAAGGCCCCTCTCTCTTTGTTTGTATTGGTAGTATATTTTTATCATAATGTGTAACATTTTATAACACTATGTTATTGAAATAAAGAAAACGGTGTTCAGGTTGAATACCTACTACCTGTTTGCTCACCAGGGCCTCCCCCTCTTCGCTTTGCATTGATAGTATATTTGATCATACTGTAAAACATTTTACAACATTATGTTATGTTATTATGTTAAATAAAGAAGAAAGAAAGAAAAGAAAGAAAGAAAGAAAGAAAGAAAGAAAGAAGAAAGAAAGAAAAGAAAGAAAGAAAGAAAGAAAGAAAACGGTGCTCAGGTTGAATACCTACTACCAGTTTCTTCTCCAAACTCCCTCTCTCTTTGCTTTGCATTGATAGTATATTTGGTCATACTGTAAAACATGTTATAACATGATGTTATTGAAATAAAGAAGGTACAAAGTTGGAGCAGGTTCACACACTAAACAAGACACTAAGGTCAAGCAAGGAGTTATTTTATTTTAGTCAGAGAAGGGTAAAATAACTCCTCTCTTGACCTTAGTGTCTTGTTTAGTGTGTGAACCTGCTCCAACTTTGTACCTTACTTTTTTTGGGTCAACGCACCTAGTTATTTTTTCGAAACATCTAGAGCGCAACAATACTCTTGCCTATTGAAATAAAGAATAAGGAAAGAGAGAAAGAAAGCAAACGGTGCTCAGGTTGAATACCTACTACCAGTTTCTTCACCAAGCCCTCTCGCTCTTCACGTTGCATTGACTGTAGGCTATATTTGATCATTCTGTATAACATTTTATAACAGTATGTTATTGAAATAACGAAGAAAGAAAGAAAAGAAAGAAAGCAAACGGTGCTCGTGTTGAATACCTACTACCAGTTTCTTCACCAGGGCCTCCCTCTCGGACACCATCTGCTTCAGTTCTGCGATCACGTGCAGGTCTTCGGGACGGCTCTCGCGGTTACGGAACTTGTCCTCCGTACCCTCCAGTCTAAATACGCACAAACAAATAATAATGGAAAATTAAAAAATACATACACGTATTTTTCTAAAGATGAAGTACGTGAGTAGTACAATGTATGTATGGCATCAAAACATCTGTAATGGTTCACAGGTCCACCAGAACTGAAAAAACTTGTCCTCCGTACCCTCCAGCCTAAATACACACAAACAAGGACAAACATGCCCAATATAATAATGGAAAATTAAACAAAATGATTTTCCTAAAGATGAAAGATGTGAGTGTACAATGCATGTATCTATGTATGGCACCAAAACATCTGTAATGGTTCACAGGTCCACCAGAACTGAAAAAGGCAAGCCTATAAAGTGCAAAATATATACAGAAATGTTACAAAAAATCAGCAAGGAGAGCTTATTGGCAAAGCTAATTTCTTACACTGAGGCACTTCAATATAACGAAACAAATTAAATGCAAAACGCAATAGGTAAAAGCACAAAGGATAAAGTCATAAGTATGAAACGATTAAAGTAACATAGGCATAAGGTAAAAATTGCAATAAGTATATTTTATGCACAGCAAGCAACACGCGACAGACAGGTCATGGCAGGGGTGGACTGGTAATCTGGCATACATGGCATTTTCCCGGTGGGCCGACGGTCCTCGAGGGCAGATGCAGTTATTTCTTGATCCTTTTTTTTCTTCTGAGGGACGAGCCCTCAATTTTGGATGGGGTGACCCATTAGTCTATTTCAAACAGACCGTGGACTAAGTTAATCATGATTATGTAAAAGCAGGGGGCTGGTCTATGCCAAAAATGCCTGAACCATTTTGCAGGTCCAGTCCAGTACTGGGTCATGGTTCATTGTTGGTTCCACTCGTTTTTTTTTTTTTTACCAGAACCAGAAATAAGCCTGCATGCTTAGGCACAAAACAGGAGTTTCCTGGACAGAGGCTGGCAGACTTTCCTGCTGAGAGGGCATGTAATCTCTTATGGGTCCCGCATCTGCTGCCTGCTTGGGTGCGGTGCGTCAACAAAGCACACACACACAAATAAAATGCAGACGTGCCGAACTTAACAGCTCTGCTCCTGTTATCTCTCGTCTACACCTTTCGTCCAGGACCAGTTTCACCTGTAAGAGGTACCCCCTCACTTCACTGCTCCCGTCCTGGGCCAAATCACTTGGAAAACACCTCACTTCCCCCTTATGATTACCGCTAATGAAGCATGGATGCAATGCTAATAGCATCAATTGCAGAGGTGTTTAATCTCCTGTTGGTGTTTTCACTGTCGTGCCCAAGTTGCCTACTTTGAAATTAATTAATGTTTAAAAGGCACATTAACCTAATGATGGCACTTTGGGTCAAAGGTGTAATTGATGGGGAAAAGATGACATCAACAAATTCCTAAGGTTTGTGATCCACAGGTGCAATTAACCTGGCTATTCATTATTATTACTAGCGCTAAGTGCTTTATCACTGAAGTGAATGATTTAGGCAGGCTCGGTAGCCTAAATAAGGAGCCGGAGCTTAATGTGAACGTCTTGGATGGAAATTCACCAGGTGGTGGTGTATTGAGTTTTGTTGAAGGGCTCCCTCCACTTACACATTAAGTATATATAATACTATATATAATATAATATATAATATTAAATATATAATAATTATCTTGGTCGGAATAAAGTTTTGTGACATGCATTTGAGGTGATTATTATCATTATTATCATTATTATCATTACTATTATTATTCATTAAAATAATTAATAAATAGGCCTAATTGTACAGTATCTGTAGGGACGCAATCTTGCCCTTGAGAACCTATACAATATTTCTTACTGACATCTTACAAATTACCGTTCAGCACGCAATAAACACATAACTCTTGACTCTGATGAAGACGTGTTTCTGCTGCTCTAAATAAAAGCAGCTCAATCTTCTACATCTGAGATGCTCCAGTGACTCCTCCCTTCCTACATAACAGTAAGCATCGTCGATATTATAATTATATTATAAATAAATAGATAAAGAGTCATACAGTATCTGTAGGGCGGCGATCTTGTCCTTGAGGACCTCCTGGGCCTTGTTGAAGTCTGACAGCATGATGTGCTTCTCCCGGCTGTGGTTGGCACTCAGCTCGCCAATGTCCCGCTCATGCCGCTTGGTCAGATCCTGCTCGTGCGCTCTGGATGCACACACGCATGCACACAGAGAGAGAGAGAGAGAGAGAGAGAGAGAGAGAGAGAGAGAGAGAGAGAGAGAGAGAGAGAGAGAGAGAGAGAGATAGAGAGAGAGAGAGAGAGAGAGAGAGAGAGAGAGAGAGAGAGAGCAGCACCATCATCAGTCAAGACCTGTCATTTGAAAATATCAACAAGGTAATTACCTGTGTGTAGTGTTAAGTAGATCTAGTCAAGGGGGTACTATTTGAGTAACCTGACTCTCGCCACATAAATGAGTTCCGCCCTCCTCCACAAACATTCATCTGGAGCTATAGCCGTAGGTCTCTGAAGGCATGGCGTTCTAAAAAAATCCTTGCACGTGATTAGGGAAACACTTGTCATTTTTAATGAGCACAGGCCAAATGCATTGAAAACAATACATTGTGATAACTGAAAGAATGTGACACAAATCAATGTGACACGTATTGCACAGCTTTGACAAAACGTGTAACAATTGCCTTTTTTATTATGTGGGGCAGAATGGTCAAGCTACGATGTATTCATCTAACCCTCCAAACATCCATCCATCCATCCATCCATCCATGCATCAATTAAGTCATTCACTAATTACGAGATGACAACTGATTAACGATGCGCAAACAGCTTACAATTTGTATTAAACACATCATTAAAGCAGCTGACAACAAGTTATTCGATTGTCATATGTACACACTGGATTCTGGGGTTTAGGAAGTTCAGAACAGTTTGACCCCTTTGCGAGTCTCTGTTACAACCTTAATGCCACCAAAATTATAATGTCATAGCAATGTTGTTATGATGTAGTTGAGTCTTTTCAGGAATAGCCTATGGGAATGGGTCCACTGGCGGGCCCATCTGTGCAAAGAGGTCAGACTGAAGAAATTCTGGGTTTTAGACATAAAATAAAAAAAATATTCCCTTCCAAAAACCCTACTCCACATTCTCGAAACCCCGTCCCCTCTAAGTTGTGCAAGTGACCTCAACCTAAATATTTTCCAGTAACTGCTGTCTGTCTACATAGTAATTCTTATACAAAAAAATCTAAACAGAGATTCAGGAAACAACTGAATTATAATTATCTGTCAAGAAGAATAAACAGGCAGCTGCCCTCTGATCGGCTAGCACAACAAGGGAGCACTGCCATTTTTGTAAACACGACTACAGTTTTGGAGGGAGCTAAAGAATTCGATTTTGCTATTATTGATTTATTTGCCACTGAATTGTCTGTTTTATGAACTACTTTCAAAATCACATGGCAGTTGCTCAAGGAAGAATAACTAACTAAAAACAGCTTGCCGACGGCACCATTAAAAGTCCCCCAGGCTGTCACATTTTTGTTGCATAACCAAAGGTGGATTAGCGTTAGCGCGGCATGAAAGCGGTCTGCAGTCCGGCCGGCCGTCTTGTGAGTGTCCTCTCCTATTTTGGAAAAGCTATAAATAAGCCGATTGCTTTTGGAGGCACCCTTCTCCATATCCCAGGGGGAGATCTGTATGCAGTATTTATATCTGTACTTAGAAAGATCTTTCATCGCCCAAGTTGAGTCATCGTTTTTTCCCTCAGGGACGCGTTCTCTCTGTGAAATCAGCTGGCCCCCCTCACATATCTACATCTGTGTATCAGCATGCTCACAGTATACTACACGGCAACTTGCTTTCTTTCTGTGTGTGGCCTCTTTTGTAAGTCATTTTGGATCAAAGCGCCTGCTAAGTGCTATGCAAAAGGAATGCAATAATGTTATGTGCTGTACACTTCCTACAGCCAGTTTCAGCGCTGTCCCCTCTCTGCTCTTTCCCATTAATCTGTACTCATGTTTTTGAATTATTGTGTATCCTCGTAGCAGGGCTGGACTGGGACAGAAAAGTGGCTCTGGCATTTTTTGGCATAGACCGGCCACTTTCATACGATATCTTCACTGGCTGAATCCACTGTCTATATTGGTGATGGCCCAATGGGCCTCCCTCTCTAATGTGTGGGCCAACCCCCAGGAAAACAACCACAACAACAACAGTAACGGCCCTTGGGGACTGTCGGCCCACCGGCCAGATTACTAGTCCAGATGAAAGCATTTCTGTCCTTGATGAAGCATACACGGTGGGCCCTTCTAAAAACCTAGGATAGTGCACTTCCAAGTGTATCAGCCTAATCAGTCACACCCAGTGATTGGATAGGCCTACTCTTTATTAGTCACACCCAGTGATTGGATATTCCGTAGAGTTCACCAAAGAGTATCCAATCACTGGGTGTGACATTAGGCTGACACTTGGAAGTGCACTGTCCTAGGTTTTGAGAAGGGCCCATTGTTTAGTGACTCTTATGTAATGCACTGGTCTTTGAGTCATGCTGTCATACCTGAACAACACGTTCGCTGCTGGTATGGTGCAAACCATATATTTATTTAACAAGAGCTTCAAGATTAATTTATTCAGTTCTGCGGGAAATTATTCCTGGGTATGCACATAAGCTGCCACATAACACATAACACAAAACATGACAGAATACACAGCAATGATAGGGCAGATGTTAAGTGCAATCATACAGATATAGGCTACACGTACTTACAGTCATGAAATAGCCTACACGATAAAAGTGTAAATTGTACATATTTGTGTACAGTTGTATTGGCATTCAAGTGCTGTAATTAGTATCTAGAACCTTTATTTTGACTCTGACTACATATCCTCAGCTACTTTTCCGTTTTGCCCACACACACACACACACACACACACACACACACACACACACACACACACACACACACACACACACACACACACACACACACACACACACACACACACACACACACACACACACACACACACACACACACACACAACACCCATTCAATTCAGTCACTACAATCATGTATTGCCATTCAAGAGCTGTTCAACAATGTCAAGGACTGCTTTTTTACGTAACTTGAGTGGCCGAGCAAAGCTAACCCACAAGGGCAGCAGACAGACAAGGACAGACGGAGGAGAGAATGTGGAGGTGAAATGAATATATTTTCAGGCCGTGGCTAATCGTTTCCAACTGTGCACACCAGTCACGCCTGCCGATATGTCAGTTCAATACTCAGGCTTCATCAGTCAGTGTCCGTCCTCATCGGTCATTTGAGTTTGCTACACCGGGCACACATGCACTGCTCTTTTGTAAATGGAGCACAGCCCAGGTCTGTTTCCAACTCAAAGAAACAGACGTATGGTAAAAGTTTTATTACTACACTGGCCACCTGCTGAACTTTACACTGACTTTTGCCTCCAATGAGTGATTTGACTCCAAAGTGTCTTCTTTATCCAGATTTATAGGAGATTACGCTGAAATATAGTCACCCCATTTTTTTTACTGTGTGCCATTTGAAACAACCAACAGATGCACAGGAAGCAGTAGATAAGAGTGCATATAGAACTAGAACTGGAATTACCCCACAATTATGGCAGAGCAATTATTCCATAATTAATCATGATTATAGTAATTTGCAGTCTGATTGCATGGCCTCCTAATTTTCAACTGTCTTGGACCTTTGGCCAGAAAGCGCTGTAAAAGTAAGCACTGTGTAGAAGGGGTCTGAATGAAGAGCACTCCAACACTGATGAACTTTTTATTCTTTTGTAATAATCACCATATAAACCCAGGTGAAAACACATATACTTAAAGTGTACTTTTGACGACTGTACTTGATACAAAGTATGCTATTTTCGGCGATTTAAAGTGTGCTTCATTGCAGTATTAGTACGCTAGGTAACAGAATGCTGTAGGATTCTGAGTGAATACAGTAATGTAATGGGATGTAATATAAGGTAGTGTAATAGAACACACTGCACTATAATATGAAGTGATGTAGTGCAATGCAATATCATCTCACCTGATCTGCAGGTTGGCCTCGCTGCGAATGCGCAGCACCTCTTTGCCCTTGATCTCCAGCTCCTTGGTGAGGGCGCTGATGGTCTCGTTCAGGGAGTGGATCTCGTGGTCCAGGTCCACAATGCGCTTCTTACGGCAGCTCACCTCCTTCTGCAGGTCCGAGATCTGCCCGTACAGCTCCTGCTCCTGTGCAGACAATGATAAAGGACATGTGTTATGGCATCTATACCACGTAACTTCTCTGGATCCTTTTCGGCGAGAGCAGGCAAGTTAAAATGCACAACTCACAATTAGAGTTGCTGTCTTCAAGAAGCTACTCAATGCCTCAAAACCATAAATTAAAGGCATACATTTTTTCTTTACAGCGGCTAGCTGTATGTCTTTTGTATAGGCAAGAGGAACTTTCAGAGCTGAATTCTCTGAACAAATCCAAAAGGTCACACATTCATTAGATATCACCACTTTTCCAAGTGTAAAGTACGTATCATTGTAAGACTTAGACTCCTCTGCACTATCAGAAAAGATTATGGGCTCAATACGCCCCCAAGTCTACTTGCAACCTGTTTTCATGTGGCCGGCCACATCTCATATCTCAAGAGATGAACAGATGAACAGCAGATGAGCCGCACACACAGTTTTCTTACAGTGTGGGATGTTAATCAGTACACAACAGGAGCTGTAATGAGTTCAGTGACTTTGCCCAAGGGCACCTCCGACAAGACAGGAGGAGCTGAAATAGAGTAGGCTCACCTGGGTGACTCCATCTACCGTACAAAGTAAAATGCAGTGTGTAAAATTCAGTAGAAGATGTTAAATGGACTCTCTGGGTGTTGAATTAACACAGTGTTTTTTTACTGTCTACCTCATATCTCCCATCTGGTTCACATAGAACAGGATGGCGTTCAGTGTCTTTCTCTGGGCAAGGACACTTTCCAGGACACTTGCCAAACGCTTGTCTAGAAGAGATGGGACCGGAAAAACGTCAGCCTTACAGCTCTTGTGCCACAGTCAACAGAGCATACATCCAGGGCTGGATTAACACACAGGCTAGATATGGCTGCAGCCTAGCCAACCCCCCCCCCCCCCCCCCCACCCACCAAGGGGCCCCAAATTGTTAAAAAGTAAAACAAAATTGCAGAATTGTTCAATATTGAAAAATTCATCCGTCATGCTGAATACAGTTTTTAATCTACTCTTCTCCAAAGCTGATTTCCTAGTTCGCAAATGTAGTTAATTTGCCTTCCAGGGGGGGGCCCACAGCAACCTGTAGCCTAGGGGCCCCAGAGCATTTTAATTCGTGCCTCTGTCAACAGGACCAATGACATGTGCACAAAAAACAAACGAGACACATTGACTTGTCCATCTGTCTGTCTTTCTCCTGGATGATCCCCAGGAGCAGGATGGAGTTCGGTCTCTCTGAAGACCACATTGATCTGGAGGAGTTGGAACTGAACTTAGGTGAGCCTCACTCGTCTACCTCTTGTGAAAGTATGGAATAGCGGACGACGAGGTGTCCCGATATCAAGGGAAATAATGGACGAGGCGGAGCGTTCTAAACAGCCCGACGGCGCAGCCGAAGGGCTGTTCGCTTCGCCAAGTCCATTTTCCCTTGATATCGGGACACCTCGAAGGCCGCTATTCCGCTTATCACCCGGTTACCAGCATTTAAGTATTCATTTATTAATATGTTGATGTAAGGCTTCGTGAGAAAGTAGATTCACCACTGCGCTTTGTACGTTGCCATGGGCACCACTTCCTAATTTAGTGAGACGCGCCTCTATCGGAGGCATGTAAGGACGCGCGCAGAATGTTGGTGACTTGACAACCAAATGCGATAGAATTGACGACTGGGTTTTTGACTTGACAACCAGATGCGATAGAATTAGTAACGGGGTCTTGACTAGACAACCAGATGCGATAGAACTAACGACGCGGTCTTGACTAGACAACCAGATGCGATAGAACTAGTAACGGCACTTCGCCAGAAAGTTAGAGAAGAAGCAACTTGGACGCCCGCACGCCCGCATGACATCATAGGTGTCCTGCTACCGGGGAATAAAGGACACCTGCTCAGCCAATCAGAAGACGTTGCGTCTGCTCACTGGGTGATAAGTGAAAGTTAAAGCCCCATTGGGAAACTCCAAGTCCCATTGTCATTGTAACACAGCACTCCACAGCACACAAGTGAACACTGCACACAACGAAATTGCATTTATGGCTCACCCGTGCAAGGGGGCAGCCCTCAATGGTCATGGAGGAGGATGGGGGAGAGCACTCGTTAATTACTCCCCCCACCTACCTGGCGGGTCGGGAGTCGAACCGGCAACCTTTGGGATACAATTCTGACGCCCTAACTGCTCACCCATGACTGCTACAGTCACAAGAACGAATATTACAACGAATGGCAACTGCGTGCAGAAAAATACAAGACACACTCTTTCACACCACCATATCAAACACAGCTATGTCGTGCAACTTTTGAAATCAGGAACCATAAGCAGTTCAGTGACCTTACTCAAGGACACTTCAGACTGGACAGGAGGAGCTGAAATATTGTATAACCTCTACCTCCTCCTCTACCTCTAAACCCTACCTATTAACATCAGGCACCTTCGAATCAATGCATTTAAAGCTGGTATAGGTAAGTTCCTGGTGCACAGGCATAAACATACAATATGTTTTTGGAGGGGGTGTTGGTTTTCTGCCTGAAACAGGTTGACATTTATACCTGTTTCGCTTCGCGTCATTGCAAAAAAAAAGAGGAATGGCACATCTGTGCAGGACAAATGACACCTTCTGACTTCTCCATCTGGCTGCCTCCTGCCTGAATCACAGACAGCATGGAGGATGGGGCTCAGTGTCTTTCTCAAGGACACTTGGTAGGCCGCTTGCCAAATTCACCTGGATGAGGTGGAACCTTTAACCCCGGGGTGAGCCTCGCTGTTCTACCTCCTCTGACACAAGTTACAGAGTGAATGTCACGCAGTAAAAATGCAGTGCTAATTCCACACTTAGAGAGTACTCTGGGACCAAATACACTCTAGCTAGTAGATCAGGGGTGGGCAATTATTTTTGCTCAAGGGCCGCATTGGGTTTAGAAAGTTGACCAAAGGGCCGGATGTTGTAGGCAACTTGCCCGTGCCAATAATAAGAAATGGTGTACGCCAACATAATTACACCATTGTCAGTTATGCCATTCCTGCTAATTGTATCTAGATGTAGACTTTTGTAATCTTATGTTTCCAAGACCCTTGTTTTAGGTAGCGCATTGAAGAATGAGTGACCATGTGAATCTGCATTTTGTTCTTGGAAAGGCTCTGAGGGACGCATGAAATGGCCGAGCGGGCCGCATGTGGCCCCCGGGCCTGAATTTGCCCACGTCTGTAGTAGATGATCAACTCTGTAGGTGTTGGGTTAACACTACAAATGTACTGTGCACAAAGAATGACATGTATGCAAAACAAAACAGACACGTTTGTTTGTTGGGTGACAAGACGTTGTTTTTGGGGCTCAGACGTCAGGTGGAGAAACGGCATTCAATGCCCGTAAATGAATTAGTAACTGGTGGTTGATATACTGCAATGAATATGCTTCTAAGATGGTCCACTAAAAACAAACAAACTAAAAAAAATCCATACAATAGTGGCACTGGCTGTTGTTGCGCAGCCCTGACGTGTGCTACTGCTGACAAGTCACTGACCCTCATACAGTACCACCATCTCAAAAACAGCAAGGTCGCGCAAGTCATTAAATCAGCATGCCATGGGCCGTAAGCAGTTCCATAACCTTGCTCAAGGACACTTCAGACAGGAGTAGAACAGAAGGACAGACTAAGCAAAATAGACACACTTGCTCACAACACCATGGAAACCTCAGCTCATCTGCCTGTCTCTGTCCCGTCCTGGCACTGCCAGAAAAGACAAATGATTAATCTTCCTGTCCTCCTCACCCTTCGTCCAGAAATAAAATTAGCTGAGAGGCCCAATCATCTGTGGTGTGCAGTGCGGTTGATTGAATTAGACCGTTTTAAAATCTGCTCACCAAAAGCAGATCTCCTTTCCTTTCCATCCCCCGGAGGCGAACAAAACATTTAACTAGGTCACATAAAAAAGACACACCATTGTGCTGTTTCATTAAATAGCGACGGGTAGACATGAAAGGCAAGGGATAGATAGAGAGAAAGAGAATGAGAGAGAATAATAGACAAAGCAGGGGAAAAAAGAGAAAAAGGAGAGAGAGAGCGAGAGAGAGAGAGAAAGAGCAAAAGAGCAAGAGAGAGAGAGAGAGAATGAGGGAGTTCTACCTGAATGTAAGACTTTGTAGAGTGGATATAAAATTGAAGGGAAAAAACCCTCATCAAGTCTCTTATCCTCGGCTTCATCAAAGGCAGCCATTTCATTTCCTGTGGCGTTAACGTATCATCTATGATGAAACCCTCTGCCCCCAGAGTTTTAATCTAAGATGAGACCGGTTCTGTCCTTCGGCCTTATTGAAAGTCTTATTGAAACTGTCTAGATTAGCCCTGTCATTGTCTGGCCATTTTCAGATCTTTCCTCATCGTTTTTTTGCTCCTTGCCCTCAGTCTAGCCTGCCTGACAGAAATCCTGACCTGGAGTTGGACTGCTCTTACCACCCCCTCGTATTAATTTCATTCCTACAGAGGTGTCTGGAACAGCAGAATTGAAAAACGATTAGTAATGGGAAGGCTGAATGCCGTTGAAGTTTAAAATGCACCCCGCCACCCTCTTCCCTCCCCATGTTCACTGATTTGCTGGTTGTCTAGTGCATATTTGAGTAGTAAAAATTAAATTCATTTCCATGTTAATTTATAACTTATATATCTAATTGGTTCAATTACGGTCATTTGCAGAACCTTCCCCATCTCTCTCTCCCAGCCAATTTCCTGTTTCCCTCTAAAGTTTAGAGTCTAGAGTCTAAACTGTCTTGTCCACCAATAGAGGCCAAAGAGCCCAAAAATATATATAAAAAAGAAAACTTAAAATTTTAAAGTTTAAGTAACTCATATATCCACAAAGGTAACAAGACCAAACACTGGTCCTCCCAGAACACCCATCCCAGACAGAACGTGGAATGGCTGTGGAAGGGCGCCGCGAGGCGTGGAAGTCTGGCAAGGCCAGTGGATGGGTGGATAGCTACAGTATACTGCATTTACATAATAAACTTTATACACAGACTGAGGGTCCAAATTATACAAGAAATACATTAAAAATACCCACCCTCAAATGCACATACTCCCCCGTCCACACACACACAGAAAATATTTACATTAAAAAAATCAGATTGTAGAGTAGATGTAGCCTATCATACAGCCAAGATGGAAGTTAGTGTGGTTTTGTCCTATTAACTGGATCCAGGCGCGTATGTCTCAATGGACGTCTCTCATGCATAAGAGCTCACAATTACTGTGTGTGGCTGCTTGGCGGCCATAAGAGCACTCAAGCAGAGCTGGACTTTCCATTAGGCAAACCTAGGCAATTGCCTAGGGCCCCAACCAAATCTGCTCTCCACTGGGCCCCCCAACTGTCACACCAGTCACGGTAAACACAAAAAATAGGCCTGATCTTAATATGTAACTTATGTAAAGTAATCGAAGATATATGAGACAAAACAATAAAATAGCACCAAATCAAATAATTGTATGTTTATATAATGACTTTTGAGGTCCACATGCTTATATTTTGCCTAGGGCCCCAAAATGGATTGATCCACCCCTGCAATCGGGTGTTCCACAACAAACAAACCCCTCGGAACTGACGGAACGCAGACGGAGACGGAGACGGAGACGGAGACAGAGACGGAACCCTCTAATGTGCTTATTAAACTATTCTGCTCTACTCTGCTCTGCTCTCACTCTGCCACAGACTGCCCCCCCCCACACACACACACATACACAGAAAAACTTCCTTTCCACGCACATATATAATCACACAGAAATTCACATTCCACACAAACACAAGCACACACACACACAAACACACACACACACACACACACGCACGCACGCACGCACGCACGCACACACACACACACACACACACACACACACACACACACACACACACACACACACACACACACACACACACACACACACACACACACACACACACACACACACACACACACACACACACACACACACACTCTCCAAAATAACCGAGCACAAGATATGGATATACTTGGAGACCGGGTCCATGCATTTTATCATTGGCATGCTGCATGAAGATGCCTGGCATGTTGGTCCACTGGATGTGTCTACATTATGCATGAGAAGGCTGCCTTTCAAGAGAACACTCCAGTCAGCAGCAGTGCTTAGTTTTAAACTTCCCATTTTAGCTGCACAGATCCTGCTTAAAATCCAGCACGCACACACGCACACATGTGCACACACACAAACACACGCACGCGCACACGCATGCATGCACGTGTGCACTCACGCACACACACACACACACACACACACACACACACACACACACACACACACACACACACACACACACACACACACACACACACACACACACACTCAAGAATGATCAAAATACATGTTGTTTTGACTGGATCAATGTGTGAAAATTACACAGTGGTTTTACTAAACTAAATTCTTGATGTGTTCCAATGTTCTCCAGCTGTGTGTGTGTGTGCGTGTGTGTGTGTATGTATGTGTGTGTGTGTGTGTGTGTGTGTGTGTGTGTGTGTGTGTGTGTGTGTGTGTGTGTGTGTGTGTGTGTGTGTGTGTGTGTGTGTGTGTGCGTGTGTGTCTTCCACTCACAAAGTTCTTGCTGCGTTCTAGCGTGTTCTCCAGCTCCAGCTTGGCCGCCTTGTTCTCCTGCAGGTGCACCTGTCTCAGGTGCTCCACCGCCGTGGCGTGCAGGTGGTTGAGCTCCGAACGCAGAGATGCTGCAAGACACACACACACACACACACACACACACACACACACACACACACACACACACACACACACACACACACACACACACACACACACACACACACGACAGGACAGGACAGGCATTACATTCATTGGTGTTCAAGTGGTTCAGCTCTGCATGTAGAGATGCTGCAAGACATAGAGGACAGGGATCACACTGATGGCCGTCTATCATTACCCCAGTGGTTCCCAAACTTGGGGTTGGGACCCTCAGGCCAGTCCCAGAGGTAATGCAGGGGGGTCGCACAGAGTAGAACTTTGTGTAATAAATGGGAAATCCACAGGCTAACAGTTTATCTAATTCCAAAAATTGGTCAGTGACTCAGTTCACTTGTAGAGTTAATACATACAATAACTTTTCCTGTGAATTTTCACAAAAATGTGCAACAACAAAAATAAGGCGTTTGGAATGTGGGGGTGGGGGTTGCAAACAATGGGCAGAAAAAGTTTGGGGACCGCTCTATAGCATTACACTCTGAAGCAGATGGGACGCTGCAAGAGACACTGCAAAACACAGAGGGCATTAATGACTCAGTCATTACACTGTAGCATCAAGAGGTGGCGCCATCAAGAGGAAGTGGGGAGGTGATACAGCTCCGAACGCAAAGATGCTGTAAGACACAGAGTAGGGGAGATTGCAGTAGTGTTGTGGCATGCAGGTGGTTCAGCTCTGAACACAGAGACGCTGCAGGACACAGGAAAGGCATTAAGGAATGAAACTCATCATCAATCATACACTGTAACACCTGGCCAGCAGCAATGTCAAAATACACAAGATGATGGATAAGGCTAAAACCAGAGGGATGCTTTCTTCAAGACATTATTACCTTCCATTCAATTACACTTAGCTGACGCTTTTATCCAAAGCAACTTAGCCATTGATTACAGTGCTGAGCACTGAGATATTGATTACAGTCCCTAGAGCAATGTGGGGTTTGGTACCTTGCTCAAGGGCATTTCAGCCTTGGATGGAGGTATAGGGAGAGTTCAGGTGGGATTTGGACCTACAACCCTCAGATTAAAAGACCAACTCCAAAGCACTAGTCCACAGGACAGGGATAATGACACTCATACTTATGTCCCTTAACAATAATGTTTTCATTAATCTGTGCAACTGATATAGAAAATGTGATTGTTGAGCTTCATAAGTAGGATTTTATGATTCACTGTGATACAGACTGACACATTTTTCATTATAAATCCCTGTAACGTCTGATTTGAATTTAGTAACCCTCCTTACACAAGACTTCCTTCTCCAGAGATAATCCCTAGTGTCTGTTCATAGGATTTTTCCAACACATAAGGGATCAATAGCACAAAAACACTTTCAAAACAGTCAACCGTATTACTCAACTGTGTTACGGTCAACAGTGCAGGGGAACAAGTCGGCACTTTTTTAGGAGAAAAAACTGAGTAGACAAACCCATCTACCTAGAACACAAATTATTTTGTTTGTTTGTCTGTCAATATGGAGATAAATTGGCAAAAACATATTCCTCCTCAACTGTCATAGCTAATTGTAACACCATTGACGGTAACACGGCTTGCCATTTCAGCCATTTTTATGGTGTTGTGCTAACTGAGGACCTCAGAAGTTCCACCACAACACCTTAATCAATTCATGTATTTGTATGCTTTACCTGTGTTTTTCTACATGTGATTTCTAATTCACATTCTTATGAATATGTTGATAACACAGTTGACAGGCAATTTTCCCGCTATGAGAACATGAAAAAGAATGGATTAAATTATGGAAGGATGGAGCTCAAAACTTACCAAAAAGTCTTCCCATATCCTGCCAAAGAGGTTATGACATCACGTGATGTTATTCGTATGGCCTAAGACCAAACCATTACTGATTTATGGAGGGGGTTTCAGACCATGACACGGTTAACACAGTTTCGTGGACACACACAAAATGGCAAATTTCATGTATAATGGAAAGGACAGTGGTCTTTCTGACAGTTTTGTCATATTGTGATGATTACTGTAAATCAACATTTGCAATCGTCTTGGGCAAAACAAGTTTCTTTACATGCTAATATGAAGACTGAATCTGACATTTGGAAAACAGGACGGCATGAAAACGCCCAAAACCAGTATTAAATATTCATTCTTGCTGAGGGAAATAATGGCATGTCTACACTATCTGTATTATATGAAAGATAAATGTGTGCTAATGTCCAAATTATCATTGAACGCAGTTAATAGTTAGTGGAATTGGCAAATAAAATCCATGGACTTAAAAGCGCAGCCGAATCGTAGAATCACTCATATATGGGAGAATATAA
>NC_085875.1:24632115-24639615 GCF_034702125.1 Engraulis encrasicolus
GGACACCTGACCACCGCTCCTCCGCCCCCTTTGGAACTGATGACTGTGGGGGGGAATCTCTAAGGAATGGACATGGGACTGGGTTTGGGATTTCGGACTTTTATAGACTTGGGGTGCCCCGGGACTCTTTTAGATTTCTGTTAGTTAATAAATATTATTTTAAAACTCAATCTTTGTGTATTGGCGTATTTGTGGTGCACAGTGTACTCTCCAGGGTATTTGGTAACAAGGAGAGGTGTCGCTAGAAAATGCGCACTTTCTCACCTGCGACATTTGGCGTAGTGCGGCAGGATAGCAACCTTGAGTTGAGCAGACACCCCATCAATATGACCGACCCAGCAGGGGCCGCACCACGGCCTTCAGTGATGCCAGTCTTCATGGGAGCACCGTGGGCACCAAGATTTGGAGGCCCAGGTTCAGAGTTACAGCTCCAAGAGTGGGTGTCCCAGACCAAGTACCTTGCCGGTCTACAGGGGCTGAGCGACCAACAGCAGGTACAGTTTGTGCTCGGGTCGTTGGAGGGGGAAGCTAAGAGAGAGGTACTGGCTACCCCGGAAGCCTCTCGCAACACTGTTGGCAAAATCTTTGAGCTGCTAAAGGAATTGTATGGAGACCGCACATCTGTGGCAGCTTTAAGGGCACAATTTTTTAACTGTAAGCAAGGGCCGAAACAACCACTCCGTTCCTTCTCGCTGCAGGTCCGGGTGTGTTTAACAGACTGAAAAGACGTGAGGACTCCGGATTGCCAGCGGACGACGACAAGCTGCTGCGAGACCAGTTTATACTGGGACTGCGGGACGGACAACTCAAACAGACGCTCAAACTACAGTTGCGGGGCAATGCTACCCTGAAATTCGAGGATATCCAGAAGGAGGCGCTTGCGCTCGAGATGGACCAGGTTGAGCCCGATGCCCATGCGACCGACTGCTTCGCTGCCAGTGCAACCCACGTGACTCGACCCCGATGGCCGACTGGGAAGAAGGAGCTGCGGGAGGAGATCATGAAGGATGTAAAGGAGCAAATGAGTCATCTCTCAAAGACCCTCCTGGACGAACTGCGCGCCCCCACCATCCAGAGGCCTTCAACCACCACGGGAGAGGTCCTATTCCCGATGGATCCTGGAGGGGGAGACAGTCAGCAGAGCGCCCACCAAACTCTAGGTTCCAGTGGGATGAACAAGGTCAGCCAATCTGCAGTCGATGTGGGAAAGCGGGACACATGAGCCGGAACTGCCCCTCCCGTCGGGCTTCTCAAGAGGGTTTTTAGCTTCCCCCGGCCACTGTGGGGCACAAGTGGCCGGGACTAGCCTACAACATCCCCCTCCACGCAATCGCCATGCATTAGTAGGTCAATGTCCCGTAGTCGATATCAAGGTAAATGAAAAGCCTGTCCCGATGCCTTGTCGACACGGGCTCCCAGGTTACCCTGTTCGCAGAGAGTCTGTGTGAAGAACTGTTCGATCACCAAGAAATGCAGGGCGCTGAAGCTCCTTGGTTGACACTACGAGGGGCAAATGGGTTGGAAATACCATGTGTGGGGTAGTGGTTGTGGACTTGAACATAAGGGGCGTTTGGTGTGCCGGCCAAGGGGGTTGGTAGTGGTTAAGGATAAATGCCTGGGCAGCCACAGGGCGTTATTAGGAATGAATGTTCTCACCGATTGTTGGAAAGATGTGTTGCAGGGAATTGGAGCAGCTGTACCAGGTGCAAAGAAAACCCCAGTGGATCGAGAGTGGGAGCCAGTGGTTGCCGACTGCCGCCGGGTACATGCAGCAACATCTCGCCCAGAACAGGTGGACACTGCACGCGCGCAGCATGCCGCTACGCCATCACCATACCCGGCAGTTAGCGAAGCACTGGTCTGGGCAAGGCTGCCAGCCCGGGCTTATGGGCTGGAGGACTGCGTACTCATCGAGCCCCACAAAGGCTCTCCCCAACTCGAAGTTGCCCGGGCTCTCGCCAAGGTACAGCGTGGGCGTGTCCTGTGCGGGTGCGAAATGCCAAAACCCTACCCTGTAACAGTGCATCGGCACCAAGGCCTGGCTCAAGTGACCACCCATCACCCACAACAAGTGAAGCACGGCCGGGACATAAGCTGCATGGTGGTGAGTCCTGGGGTGGTCGAGGTTGGGGTTGTGGAGGTGACCCAGGGGGTGGGAAGTGATGCTGAAAGTGTACCTGGTTTGCCTAACCATCTCAAGTGTGAGTCCTTACAGGGGAATGGGCTAGACCCTGGGCAACAACAACAGCTGCAGCAACTTCTCACTAAATGGCAACACATCTTCTCATCACACGAAGAGGACTACGGTTGTACCAGCATCATCAAACATCAGATCCCAACCGGGGATGCTGCACCAATCCGGGAGAGGTATCGGCCCGTGCCTCCAACTCTGTACCAAGAGATCCGTACCCTGCTAAAAGGTATGTTGGATGGTGGGATCATACGGGAGAGCAGCAGCCCTGGGCAGCCCACGATCGTGCTTGTACAGAAAAAGAATGGTTCCTGGAGATTCTGTGTAGACTACAGAAAGTTGAATGCTGTAACCCGAAAAGATGCTTTCCCACTCCCCAGGATTGAGGACTCCCTCACTAGTCTGACTCAAGCAAACTGGTACTCCACTCTGGACCTGGCCAGTGGATACTGGCAGGTTCAGGTGGAAGATGGTGATAGAGAGAAGACGGCCTTCACCACACCATTCGGACTGTATGAGTGGGATCGAATGCCCTTCGGGCTGTGCAACGCCCCGGCCACCTTCCAGCGCCTCATGCAGCGGTGTCTGGCAGGGCAGTTGGCAGACTCCACGCTAGTGTACCTTGATGATGTAATTGTTCTGTCCCCAGATTTCACCACACACCTGGACCACCTGGAGGGGGTGTTCAAGGCGTTGGGGCAGTACGGGCTGAAGCTACGACCAGAAAAGTGTCAGCTGCTCCAGAAGGAGGTCAAGTTCCTTGGGCACTGTGTCAGCGGCAAAGGGGTGGCTCCCGATCCGGAGAAGGTGACTGCCGTACAGGATTGGCAGCCACCAACTACGGTGAGGCAGGTACGCTCATTCTTAGGATTTGTAGGCTATTACAGGCGCTTTATCAAGAATTTTTCTAAGATCGCCAAGCCCTTGAATGCCTTACTAAGTGGTACGTCACGTACTCGTGGCCGGAAGTCTCCAGAAATCACCTGGACCTCAGAGTGCACAGATGCATTCAACATCCTGAAGCAAGAGCTCTTGCAGGCGCCCATTTTAGCATACGCCGACTTCACCATACCCTTTATTGTGTACACGGACGCCAGTAATTCTGGGTTGGGGGCAGTTCTAGCCCAACAACAGGATGGGGCAGAGCGAGTAATAGCGTATGCCAGCCGAAGCTTACACCCGGCTGAGCGCAATACCTCAAATTACAGTTCCTTCAGGATAGAGCTCCTGGCCATGAAATGGGCGCTGGCCGAGAAATTTAAGGACTACCTCTGGGGCAATAAAGTGACCGTAGTGACCGATAACAACCCCCTGGTCCACCTGCAGAAGGCAAAACTGGGGGCAGTGGAGCAGAGGTGGGTAGCGCAGATGGCCAATATCGATTACACAATACAATACCGACCTGGCCGCCTCCACACTAATGTTGATGTTCTGTCTAGACCTTCCCCCTCAGAAGCAGATCCTGGTACCGGGGCAGCCGAATCCCCACCTCCGGAGGACGAGGAGCTCTTGATAGGAGTCGTGGAAGCCCCAGGGACCCCCACGGATGCAGCGCCCGCATCCTGGGGATGGGATCCAGACCGCTGGCGAGGCCTGCAAGAGGAGGATGTTGACCTGGGGGCCATCATCCAGTTTCTGAAGGAGGGACCACCAGCCTCCGCGCTAGAGCGTCAGGCCCAGACGCCGGGGGTGCGACACCTACTGAGTCATTGGACCAGGTTAGGACTCAAGGACGGAGTAGTGTGTCGTTCGGCGCAAGATCCTGTCACTAATGAGCTAGTGTCACAGATTGTTGTCCCCCAATCCCAGGTCCAGTCACTGCTGGAGGCCTACCATACCCAACTCGGCCACCAGGGACAAGAGCGGACCCTCTCCTTGCTCCGGCGCCACTTCTACTGGGGGCAGATGGAAGCCTCCGTCGCCGCCTTCCGCCGGGACTGCCAACGCTGCATTCTTCGGAAGGACCGTCCGAACGACAGAGCACCCCTGGTACCCATCATCCCAGAAGCGC
Organism: Engraulis encrasicolus; assembly: GCF_034702125.1. Lineage (NCBI taxonomy): Eukaryota > Metazoa > Chordata > Actinopteri > Clupeiformes > Engraulidae > Engraulis > Engraulis encrasicolus. The sequence continues at coordinate 24,636,318 of NC_085875.1, forward strand.
CGCTCCATATGTTGGCCATGGACTTCCTGACCCTCGGCCGCCCAGCAGATCAATACCAGAACATCCTGGTCATTACGGATCTCTTCACGAAGTATGCCTGGGCCGTGGCCACCACTGACCAGACCGCTGTGACAACCGCCAGAGCACTTTGGCTGAAGGTGATCCAGCCCTTTGGGTGCCCGGAAGTGCTGCACTCGGACCAGGGCCCAAACTTTGAGTCTGCTGTAATCCGAGAGCTGTGCCACCTGTATGGATGTAAGAAGACTCGCACTACCCCCTACCACCCACAAGGGAACGGGGGGTGCGAGAGATTCAACCAGACCCTTCTAAGCCTGCTCGGAACACTGGAAGTAGAGCAACAGCATCGGTGGACGGAGTATCTCCCCGCTTTGGTGCAGGCCTATAACAACAGTGTCCACAGCACCACCGGCTATGCCCCCACCTACTTGATGTTTGGCCGACACATACGCCTGCCTATGGACCTCCTCTTCGGCACCAAGAGCCACGAACAGGCCCGAGACGCCAATGAGTGGGTGAGTGCACATCATGCTAAGCTTGAATTTGCTTATAACAAAGTTTCCCAACACTTAGGTGCAGCAGCAGAGAGGAGGAAGCGTCAGTACGATCGGACGGCCCGGGACGCCCCCCTGCTACCAGGCGAGCGAGTCCTGGTGAAAGACTGCAGACGTCAAGGGAGAGGAAAGCTGTGTGATCGCTGGGAGGCCAGGCCCTATGTGGTAATCGACCGACCACGCCCTGAGATCCCCGTCTACCGTGTCCGGCCAGAAGGAAAGCCAGGGCCAGATCGTGTTCTGCACCGCAACCTCCTACGGCCCTGCCCACATTACCCAGAGGCGACTCGAGAGGCTGCGCCAGAGCCCAGACCTCCACCAACACCTTCGGCAGGCTGGGCTTGGGCCCCTGTGATCTTGCCCCAACCAGTTGCGGCACCAGATGGCGGACCAGAGAACCGGCGCCCCCAGAGAGCGAACCAAGGGAGGCCACCACAAAGGTATGGAGATTGGGCTTCTTAGACCCGTCCTCGGGACGAGTACGGACTAGCGGGGGAGGGTGTCACCAGGCGGAACTGCATCCACCGACACTGTTTCCGGGGGGAACAGTTTCGAAACAACACCTAAGATGGCGGCCTCCGTGCCGGTAAACAGCAGCCCATTTCATGAAGGCTGGCGGGCCAATCTAGTGATTAATCAGTAAGACACTCAAACAATTAACCACCGATTGGGTAGCGGTAGATGGGAGTGCCTTTAAAAAGTGTTTGTGTCTGAGCTTCCAACACGCAGGACCGGAGCAGCGACCCGACCGACAGGACGAAGCCGAGAGAGAGGAAACCGTGGATGACTGGCGGAGTTGGGAACGACTGAACCGCTGTGGAAGGACCCCCCCCCCCTCGCAGACCGAAACCCGTGGACGGAGCCCCCAGCTGCCCTTTGGGCGAGATAAGTGGAATCGTGCTTGCTTGCTATACCCCTAGCCGCTGCCATACCTCTGCTTCACGCTTCGCTAGCAGCTAAAGCTACCTTCTGCTCCCTGCCGTACGCTTGGCCTTAACCCTTTAGCTGCCTGAACTGTCTGCTGCATTGTGCTGTACCCACCTCTGCTGCTCTTAACCCCTGCTCCCTGCCCGTACGCTTGGCCTTAACCCTTTAGCCGCCGAACTGTTGCAATTGTGCTGTGCTCGCCTCCCCTGCTATCTCACCGCATGCGCTACTACCCCCCCCCCCTGTGCCCTGCTTGTCTGCATGCTGCTAGCTCTGTGCCCTGCTAGAACTGTGTTGTGCTTGCCTTTCTGACCTGCCCCTGCATACCACACCGCTGCAACCCCCCGCCACTGCTTTTACCAAGGCTGCTAACCCAGGGCCCCAGTACTGCTGAAACTGTGTCTCGTTATTCCTCTCTTGGCCCTGCTCTAGCTACTTGCTAACCGCCCCCTGTCCTCTGCTCTTTAGTGTGTCCCCCCCCCCCCCCCCCCCATAGGAACAGCAATAGCCCGGGCCCGTTGTGCCGAAGACCCTGCTGCCGAGGCTCTCTCCCTCTCGCTCCCGACGTGGGCCTGTCATCACGTGTGAGTGTAGTTAATTCGAGTGTTTCACCTGATTGCCGTGTAGTGTTCTGTGTGACCCCCGTTTCTCTCAGGCCCGTTGGCGAGACTGCACGGCTGTAGGCCCAAACTAAACAACTCTATCGCTGCTCCACCCCTTTCCCCCAAAGCCAAGGATCTCGTAGACCCCCCTTTGACCTGAAACCCAGTGTCGTCCCCTCCTGCCCCTTCCGTCCAGCTCACCGCCTTGCCTGACTTAATGTGTGCTGTGCCTCGTTCACCCTGCTTGGATTGCTAACCTCATTAACTCATCGCGTGCCACAAGTGTGCTTCTGACTTAATGCGTGCTGTGCCTCATTCACTCTGCTCGGATTGCTGAACTTCATTAACTCATCGTGTGCCACGAGTGTGCTTCTGACTATTCCCCTCAGGCTTGGCTGCGGAGCTGGAGATTCCGCACTCGGACAGGACTGGAGCGACCCGATCCTTCTTCCTTCCCCCCTCTCTCTGGCTGCCTTGGACGCCCCTCTCCCCCCGGACTCTCACCCCCCAGCACAATTCCTATTTTAGTTAATAAAACATAACCTTTTTGACTTCATTCTGTGGTCCTGTGTCTTATTGGTGGTGTGTCTCAACTCCTCAAGGTTGCTAGGGGTAAAGTTTCAAGTAGGCATACTTGCCTGGTGACACATGTCTGTGCTTCTTGTCCTCATCTCCTCTCTGAAATGACTGCCTATGCTTCTTCATCATTTCATCATTAACTAACTCCCTCTCTGTGCCTTTGCCATTCTCACTCCTGCCTCCACTGGACTCCGTCTGTGGCTCTGTCTTTGGCTCACCTCTGACTTATTTGTGTGGTTATTATTAAGCTACGTTCACACACGTCGCTGTTAGTTACTAGCTTCTCGGTCGCTCGCCTACTCGCCACTTGCTCATGGAACGTTCACTAAACGTTCCTGCGGGTTTAACTGCCAATGCAAACGCGAGAAATACCGAACTCTGCATTCCAATTGGTTACTTGCTTACTCACCTCACTCAAAGTTAAAATATTTTCAACTCGGAATACGCCCTCAACGCATCACTTGTACACTCCTCGCCAACTCGCCTCCTCCTCTCGCTGGGACACTAGACATTCTATTGACTTAACTCACTGAGCGAGTAACTAGCAGCGACGTGTGTGAATGAGGCTTTAGCACTGTTGTTGCCCCTTGCCCCTTCAACTCCTCTCCTAAATGACTG
>NC_085875.1:24644615-24659615 GCF_034702125.1 Engraulis encrasicolus
AGATGGAACAGGCGGCGAAAGGCGCAGAGTAATGGAAGTGAGTATGAGCTGTTTTTGTGATTGACAGCATGCGGTCCAAGAGACGAATGAAAACCAGCAATCAGGGCTGAATCTGCAAATCTGTATATCTCATCTTCCCCCTGAGTGACACAAATGGAAAATGGCATCACTCAAATGAGATCCATACGGTGAGTCATCCAATCTCAAATTAACCCCCTTCGCTGCCAGCGCCTCGCTACCAACATCAGAGCAGTGGATTGAAGCCTCGGCACCAGTGCGGACCCGCATGAAGATGAGGTATAGGGTCCAGAGTCTTGCCATAGACAGTGGGGTGAGTTGAAGGGTCTTTTATTTAAATATCACGCACACACAAACATACACGCATGCACATGCAGGCGCGCACACGCACACACACACAAGCGGCACACGGCACACACACACACACACACACACACACACACACACACACACACACACACACACACACACACACACACACACACACACACACACACACACACACACACACACACACACACACACACACATTTCTGGAAGAGTGCATTTAAAATTCCACCAAATGAGAATTTTGACAAGCTCCCAGGCCAAGCTCTTAATGCAACCCAACACATCCTCCCAATCAGGCCCCCTCTCTCCCTCCCTCTTCCACTCTGTCTCTTTCGCTCCCTCTCCCACTAGCCAAGCATAAGTAAACAACCCCACATTTATCAAACGCAACTCAATTCAACCCCATTCAACCCTCCTGCCATCTCTTTCCATCCCTCCCCCACCACCTCTTACTCGCTACCTCCCTCTGCTGTTCTCCAAAGCAGCCATGTCTCATTAAATTACCTCACATTTACCAAACCCAGCCGAGCCCTCCAACCTCTAGCAGTCTCTCTCCCTCTCTTTCCATCCATCTCTCCACTCTTATGCTTCACCAACCAACCACAGCTCTGTGTGTGTGTGTGTGTGTGTGTGTGTGTGTGTGTGTGTGTGTGTGTGTGTGTGTGTGTGTGTGTGTGTGTGTGTGTGTGTGTGTGTGTGTGTGTGCGTGTGTGCGTGTGATCTACCTTTGGCTAAATGACAGTTAACATGTGCTATATCGTTACTGTACACATGTGCAATGATGTGTGTAATGCCCTTTGTATTCTGTAATATTGTGTGTATGCCACTGGAAAACTTTCCCCTCGGGAGTAATACACAATACTCTTCTCTTCTCTGCCAGTCGTAGCCAAGGGGTTAAGGGTATGGGCTTCAGATGAGGGGGTTGCAGGTTCAAATCCCACCCTTCCATTCCCTATCTCACTCCATGGCTGAGATTCCCTGAAGCGAGGCACCTAACCCCACCCTGCTCCAGGGGCTACAACTAATACCCTGTATATAAACTTTATTACAGGCTCAGGGCCCAATAGGCAGACACACAACATATACATAGAAATATAATGTGCAGGAAAAAGAAGAAATAATAATAATAATTAAAAAAAAAAATTTACAAGCAAACAAGGGTAAAAGGATGCTTAGTTGTCGCATGTAGCGGAAATAAGCTATGAAAGAAATAGTAGGGACGTTCAAACACTGTAACTTTTCTACGCTTTGGAGAAAAGCGTCAGCTACACAAGTGTAATGTAATGCAACTTCATTAAAATATCTCACACTCGCCCTGCCATGGCCAAACAGTAGGGCACTCGTCTACCATGCTGCTGACCCGGGTTCGATTCCCAACTCGGGTCCTTTGCCGGCCCTTCCCCGTCTCTCTCTCCCCACTTGCTTCCTGTCACCACCTTCACTGTCCTATCACAAATTAAGTAAAAAAGACCAAAAAATATATCTCACACTCACCAAAGTAGTCTACCCATCCCGACACCCTCCTCTCTCTCCTCCACTCTAACCCACTCTTCAGTGTATCCAAGCTTCATTATAAGACCTCCCATTTACCCTGAGCCCTCAGACCATAGCTGACTCACAGCAGCCGCTACTCTCTCTACCTCTACTGCTTCTGCTGCTGCTGATAAGATGATGAGGATGATGATACCTCTACTGCTTCTGCAGTTGCTGCGGATGATGATAATGATATTGATGTTGTTGATGATGGTGATGGTAATGATGATAATGCTGATGATAAAGACGACGATGATGATGATGATGATGATGATGATGATGATGATGATGATGATGATGATGATGATGATGCAACTGAGGAAGCCAGAAAGCCGTGGCTACTGTTGCCGAGGTGATGCCGATGCTGCTGTCACTGCGGTCCCTGGGGCTTTATGGTTGGCAACAGGGGAGGAGAGTGATGCCTTTGACTGCATGGAGAACATGGAGGTGGTGGGTGGTGTTGCTGGGGTGGCAGCAGTGGAGGTGAGGAAGATGAGCCTCCAGGCAGATGACACTCACTGTTGGATGGGGTGAGGGGTGGAGGTGGTGGAGGGGAAAGATGAAGAGAGAGACAGTGTGACAGTGACGAGTGAGGTGGGGGAGAGTTGATGGAGAGTGACACACCAATGAATGATGATGACAGCTCTGGAAGGACAAACACATACAGTACTCACAGACAAACAAGGGAGGAAGTTAAAATGCACAGCCGAGCCAACCATTTGTAAATTAAGATGACAGTGTCATTTCCTTTAGTGTCATTGGTGCGGTCCGGTGTTTTCGTATTTGTCACAGTGTCACACAGGAGAGCACAGTTAAGGGGAAAGGAGACTTTGTATATTAGATTTGCTGTAGAACAGCCACACTCGCAACAACAACTATTGTTTTCAATAAAAACAAATGTACTGATCAGTTGCTCGTGGCCAAATATCTTTTGGGTTGGATTTGAGCGCACTCTTTTAATATAACTGTGTTTACTAGAGGCACCAAATGCAAAAAAAGTAACATTTGCTCTCTGAGCCACCTTCAGCTATGGAGCTCAAACCGTGGCTAAAAAATGAACATCATGTATGAGTCATCATGACCACCATGACACTGTCCACTGCCCTGTAAGGTCTATGAGGACAAAAATAGCTGCCCCAGCTCCAGGGCAACGAGGCATGAGACAGCAGTTACGTGTGTGCTATATTTACAAGCAAACAAGGGTAAAAGGATGCTTAGTTGTCGCATGTAGCGGAAATAAGCTATGAAAGAAATAGTAGGGACGTTTCAATTGGTTTGTCTGTGCTGTGAATAGGTACTATCTCTCTCTCGCACTCTCTCTCTCCCTCTCTGTGTGTGTGTGTGTGTGTGTGTGTGTGTGTGTGTGTGTGTGTGTGTGTGTGTGTGTGTGTGTGTGTGTGTGTGTGTGTGTGTGTGTGTGTGTGTGTGTGTGTGTGTGTGTGTGTGTGTGTGTGTGTGCGCGCCCGCTATACTCGTTTCCTGCATTTGTGTGTGTCGTGTGGAATGTGGGAACCTGTCAGAATAACAGTTTATGACAATTTTCTAGGATTTACTATGATTTATTGCGATTTAGTGTTGTCGCATAGCTCCAGTGTACACTAATTAACAGAGGAATGATTTGAATGTACGGTACTAATTATTGTGTGTCTGATAATGCAAAAACAGATTCTAGAATCCAGACGACATCACATATCTATTTTGGTTTCTATGGTTACTGCACATCATTTGGCCCACACAATAGCCATTTTTCAACATCCTGCAGCCAATGTAAATATGCATTAGATACCAATGCGCTAATTCCAAAAAAAGATTAGTGCTCCAAGCAAGGGACCTGCTAATCAAAATCAGCTTCCTGCTCCCCGAGCTGAGAAAGCTATTACCTGATCTTGCTAAGCTGCTTGGCGTATTACGTAGCTTTGGTGATGATGTTGGTGTGAACTCCAAGCCTGCCCTACGTAATGTTTGTTGATGTTTATGTGAGTGAATCTAAGACGTCTTAATGTTCAGCACGATTTTGTAAACTCGGATTTAGTGTTTATTTTCTTGTAGCCTACTCTTGCTAAACGTTAGCTAAACTCTGCGTATAGTGTACCTGAAAGTTGTTTTATCACTGTAATGCACATACCTGGGTGTAGCTGACTTTTTAAGACTGTGATGAACATACTGTGGGTTGCTAAGACTGTAATATGTAATGTTTTGAGGGCTTTCATTGGGGGACTTTTTGGGCCGACATTCAGCATCCCATCACAAGTCAGACACCTTTGAATTATGTTGCTTTTTGCAAGATATTGAATAAAAACTTCAATCATCGACAACACTGAGCCTCGCGTTACGAGGCCGAAAGTAACAGGAAAGGATGTGAGGCGGTAGATTGACTTTCAGTACCTCTGTGCACCCTGAGCTTGTCAACCCTGCCATGTACTACTGTGACCTTGTCCTAATGTTGCTAACCCTTCAAGACTGTGATTTGCCACTGTAACCTACTGTATTGTACACAGGGATTATTGACATAATGGAGGGCACGGTTTAATAAGGAGTTTCTTCCAGAATCAATATGGTGTAAGGTTCTAAGCTGCCATGTTTATGAATCCCTTTGGGAGACAAGGGGGTTCGCAATGAATGGGGTTCAATGTGGAAAATGTAAACATTCATGCCCACTTCGGATACCGGAATTCATCCCAATTTGCTGCATTGGTGACGCATAGAACAATTAATTTTGGCTAACATATTGAGCATCGTTTGTTGTACGTACCCTGAGGTTGCGCTGGCGGGCCTCGTCCATGGTCTGGACGGCGATGCAGTGGGCCTCCTGTAGGCGGCGCTCTCGGTGCTGGTGGTCCAGTGTGATCTCCTGCATCTCTTGGGCCAGGTGCTCGCGCTCCGCCGCAAACTGGGACTGCAGCTGCTGCAGCGCCCCCTTGGACTGGGACAACTGCAGCTCCAATGACTGCTTCAGGAGCGAGATCTGATGGGACAGGAAAAAAAGAGAGAGAGAGAGAGAGAGAGAGAGAGAGAGAGAGAGAGAGAGAGAGAGAGAGAGAGAGAGAGAGAGAGAGAGAGAGAAAGTAAGATGTTATTTATTTATTATAGTATAACCCCACATTTATCAGTTGCAGCACCCCCTTGGGAAAGAAAGAAAGAAAGAAAGAAAGAAAGAAAGAAAGAAAGAAAGAAAGAAAGAAAGAAAGAAAGAAAGAAAGAAAGAAAGAAAGAAAGAAAGAAAGAAAGATAGAAGCCAACAAAAACCAAGTGGGAATATGTTGATTTTTGTTGTGCTACTAGTTGTGAATGTCTCCCTTGGGAAGATCCTCTTTCCATCAAACATCACTGGCTGCATGTTGTACCAGAAAGAAACCCATTAGCCCCTTTTTTCAAAACAAGATGCTCTAAACGGGGCAGCTCAGACTTGTTACAGTACATCATGATTAAACAACAAAAGCAGCTACCAGCAGCAACAAACACTGTGTAACTAACCATTGAATGTGCAACAGAAGACCCATTGGGGCTTTATGAATGTAAAAAGGCATTTTATTTCTGAGTTTGTATAGTGCCACAGTGAGTCGAATAAGCATCAGTGAGAGGGTGAGTGCTTACAGAAGCACTATTTATTTTTCATACAATCTTCAGCGCGAGTTTTGTAGAAATCATTTGCAATTCAACTGCAAACATGCAAAGTAGAGAGAAGAAGAGAAGCCCATTCTGTTAACTCTCATAACTTCTCAAATTGTAAGCCTTTTCATGTAACAGAATAAGCCTGTGGCTTTAGTTTTAATCAGCGAATAAACTTCCGTGACTCTACTAACAGGAGATTTATAATTCACTCTAAATCAGGGGTGTCAAACTCAGGCCCGAGGGCCAAATCTGGCCCGCGGGGTCATTTTATTTGGCCCGCGAGATAATTTAAATTGCAGTTGGCCCACATACACCTATACAGTACACTGTATATAGTAACTTACAGTAAACATGAAATTTGGTATCATAGGAATACAAGTGGACAGAGGCCACCTCTCACTCATACTCAACCGAGTATTTTCTGGCACATTTAAGCTTCCATGAGTATTCGTGAAATTTGCCTTTGAGCATTAAGTATCCATTTCTAAAAAATACATATTGAGTTCAGCCCGTGACGTCATCCCAGATGATGATTTTGACATAACACTGCTCCACAGAAACGTCATATATTACAACTGAACTCTGAGTTAACATTACTGAGTTTATCGCTAAATCACCTAGGGAAGCTGGTAAACTGTTTTGGGGGAACCTCAAAAAGCTCTAAGCTGTTCCTTCCAGGGTCCCCAGAGATCGTTTAGTTCCCCCCGCAGTGACAAACCTTCGATTCAGGCCTGCTACAGTATCACGGCATTTCCTTTTTGTGTGTCTGTACTGTGTGGGGGGCCAGTCAATCTTAACACAGTCAACAGCTAAACACAAAAACACACATCTGAAATGCCTCAAGACCTGTGGTTGTTAACTGTCTGCAGTTGACGATTTATTTATTTTAAAATAAAACAACAACACATCAACCATAGCAGGTGGAAGTACCTCCCACCTACCTCTGGAGACAGCTGAAAGCATGTTGGAGATGAATAAAGGGCCAGAATGAAAGAGAAATACGAGAGAGAGAGAGAGAGAGAGAGAGAGAGAGAGAGAGAGAGAGAGAGAGATGAAGAGAGAGAGGAAGAGAGATAGAGAGAGAGAGAGAAAGAACTCCAGCGAAGAACAAGAGTGGGTCTGAAACACCTCAGGTTGTATGGCAGGTGGTGCTTGTCAGTGAGGCTTTGGCTATGATTTATTGCGCCACTGCTCCGTAAGAGCCTGTGTCTCGCCTGCCTCAAATCTCTCTCTCTCTCTCTCTCTCTCTCTCTCTCTCTCTCTCTCTCTCTCTCTCTCTCTCTCTCTCTCTCTCTCTCTCTCTCTCTCTCTCTCTCTCTCTCCCTCTATTTCTCTCTCTCTCCCCCTCTCTCTCCCCGTCCCTCCTTTAAAGGCCATGTCTCGCTTGCTGTGTCGCCTCAGGGTTAGCAACGGGGAGACCAAATAAAAAAAACCGAAACAAAGCCGCAGGAAAGTAATCTGAACTGTACAACCTGCACAAGACGGGTTGCCCATAAACACACAGAGGGCAGGAAAAATAAACAATAATGAATGGATAAAAAAGGAAGACGACGAAGAAGAAGAAGAAGAAGAAGAAGAAGAAGAAGAAGAAGAAGAAGAAGAAGAAGAAGAAGAAGAAGAAGAAGAAGAAGAAGACGAAGAAGAAGAAGAAGAAGAAGAAGAAGAAGAAGAAGAAGAAGAAGAAGAAGAAGAAGAAGAAGAAGAAGAAGACACCACCACCACCATGTTTGTTTGATCCTAGGGCAGTTGTGTCAGAGAGAGTAGAGAGAGAGAGAGGTTCCATTGGCCCATTGTTTCCTGGTCCCCCTTAGCCAGACCTAGGCAGACCTAAGGACTGTTCTATTCATTGTAGGAGCATTATGACACGCCCCTTTAGGCAGACCAGAACCTGGTCACGTTAGGTGCCCATAGAAACCTATTATGTTGGCATATCTCTATAGAATATCTCTGGTTGTGTGGTTTAATAGTGAAGGAGTTGGTCTTATGATCGAAGGGTGAACGTTTGAAATTCTGTACCAGGAGGAAGTATACATGTATAGGAACCTCGTCTGCACCCTCAGTCTATCTGAAGTGTCTTTGGGCAAAACAATTCACAACTTAACAGTCCTACAGGCACTGTACTCTGGAACTACTTTATAGGTAGTGAGTAGGAGTCAACCTACTTCCTTCCATCCTTCCCCTGTGTCCTCCAGCCTTGAGACGCAAGGATCCATGCAATTGATCAAATATTTTAATTAAATATCTTGCATCACCTGACATGCATGACGAACATCATTAAATTAGATTCTTTATTTTCCCATAGGGATATTTGTTTTCACCCCAGACAGTCAATTCCATCACGTTCGGCATTAGTTAGATCTTAATGGTAGCCTACACACTTACAATACATGAAGACAACATGTATTGCAAATGAGATGTAGATTACATGTACTGTATATTGTAGAATTACAATGGAAATATAATATATTATCTCCAATTACTGTCATAAGGGAAGAAATGTAATGTAATGTAATGTAATGTAATGTAATGTAATGTAATGTATTGTAATGTAATTTAATGTAATGTCATGTAATGTAATGATTCTAATGCCATGAGAAAGCAAGCTGAGCTGGGCCAACATCTCAGCCTGCCAAACACGAGAGATATAACAGTACCGTGCATATTGCGGAAAGAGCACAAATGAACTGAAAGGAAGGGAAAACAAACCCACATCCGGAGAGAAGAGTCTGGGGAGCCAAGGGGCTAAAAATAAAAGGGAAGAGCGGCGCACGTTAGCGTCAGAGCGCTAATGCACTAGCACGCGTGCGTCCGACGCACTTACTGTGCCGTGCCGTGCTGCTATGTGGATGAGACTGCTGTAGAGAACTTTCATTTCACCGTGGGAGCCTTTTGAGGATGTGGGAAATTTGGTCTATGCAGATTAAAGAACAGGAGACAGACAGATGGTAAATGGAGAAAAGAGGGAGGAGAGAGAGGCAGAGAGAGAGCGAGAGAGAGAGAGAGAGAGAGAGAAAGAGAGGGAGAGAGAGAGAGAGAGAGTGTGTTTGGGAGGTATAGGGGTGTATCTGTCTATGTGTGCGTGGCCTGCATGCATGCGTGCGTGTGTGTGTGTGTGTGTGTGTGTGTGTGTGTGTGTGTGTGTGTGTGTGTGTGGGTGGATGGGGGAGGGAGAAGCAGTGGGAAGGGGGGCGGGAGCGGTGAGATGAAAAATGAAAGACTATGAAGCAGTCTGTTCTGTTCTGTATTTGGCAGTCTACACTATTTTTATTTATACTGCAACCGTCTGCAGTCATGACGCACACGCACGCGCACACACACACACGCACGCACGCACGCACGCACGCACGCACGCACGCACGCACGCACGCACGCACGCACGCACGCACGCACGCACGCACGCACACACACACACACACACACACACACACACACACACACACACAAAGAGGAAAAGATAGATAGATAAAGGGCCTAGTTTTGTACTATATATACTTTACTTTGTATAATTGGACCCAAAGGTTCCATTTTACTCTATCACGTCAATGTGTATACTATACTAGACCAGTGGTTCTTAACCTGGGGTGCGGGCACCCCCTGGGGGTGCGCCAGACTTTACAGGGGGTGCGCGGAATGTTGTTTGTGTTGAGGTTGTGACCAAAATTCAGCTTGGGAACATTATAATTAGGTCAAATCTAAACCAAATTAAAACACATTTTGGTCCCCATTTAAAGTCATTAAGCTTTTCATTAACATCTCAAGCAAAAATCATTGTGATTCATCACCAAAATCCTTTTTTAGTCCTTATACACGTTATACACGTTGGGATGGGGGTGCGCGGCTAGTCTTGTGAACAGGTAAGGGGGTGCGCTGAGAAAAAAAGGTTACGTACTAGACTATACTAATAGCCTACTACACATATGGTGATATGATAGTGGCATTGAGGACAGTGGTGGATGTGTAATTGTAATTGACATGGAAACAGTCATTGTAAACATCACCATCCATTGTTGTGATTTTGGAAAGTAAAAGGTCATCAAAAATTTGCATTTACCCATATGCCACTCAAAACAATGGTAACACTTTATTTTAGGGATACATCTATTAGCACTAATACATACAATATTAATGTCTGTGTAAGTAACTTGCAAGGCATGTACTAAGCAAAATAAGACAGTTGTTAGACATTTATTCGGAAATGTCTTTTTCATGCACAATAAGGGATTTATTACCAATATAACCTTAGTAAGGACCTAGTAGGCCCAGATTTCTATTTATGAGTAAGCAGTAAGGGCCGAAATACATTGTGTATAAGCTCCTGGTAAACTGTGTGAATAAACCCTGAACAGTGTGAAAACAGATGTGGAATAAGGGTCCCTATTCTAAAGTGATGCATTGCTCAGCCCAGATTGCTCAGGGCCCCCGCACTACCTAGGGGTCCCTCACTACCTAGGGCCCCCACTCTACCCAGAACCCCCCACCCCCCGGGCAAGCAAAGTGTAAGAACTTTTCTGATTTTGCGTCAGTCTAATGGGATATGTAAATCTCACTTATTTCAATCACTGTCTAATTCTGTAATAGGAAGGATTATATAGCAAGGATTGGACGTAAACTTCTCAATGACGGTGGGGTGGTGAGATGTCATTTTTTCATACACCAATTAGCTTTAAATGTAAAAACCGTACAATAAATGCAGAATATAACCATGAGAAATAGTTTGGAAGCAACACTAAGCTGTTCCTTTGTGATAAATAAGTTAATGTTTGAGAAACTTAGCTCCAAGAAGTGCAGTGCATGATGGGTACGCCCTTAGTCAGAAAAGCAATGCATGGCCAATGCAGCAATGATAATAGTTCTGTTGTTACATACATGGCAAATTGTTTGGATAGCAACTAAATTGCACGAGTGAGGGGAGGAGCTAAGGACGTAGGTAGGCTCAGAGCTGGGTAGGTTGTCTGTTGGCCTAGATTGCGTACCCATCATGCACTGCACTTCTTGAAGCTAATGTTCTCAAACATTAACTTAATTATCACAAAAGAATAGTTTATTTTCGCTTCAAAACTAATATTCTAATGTGCTGCATTTATTTTGGGGGGTTTTACAATTAAAACTCAGTGGTACATGAAAAAAATTACATCTCACCAACCCACCGCCATTGACAAGTATACGTTCAATCCTTGCTATATAAAGGCTCCTGTTACCTTACCTGCATTGCTATGAACAAGAGAAAACTGGATGACTCAGCTGGTAGAGTAAGAATTATGTAATAAACCCTTACACTTTGCTGATAAGGGGGGGGGCTAGGTAGTGAGGGCCTGGGTGGTGTGGGGGTGTGGGGGCCCTAGGTAACGAGGGGGACTTTGGTAGTCTGGGGGCCCTAAGCCATCTGGGGTGAGCAATGCATCACTTTAGAATAGGGACCCTTATTCCGCATCTGTTTTCACACTGTTCAGGGTTTGTTCACACAGTGTGTCGGGAGCTTATACACATTGTATTCTGCCACTTACTACTTACTAATAAATAGAAATATAGGCTTACTGGTCCTTACTAACGTTATATTAGTAATAAATCCCTAATTGGGCATGAACAAGACATGTGTGAATACATGCTTAACAAATGTCTTATTTTGCTTAGTACATGCCTTACAAGTTACTAACACAGGCATTAGTATTGTATGTATTAGTGCTAATAGATGTATCCCTAAAATAAAGTGTTACCAAACAATTTCTATGCTTAAAGGGTAACCTCTGCCAATTTCGAAATGCAGTTGTAATGCTCACACTACCCTGGACTTGTCAGTACCTGAGATTTTTTTTTCTTCAACCTTTTCCGAGATCCTGGTCATTGTAATGTGGGCAGGTGTTTGTTTACATTTCAAAAAAACATCTTGATTTATTCCCAATTACATCCAAAAGGTTATGCAACATCAGCAGACAACTAGCAAACAGCGATACCTTTTGGGATAATACTTGGAATAGGCCTATGTTAAGAAAGTTTTCAATGTAAACAAATTCTGCCCCCATTAGAATAGCTCAGATCTCGAAAAGGGCTGAGTCAAAAAATGTATCATCACTGGGTACTGACAAGTCAAGGGTAGCGTGAGCAATACAACAGCATGTTAAAATTGGCAGAAATTATCCTTTATTCTTATATAAGTGATCTCAAACAGATCCATGTATTCAGTGTTAGGTAGACAGGTCAGCAAGCAGCAGCTGCCTTATAGCCTACTGTAGTTCTCTCATAACGTCATGATGTCACCTGCAGAGACAGTGAGACAGTAATGGGTGTGTGTGTGCATAGATAAGTGTGTGCGTGCATGTGTATGTGAGAGTGATGGGCGTGTGGTGTGTGTGCGTGTGTGTGGGGTGTGTGTGTGTGTGCGTGTGTGTGCCTCCGTACATGCATGTGTTTGTGAGTGTGTGTGTGTGTGTGTGTGTGTGTGTGTGTGTGTGTGTGTGTGTGTGTGTGTGTGTGTGTGTGTGTGTGTGTGTGCGTGTGTGTGTGCGTGTGTGTGTGTGTGTGTGTGTGTGTGTGTGTGTGTGTGTGTGTGTGTGTGTGTGTGTGTGTGTGTGTGTGTGTGTGTGCATGTGTGTGTGTGTGCATGTGCATGTGTGTGTGTGTGCATGTGTGTGTGTGCGACAGTGATGGGTGTGTTTTGATTGACAGGTCAATGGAGGGAGTTAGACAGACAGATGACAACGAGGCTCAGGAGAGTCGAAAGGGGGGCCCCCAAATGACACCCCCTTCCCCACTACCATCCCTCGAAATACACACAGAAACACACAGGAACAAACACAAACTCTCGAACAGTCTCTCTCTCTCACTCTCACTCTCTCTCTCTGTCTTTCTCTACATTACGGGTACACACACACACACACACACACACACACACACACACACACACACACACACACACACACACACACACACACACACACACACACACACACACACACACACACACACACACACACACACACAGCCCATCTCTCTTACAGGACTGACAGTTCGAGTATTACACAAATCTTTGGTTGCCTAGAAACAATATGAAGGTATCCAGTCTTAAACCCCCTGATCGTGTCTCCCCAACCACCCCACTTAAAAAACAAACAGACAACCCAAGCAAACAAGACCTAAAAATGAGCCCAGACATTGGAGGAGTATCCGACAGCAGCATGGCATGTGTATTTGTTCATGAGTGGTGTGTGTGTGTGTGTGTGCGTGTGCGTGTGCGTGTGCGTGTGCGTGTGCGTGTGTGTGTGTGTGTGTGTGTGTGTGTGTGTGCAGGGAAGCTGACAAGGGGTGACAAAGGGGTCAGTGGGAGAGGGGGGGCAGAATTGGGTCTTCATTGCATTTCATGTATTGGGTTTCAAATGAGTTTGTCCCGGGCCCAGCCAAAGCTGTCAGCGACCCTGTATGTGTGTGTGTGTGTGTGTGTGTGTGTGTGTGTGTGTGCGTGCGTGCATGCGTGTGTGCAAGGCAATTCTCGCTGAGGCCATTGAATGCTCAGGGCTGCACTGACATAGATAAATGAGAGGGGGCTTCCTGGCTAATAGTGTTGTGGCGGGTCGATTCAGCTAGCAGTGTGTGTGTGTGTGTGTGTGTGTGTGTGTGTGTGTGTGTGTGTGCGTGTGTGTGCGTGTGTGTGTGTGTCTGTGCGTGCTTGTGTTTGTTTGTGTGCGTGTGTGTGTGCGTGTGTGTGTGTGTGTGTGTGTGTGTGTGTGTGTGTGTGTGTGTGTGTGTGTGTGTGTGTGTGTGTGTGTGTGTGTGTGTGTGTGTGTGTTCTTGGTCCTTTACTTTTTAACTTGTACTTCTACCTCTTGGGTCTATCATCCGGCAGCACAACATATCGTACCACTCATATGCTGATGATACCCAACTGTATATATGAAGAGTTCTGATGCAAAATCCCCTAAGTGCCTTTTCAGAAAATAATCTTAATTCATTTTTTATTTAATGCAAAGCTATCAAAATTGCACATTTTCTTTTCTTTTATTTATGTAATATAACTATTTATATGTATTATCAAGTACATAAATGTAAACCAAACCAACAACAGGGTTCTCTAAAGATATAGAAGTGCAGGTCTTCAGAAATGGAGTTTTTGCATCTGAACTCTTCATATCTATTTCCTCTGATGACCCCATGATGTCCTATGAATGATCTCACTCAATGCATGTCTGCCATAAAGACCTGGATGGCCCAAAATTTCTTAATGTTAAATAATGCGAAAACAGAGGTTCTGTTGGTAGGCCAAAAGGCCCTCAGAAATAATTTTTATCCACTTCTTAACTCTCTCGTGAAACCTTGTGAGGAGGTCAAAAACTTAGGAGTGACCCTTGATGCTGATCTTAATTTTCAGAAGCACATATCCAACATTTTTAAGGCATCCTTTTACCATTTTAGAAACATCTCTAAAGTGCGTAATACTCTGTCTCTACATGATTTCCGAAAAAGTATGTGTGTGTGTGTGTGTGTGTGTGTGTGTGTGTGTGTGTGTGTGTGTGTGTGTGTGTGTGTGTGTGTGTGTGTGTGTGTGTGTGTGTGTGTGTGTGTGTGTGTGTGTGTGTGTGAGGCTGTTGCAGCTTGTCCCCCGCCTCCACTTGAGGAGTTGCACTGCAGGATTCAGGGCTGTTTCCAGCACAGCACACCTGTGTCAGCCATAACTACAAGACGGGTCTGGAAACAACTTCAAAAGTGGAGGAGACACGCTCACACATCGCCTGATACTTTGTTTTATGTTTTATATTCTATGTTCTATTTTCTATGTTTTATGTGGGATTCAGCAACCAATTAAAAAACATTGACAAAGACATTTCGAGCCATTAATAATAATCTTGATTGCCATACATTGCAGTGGAATGACTTTGCTTGAAACGTTTGTGGGCAAATAAACAAAGACAAACCTGAAGAGCTCTGTCTTTCACTTCTTTCATGAGCTTAGAAAGGAACCTAACAAAGCATGGGCGAAACACGCTGTTCACTGAAATCATAAAAAAAAAACCCAGCTAATCTAAGTCCACCAGTGTGCAGTGACTCATCAACTTTGTTTCTGGGTTACGTATTTATCTATTAAGAGAGTCTATTAAGAGAGTTACGTCATTCCCATAGACCTCAATGGTCCAATCTTTCCACAGCAATGGCGACTTTCATGGGGCTATACAGAGCGTTTTACATGTAAATCACCATTGACTTTAGTTCCAATGGAAGTAGTTACTTATTTCTGGGAGGTGGCCTTAGAGCACAGAAAATTTGGTAAATGTGAATGTAATTCGTTTGTATTTAATCTTTGTTTGGCATGTAATGGTTATGTGTTAGTCTCCAGTGAACAGAAAGTTGCTGTTTAGAAATATTTTAATCTACTGTTCGTGAATCACAACACCAACCGACTTCCTGGTCCCCGGTTGACACAACTCTCCTATTAGAAGGCTCTGGTATTTATGACTGTGCATCATCAGCACCTGGGCATTGGTTGTGCATAAAATGTGCACAGTATTTCTTTTATGTGCC
>NC_085875.1:24664615-24667115 GCF_034702125.1 Engraulis encrasicolus
AGAGGAGAGGAGAGGAGGAAGAGAAGAGAGGAGAGGAGAGGAGAGGAGAGGAGAGGAGAAGAAAGGCAGGAGAGGAGAGGAAAGGAGAGGAATGGAGAGGAGAAGAGAAATGCATTAAAGGAGAAGAGGACAGGCAGGAGAGGAGAGGAGAGGAGAGGAGAGGAGAGGAGAGGAGAGGAGAGGAGAGGAGAGGAGAGGAGGAAGAGAAGAGAAGAGAAGAGAAGAGAAGAGAAGAGAAGAGAAGAGAAGAGAAGAGAAGAGAAGAGAAGAGAGGAAAGGAGATGATATGATATGATATGATATGATATGATATGATATGATATGATATGATATGATATGATAGGGCAAGAGTGGAAAGGAGAAGAAAATAGGGCGAGCAGAAAAGGAGATCCAGCAGGAAGATCACGCACCTAAAAGGAAACAGGGTTGATGAGGAGGACTGGACATATAGCAAGGTACGATATGAGACATGATGATTGAGAAGGGTAGTGATTTGCTTCTTGAAAACGATGCAAAAGGCACAAACATCAGAATACAGGCCACTCTGATATGTCATACCCGAGAATTAGCTACCTGCCAAAAGGGCTAGTGAGTCTGATATTACAGCCACAGCTGTAAGTGTGACCCACATTTGTCTGGTGGGCAGAGATGTATAGTAACGAAGTAAAAGTAACGAAGTACTGTACTTAAGTACTAAACTGCAGTATCTGTACTTTTTTGAGTAATATTTTTTTCCTCATACTTGTACTTTTACTGCACTACATTTTTCTGATGAAATTAATACTTTTACTCCGATATATTTTTCATGTGCTGCTTTCGTTACTCGTTACTCGTTACTCGTTTCTATGCCCGAGCGCTAGATGGCTCTGTCATCACCAGATATGATGGAACGTGTTCACGGTCAGTGGGCGATGCAATGGTAGGGAAATAAAAGCAGATCGCATTCTCGCGCATGTCTTTTGGCGTGGTCAGTGATGCTCAGCATTGCCACTGGCATGTTGGCAAGATGGATGGGGTAGATGAGGTAAAACTACTGCCCTACGTTTCTTAAAAACTGGAGTGGGAGTTTCCCAGCTGGGCTTTCACTTCACTTTCACTTTCACAGGATATTTGACATGAGGATGGAGGACAGGAAATGGGACTGACAGGGGAAGATGGGGCAGAAGTGTACATATGGCAAGACAAGATATTTGACATGAGGAGTGAGCAGGGGAGTTATAATGTCATCAAGTAGTAGGAAAAAGCTTGCACATCCAAACGTCTGACCTGGGAGCAGGACAAACAAATGGACAGATTGATAAAAAGAGAGAAAAGTCTGCTTCAACCAGGATTTGTTTTGCTCCCACTTATTTTTATTTTTCTGTTTCCCATTGTCCTCTCTCACCCTCCTCTCCTTTTCTCTCCTGTTCTCTCCTCTCCTCCTTTCTCCTTTCTAATTTCTCCTGTCCTCTCCTTTTCTCTCCTGTTCTCTCCTCTCCTCTCCTCTCCTCTCCTCTCCTCCCTTATCCCTTCTCCTGGTTGAAGTGGACTTTCCTTTTCTGTTCCGGTACGCCGGTGAGGGGCAGAAAAGTCAAGTAAGTAGAGTAGAGTAGAGTATTGTTTATTTTCCCCCCTGGGATCAATAAGTGATACTCTACTCTACTCTACTCGACTTTTCTCTTTTTTTATCTGAGTAACTGTCATCACTGACCTCAGAGCTGTGGTCCACTTCTGGTCCAGGTCCTCAGTCATCTTGTCCATCTTCTGCTTCTCCTCCGTCTTGATGGAAATGACCTTGGCGTCGTGCTGCTGCTTCTGGGTCGTGATCTCCTCCTGCGTGTGTGTGTGTGTGTGTGTGTGTGTGTGTGTGTGTGTGTGTGTGTGTGTGTGTGTGTGTGTTTGCATGCATGCATGCATGTGCGTGTGCACGCACACACACGTGTGTGTGTGTGTGAGAGAGTGTGTGTGTAAGTATGAGTGTATATATAAGTGATGTTGAGGGTTGTGAGGGTTGTGAGAAAACGCATGGGAAAGAATATGAGAATGAGTCAGATGCAGGCAGGTAGGCAGGGAGTCAGGCACACAGGGCACAGCGGATACCAACACCAACAGCAGCAACTCGTAACAAAATGGAGTCCGCAGAGAGAAGAAGCCCCCATCTCCATTTTAGGGAGCCAGAAACCGCAAAAGCAGAGGGAACAATAGCTGACGATTGGGTCGACTCGAGAGACACACACACACACACACACACACACACACACACACACACACACACACACACACACACACACACACACACACACACACACACTGCGTGAGCCTGGACCCATTTCTCTCTTAATTACCCTGCCACGGTGGATTATCCCCCTTTCCACAGCACCCAGCACACCCACCCCCCACCCCCCCGCCACCCCCCCGTTTCTCCTTTTCTCACTTCAAACAGCCGCGCCGCATTGATGTTTGCAGCCAGCCAGCCATCCAGCGAGCGAGTGGAGCGCGCCAGTCAAAAAGGCACACAGAG
>NC_085875.1:24669615-24699615 GCF_034702125.1 Engraulis encrasicolus
AAGCTAAGCTTGGAGATCGATAGAGAAATGGAGGCAACACACAGAGTTTTCAGCTCTACTGCTGACTAAGTATATCGAAGAGTTACTTACTCAAGCCTTAAATAATTCCCACCAGAATGAAATAACACACTGTGTATCGAACATATGCTTCCGACTGTTCCGTGCTGTTCTGTTTTGTATAGCACTTGTTTTGATTTCCAACCCATGCTGACAGGTTGATGGAACAAAAATAAAAATGCACAATGAACAATGGGGAAAGAAAAGCCAGTAAATTAAACTGGAGACATGGGGCATTGCCAGTATTCCGTAGTCTCTTTAAGCCCTCCATAGCTTCGTGTTGCAACTCTTAAAATTCTGAGCTAAATCGCTTGTCCTGTCCAGCATTTCAGAAATGACAGTAAAATTAAAAACTGTAAGAAATGGAAAATATATGAAGACAATCTTGACAGACAAACAAACAAACATTAAAAAAAAACAAATAGTGTTGTATCTCTGTACAGTAGGTAAAGCATTCCATTTTGCAGATGCCTTCTTTGGCGTTTTCTGAACTTTCATCCTTGATCCTTTCATCCTTTTCCTGCCTCCCACCTGTACCTATATTGAAGGCTTGTGCCTAACGCCTAGTCCCCACATGGCAAACTGCCAGGCGTTTTTTGCCGAGCGGAATATCGCGCTGGGGGTGTGGTCACGAATACTCCCATCAAATTCTCCCCGGGGCTAACTACGCTTCTAGAAGTAGTAGAAGTACAAGAAGTAGTCTAATATAAGCTTGTAGCTGCCTGGTTCTGGTAAAATGCTAACATTAGCTTACCAGGGTTGGCTTTAAACATCGAGTGATCAAATGACAATGTTGGGTAACCTATTTGTGTGACATAAGTTCATGGTGCATTTGTACATCAGTCCGTGGTAGTCTTGACATTTATAAGTATTTAGGGTCTTTAAATTAAGCAAAAACGTGATGTTGGAAATCACAGAAATCGCCGCCATGTTTTTCGAATTTTTTTGTAACTCCCGCCCTTGCTACCTTTACGCCCATATGATTGGTTATTGGACCATCTAATTTGCATGATATAGAGAACTCGCCTATATCAAATGCCGCCCCGCGGCGGGATTGCTCTGCCCCTGCGCTGTCAAGTGCGATATCGCCCCCATTTTAAGTCAATGAGAGCGGAGCGGAATTTCGCTGTGTGGGGACTGGCTGTCAGGACTCTCTTGAACTCTAGTCTATTCTATTCAAGAGACAGGAGTGTTCCTTACCTCCTGGTTGGTGATGCATTTTTTGGCGTTGAATTCTATTCTATTCTATTCTATTCTATTCTATTCTGCTCTATTCTACAGATAAGAGTGTTCTAGACCTCCTGTTTAGTGATGCCTAATTTGGTAATAAGTGTTCCAGAATCCCTACCTCCTGGCAATGCCCAGCATTAGCATTTAGTTCAATTCAATTCAATTCAATTCCATTCAATTCTGGAGGTAAGTGTTCTGTACCAGGGCAGTCATGGGTAAGCGGTTAGGGCGTCAGACTTGTATCCCAAAGGTTGCCAGTTCGACTCTCGACCCGACAGGTTGGTGGGGGGGAGTAATTAACCAGTGCTCTCCCCCATCCTCCTCCATGACTGAGGTACGCTGAGCATGGTACCGTCCCGCCGCACTGCTCCCTTGGAACGCCATTGGGAGCTGCCCACCTTGCACGGGTGAGGCATGAATGTAATTTCGTTGTGTGTAGTGTGCAGTGAACACTTGTGTGCTATGGAGTGCTGTGTCACAATGGCAATGGGAGTTTCCCAGTTGGGCTTTACCTCCTGGTTGGCGATGCCCACTTTAGCGCTGAGCTCCTCTCGGAGGTTCTCCAGCTGCTGCTGCAGGTGGTTCCGCTGTTCCTCCAGAGAGAGACGCCGGATCTCATACTGCTGAGCCATGTCCTGCCAGGAACAACACAAACAACCACAAATAAACAACAACAACAACAACAACAGCAACAACAACAACAACAACAACAACAACAACAACACTAAATAAACCACAGATAATAAAAAACTACAAAAGATAAACAAAAGAACAACACCAAATAGACAGCAACACTAAAATACACAGATAGTGAAAAACTACAGCAAATTAACAAAACAGCAAAAACACCAAATAGACAGCAACACTAAATAACCCAGAGATACTGAACGGGAGGCCATGGTAGTAACCCTAAATCTCATACTGTTGTCCCATTTCCTGCCACCACCAATAGTAATAAAGAACACTGGAGTGTGTGGTTATAGCACAGTAGAGCGGTAGCAGTCATGCTCACACCCACAGAGACTTTGCACTGAGGAAACAGACTTTGCACCGAGGAAAGTCCAGGGGGACCTTCTGGGCTTCACAAAGTTAAAAAAAACAAAACATGATCTGAAAAATCTGATTTGTTTGAGTTTGTCATCCTGTGTGCGAGTCCCCCCTGCAAACAGTCCACATCCCAGAGGGAAATTATGAACCATAACTGTACATTATAAGAGATAAGATAACAGCAAATGATCATCATATATCAGTACAGAATCATCAATAAGTGTCAACAATAACAATGCTTCATCAGCACCTGTGGCCTAGGGTTTAGGGATGTGGTCTTCATGTCAGAGGATTGCAGGTTTGAATCCCACCCTCACCTCTTCCTACTCCTCCATCCATGGCTGAACACCTAGTAGTGGAGCTCACGAAGCTGCATGGAACTACTGGTCGGGCAAGAGCCAGGCAATGGCTGAAGTGCCCTTGAGCAAGAAACCTAACCCCACATTGTTCCACGGACTGCAACCAATATCCTGTAAATAACCCTGTATTAAATGTAATGTGATAGACACAGAGGATCAACAATACTAGCACAGGCATAGGCTACCAATAACTGTGCCGCCGTACAGACAGTAATAGAATAAAGAATTGATCAGCATAAGGTTAACAACTACAGTATAGCACAGAGTCTAATTACACTAGGTGTATTACCAACAACAACACAGCCTCAAAAATAACAGTACAGACACTACAATACCAGTGTGGCCAACACCAAACAATAGCTCCCATTAGAGAATAACATCACAGAATCTTCGTAGACACCACAGAATCCCCCTATAACAAAAATGTCCAACATCACATACCGTAGCATATACAGTATACCACTATTGTGTGATAGCATAATCATTAGTACTGCACAAAGTAATAACACAGCACCAACAATAATAACACACAAAAGAACAATCACAGCACATTTGTAATGATAACTACTACACATGAGCAGTGTGATACCAACACAGCAGACAAAATCAACCGTAGCCACACAGCCCTGCTACTGTGATTGATGTCTTCAATCCCCCTGGTTATTATCGATTTCCAATGTGTGACAGGGACTACGGTGGAACTAGGCATTCTGTGCGATTTAGTGCCTCTGGTCTATTGGAAAAATGTCTAGCAAGCAAACGGAAAATAAAACACAGTTTGTTCGGATGCACATGAAACAAGTCGTTGTCAGGGGCAAGCTGGCATAGAGACAGTGTCCATTTTGAAATCCATTGCAGTACGAATTCCAATGTTTTTTTTACAAATCACACCTTGAAGGTATGTTGAAAATCACCTATAAGTCACTGATCGGAAAGAAAACCACACACTGACCATGTTGCGGTAGTTTTTTTGATAGTCTGCAGAATGGTCAGTATACAGAGGTTTTAGAGCTTTTTTTCTGAAATCCACTAGAGTGGAATGGATTGGACAAGACAGGGTGAGCGGATTATCACATGGGAGCTAGGGATTCATGTTTATGACTCAAATACTGATGACACTGCAACACACAGCAGGAGGAGAGAACATATCATATGACGCTGACCCAAACACACAGACACACACAGCCTCTCACACACACACAGCCTCACAGCCTCACACACACACGCACACACACACACACACACACACACGCACACGCACACACACACACACACACACACACACACACACACACACACAACACACACACACACACACACACACACACACACACACACACACACACACACACACACACACACACACACACACACACACACACACACACACACACACACACACACACACAGCAGGAGAGGACAAACATGACAGTGGTCCATACACTGAACTTGTTTCATAGAGATGCCGGCAGTCTGCTATCGACAAAGAAGGAGTGCTTATTGGTTATGTATCTTAGTTTTATTATAGTACTTCTGTGTGCATTTCCTATTTTGTTTCATCTATTGCATTTTGTGCAGCACTTTGGCAAATACTACATGTAATAAAAAGAACACATTTTACAAAATAAATTATATTTTCACTCCCTACTTTACACCCTACCAAAAAAACGAAACAAGAGTCTTTCCCCAAACAGCCAGCAAACACGAATCACCAGAAGCACTACAAAGTGCAAAACACTGATAGCTATCAGAGTTATTCACGGCCAGGAAAATCCATTCCACTGTTGCAGCCAGCCAGCCAGCTAGCTCTGTCCAAACAGCTCTCAATGTTGCAGCTGGCCAGCTCTGTCCAGCTACAGTATGTCTATAGAGAAAAAAGATTTAAAACAAAAAAATACTATTACTACTATACGATACTATATGAGTGGCCCAATTCTCATTTTCCTCCTAGTAACTAAGGCACAAATACTGTAAAATATTCCATGGGTCTGATACCTATAAACATCGTACATGGAATGCATATGATTGCTATGTTGTTCCAGCCAGGCCACACCCTCCTAGTGACACAAGTCAGGACAAAAGCAATGTAAATATTGTTTCTGATCTCCGGAAAAATCGGGAATTCCTTCAGTGTGTCATGGCAAGGGAAGCTGTCTACGACTCACACCCTACGACTCACACCCTCTCCACAGGCGTACCCCAAGGATCAGTGCTGGGACCCCTTCTGTTTGCAATATACACGTCCTCCCTGGGACGTGTCATTCAAACACATGGGTTCTCCTACCACTGCTATGCTGATGACACCCAGATGTACCTGTCGTTCCGTCCAGAGGACACCACGGTTTCGGAACGCATCTCTGCCTGCCTCACCGACTTGTCAACATGGATGAAGGACCACCACCTACAGCTGAACCTGGCCAAGACAGAGCTCCTGGTGATCCCAGCTAAAGAGCCGCTCAGTCACAACATCAACCTCAAGATAGGCTCCACCATCGTGACCCCAAGCAAAGTCGCCAAAAACCTTGGCGTCATGATTGATGATGAGCTGTCATGCTCCAACTACATCAACTCGGTCACCCGGACCTGTCGAATCCAGATGTCCAACGTACGGAATATCAGACCTGTGCTGACACAATATTCTACACAACGACTGGTCCAGGCCACGGTCCTGTCCCGCGTTGACTACTGCAACTCACTCATGACAGGTCTACCTGCTTGTGCGCTAAAGCCTCTGCAGATGATCCAGAATGCGGCGGCACGGTTGATCTTCAATCAACCCAAAAGGACCCATGTTACTCCTCTATTTATTGAGTTGCACTGGTTACCGATCGCCGCCCGGATCAAGCACAAGGCACTGACCCTTGCCTACAAAACCATCACAGGAATGGCCCCAGCTTATCTGAAGGACCTACTAACGCCTTATGTTACTGGAAGAGATCTGCGCTCATCCAGCACAAGCCGTCTGGCTCTGCCATCCAGTCGCTCTAGGTACTCCCAGTCAAGATTGTTCTCCGTTGTGGTTCCCAAGTGGTGGAACAGTCTCCCAGAGGCAGCAAGACTAAGCACCTCTCTTGCAGCCTTCAAGAAACAACTAAAGACATTCCTCTTTCGAGAGAATCTACTAGACTAATGATTGAACTGGCCTTGCCCCAGGGCAGAATCCTGACATTATGTTTAGTTTAGTTTAGTTTGTGAGTGTGTGTTTGTGTGTGTTCTCATTATTTCCTCTTTATTATAAAAAAAAAAAAAAAAAAAAACTAAACCCTCTTTTGTAATTGCACTTGTTCTGTATATCTCCTGTGCACTTTGTATTTGCTTGTGATGTTGGCTTGATTATGTCCTCTTCTGAAAGTCGCTTTGGTTATAAAGCGTCTGCCAAATGCAATGTAATGTAATGTAATGTAATAATGTAATGTAATGTAATTCCACCCACTTTTTCGGACACCAGTAAACCAGTAGCAAACCAAGGGAGGCGGGTCAACCATGCCGTTTGGGAAACGTTAATTATTATGCTCTTGGTCAGACCAAGTCTCGAAGAGATTTGAAAGTCAATGGTGATCAGGCTAATGTTGTACTATGTATATGGTACACTCTACAAAAGTGGCCCATTTATTTTATTTCTACATGTAAGATTTGTATAGCTAGGCTCTGTCCAAACTGCTCTCACTGCGACAGTTATGGTGTTGCTCATTCCAGTGGTCCATGGCAGGTCCACAGACACTATACTGTATGTCTTCCCCCATCAGGGGGGCAGTTTAACACCCATAGGAGAAATACTAGTGGTGTGGATCGGCACCGCCCTCACGATCCGATTCGATCACGATTCGGGAGGTAGTAGATCCGATTCGATTCGATTCTATTAGATCCAATCCGATTCGATTCAATTCTACAATGCATTGCAATGCATTACATTTCTACTGAACGCAAAGCAAATGTTCAGCCATGATGAGGAAATACAAGTAGTCAGATACTGAGCAACAATTTATTGGCTGTTTTCTGTATCAGTCTGTATCAGTCTTGCAATGTTTTGAAGTGTTTTTATTTAATTTAACATTCATTTGACCCCGAAATATCCATGGAAGTAATTGAAACTTAAAAAAATTGCTAGATTGATTCTGGAACTTGCCGGATCTGGATCTGGATCGTCCATGCCCCGGATCGATTCGGATCGCCGAATCGATCATTGTTGACACCACTACCATATACCCGTATAAAACATACAAAATGATTCATACAGTATATGGACATGTTCCCTCATGTATACTGCAAAATATATAAACACTGCACATGGAATGTGTACGAACGATTCTTCATATGGCAAATGCTACAAAAAAACGCCCCACTCATCATTCTCCTCACATAGAAGTAAGGTACACATTCATTTTTCCTATGGGATCAGCAAGCAGCTCTGTCCACACTGCTCTCGCTGAGAGGGTTATAGTATTGCTGATTCCAGTGGCCGTGGCCAGGGCCGGATTAAGATGGCCTGGGGCCCCTAGGCTAACAGGTAGCTGTGGGCCCTCCTGAAAGCCAAATTCCACATCAAATTTACATAGACAGATCCTTGATTACCCACTTGTAATTATGCCAAACATGTCTACCAACAGTACTCAACGAGAGATGTCAAAATTTCTCTCTTTTTGCCATGTTTGGCCAATCAGGGGGGGCCCTGGCAGGTGGGGGCCCCTAGGCTGCAGCCATATCTAGCCTGTGCGGTAATCCGGCCCTGGCCGTGGCCCCCATGGCAGGTCTACAGATACGGTTTGTTTTCTCTTCTCCCATCAGTAGATATCCCAGGGGGCAGTTTAAACAGCATGGCAGATAAAGGGCCCTGGGGTTAATTAGCTTTCCCTTCACGGCACCATCCCCATCACGCTCACACATCTATTAGCATAATTCATCTTCAACACTTAACTAGCCACTATACTATTTGATTAATGTTCGAATCGCGTAGCCTCACTGAACTGTTGGAAAACTGTTGAAATGTTACCAGGGCTGAACTGGGTTTATAAAAAAACAGCTTGAGACTTTATGCCTTCGACTGGTCCCTAAAAATATGAGGGTGGGGCAGCTTTTATACTGTATCCCGATAGGTTCAGGTCCACTGTCTTTACTGAAGACAGACCAATGGGCCGCTATCCCTAAACCGTGAGCCAGTCTATATGAAAAAAACAACCATCAGCATTGGCCCCTGCAGACTGTTGGCCAACCGGGAAATGCCCTGGACACAAGATCACCAGTCCAGACCTGAACATTAGTAACTTTTTGAAACTACTGTTTGTCTGCCTAATGTATGAGGTACAAACTCTATTCTCATTTATCCTAAACCTAATTTTAAATCTATGATCATTCATTATCAAAGCTCATCATCAAACTGGACACATGACGTACTTTTAAAATTCTCCTGCTAGGAGAAGCTTTGTGGTTGGAGTGTCATGTTGGTTGACGGGTTTAAAGGTAGCAAAATAGACAAAATCAAACTTCAGTTCGAGAAATACACCAGAAATTCCCTTGTGTCTCTAGTGCACAAAAGATTAAAAGCATTGCAATTAAGAAGGTTTGAATACAGTCTAGTGAAAAGGGATCTTCTCACACCCTCTATATCAGTGGTTCTTAACCAGGGGTGCGGGCACCCCCTGGGGGTGCGCGGAAATTTGTTTGTGTTGAGGTTGTGACCAAAATTCTGCTAGTGAACATTATAATTATCAAATTAAAACACGTTTTGATCCCCATGTAAAGTCATTGAGGTATTGATTAATGTCTCAAACAAGAATCATTGAAATTAATCACTTAAATCATTCTTTAGTGTCTATGCACGTGTAGAAGTTTGGGTTGGGGGTGCGCGGCTTGTCTTGGGCACAGGTAAGGGGGTGCATTTAGAGCAAAAGGTTAAGAACCACTGCTCTATATAACACAGTGAATCAATGCAATCCCTTTTTGTATTTGGGCACAGTATACTGTTTAATTTTCATTTAGTCTTGATGAACTGTTGAAAAACGTTGAAATATTAAATGTTGCCCTGAGGAAGGTCTTTGAGACCGAAAGCTTGGTGATTAAAAAACAGAAATACACAGTAGCGCCTAATGAGGGTTTTAACTTGTCTTTCACTTCTTCTATTACTTCATACATTTATTCATATTGTCAAGTCAAGTCAAATCACGTTGAGCCATTTTGTATTTGTATAGCATGCATAAACAAAACCACAGCTAATGCCCATACATTAATTAATAACTGGTGTTAAGTATTAATGTACAAGCAATGAATATGCTTCTTTGACAATCCAGTAAAAACAAATATACAACAAAATGGCTCATGGAATCTCAATCCGTCCCTGTATGCAGTGTATGTATAACTATATTAATAACAATAAATAACAATATAGTGATCCTCTGGTACTTCTCCCTCTTGGCAGTGTTATTATTATCGGCTATTGGTTGTTTTTAATTTTGTTATTACTGTATGCAGTGTATGTCTACTGTCTGTACTTACGGCGATCCTCTGGTTCTTCTCTCTCTTGGCAGTGTTTTTATTATTGTTTACAGTATTGTTTGTTGCTGGTTGTTGTTCTTGTTGTTTTTGTTATTACTGTATGCAGTGTATGTCTACTGTCTGTACTCACGGCTATCCGCTGATTCTTCTCCCTCTCTGCGGCGTTGCGTGCGCTCTCCTGCATGGCGATGTGCTTCTCGGTCAGCTGGTCCAGGGCCTGGGCCTGCGTCTCCTTCAGCCGCTGCACCTCCTCCTCGTATTTCTCCTTCACTTGCGCCAGCTCCGACTCGTACTTCTCCTGCTCCTCCGACAGCGTCTGGAGAGGGGGGGAGAGGGGAGGGAGGCGCACACTAGGGGTGTAAATCACAGCCTCCATGACGATACGATTCGACATCAATTTCTTAAGGCAGTGATTCGATTATTTTCGATACTGAAGAATGCCCCATGATACGATACGATTTGATTTGATTTTTTTCCCACTTCTATTATATTATGCTAGGGCATTCGGCAGGGGCCATCGATTCGATTATTTTCAATACTTAGGAATGCCCTACAATATACGATTCGATTCGATCGTCGGCCGATACATGGATGCACAGATACATATGGATTAATATTTACACCCCTAGCGCGCACACGCACACACACACACGCGCCCACACACACACACACACACACACACACACACACACACACACACACACACACACACACACACACACACACACACACACACACACACACACACACACACACACAGTCATACAGTACATACAGTACATACGGGCACACACCCAGTGGACAAAACCATGCACACACTCACACAGACATATACAGACAGACGCACACACGGGCACACAAAGACACATACATACAAACACAGTCAGACACACACAATATGTGCATGGACACACACACACACATACACACACAGAGAGACATACACACTCAGTCACTCACTCACACACTCACACACACACACACACACACACACACACACACACACACACACACACACACACACACACACACACACACACACACACACAGTGACAGACATGTGGTTGATTAGAAGACCAGGTATGACATTTTTTTGCATTTTTAAGTCAAAGCCAATTTTGTACTTAAAAGGAAACACCACATTTCAATGAAAATGGCCCATTTTTCAAATCCATTAATCCACCCTATCAGTCCAGTCCAATCTCCAGATGTGACAGTGGCACTTTGCCTATTACATTACCATAAGTCAATGGATGGGATTAGAGGAGTTAGCATACTCCTGGTCTCACGTAATGTTATCTGACCCAATGATTTATGCTAAGCTAATAGCTGCGGAGCTAATGCCAGATGCGGAGGTCGATAAAATGGATTCCAAAATGGTACAGCTCAACTATTTAACAGCAAGGGAGCTGGAACATGAGCTTACTTCCCTTTCCCTCCAAAAATGTGCTGACTTGCTTTAATCAGCAGCGTAGAGGAAAATACGACAGGAGAGAAAAAGAGGGAGATGGATACGAAGTTCCAAAACGAGAGGATACGAAGATATGCTGTTCAAAGGGACGATGGTGAGAAGCAGGGAGGGAGGGAAGAGAGAGACTGTGTGAGGCAGAAAGGAGGAGACAGGGCCGGTTTTAAGCATAGGCCGGCTAGGCGGTCGCCTAGGGCGCAATGTGAAGAAGGAGCGCCGAAATGGCGCTCTCCGATGCGTAATTTTGCGATATGGAGTTTTTTTTATGAAGTCGCAATCAACAAAGCATGGGAAAAGCGCTCCTCACGGCAAAACGCCCCTCAGCCAATAGTAATATTGCTTTCAACTGTCTCTGGGAAGTCTGTGAACCAATAAACAGACAGTCCTGAGAAAGGGGGCGGGACGAGTGACAGCGTGCCATATATATAGAATTTTGGAGACTCACTCGAGAGACAGAGAGGGCAAGCGCCAACAGCAGTGTTGCTCTGCTGGGTGGAGAATTGTTATGTTCTCATTAAACCAGTCATTGCTAGCCTGATAAACCAGACTAAATGTGGATGTCTAATTTAGTCTGGCCTCGATGCATAATACATCCGAAGATTGTTGATGAAAACAACCTTCCCTCAAAACCCTGCCCGCTTTGATTCAAAACACATCTTTGCATTGTAATTGGTTTGCCAGATTCATGGCATTCTGGCTTCATTGAATCATTATGCGAGGCCAGACCCACCCGTGGACAAAACATTTTGCCGTCCAGCGGGTGGCGCTGGTTCACCAGGCTAAGTCATTGCATGATGCAGGAGTTGCAGAGGGTGTTTTGGAACTATGTGATTTAATCAGCAACCGTTTGTGATAATGGAAAGCCTAATAGTTATGAGGCTACTGTTTGGAATTAGAGGGGAAAAGAGCTTTGCTTTTGATCTGAGAAATCGCTAGTTAGCATGCTAACATTAGCCAAGTATGCCAAGCAATGAAATCCAGTAAAGTAGCTGTTAGTAGCCTACTCACTAACACCCACCTGACATCATAATACTTGCTTAGGTTGACAAGCAATGTAAAGTAAGACTGGTGCCATGTTTAGAACAATTTTAGCTGCCATATCTCCTTCCATCCACTTGAATGAATTACCTGTTTGTTGTAAGCTTAAAAAAAACATTGTTTCCAGACCAGAATGACATAGGCCTACATTAATCATGTAACAGAACCATGCACAGCATGTTTTCATGCTGAGTGATGTAGTATTGCAGACAAGTGAGGCTATTTACTATATTTTGTATATTATGAAATTCAAAAGCGTGACAGCTCTTCTCCCTTTCTCTCACCCTGTCCCTCCAGTTCAAACACATAGATAGCCCCCTTCTCATTCTCCTACTCACAAATGCACCACTATTTCCAGTCCAGAAATTAAATTGGTTTGGAATCATAGACAGCACAAATGTGTAGCTTATTAAAATTGTTATGCTGCCATGCTTTGTGATGCTGTAGGTAGTGTAGATAGGCTATCCAGAACTCAAACTCGCCTAGGGTGCCAAATAAGCCAGAACCGGCCCTGGGAGGAGAGGAGAGAGGGAGAGAGAGGGAGGAGGATAGGCAGAGTGAGAAAGGAAGGAGGAGGAGTGAGGGTCAGAGAGAAGAGAGAGGGTTCATTCTAATACCCTAACTCCCTTGCCTGCTTGTGGCCTCGTGATGACGTCACTGATGACAGAAATGTGCATTCCAATATCTTGCAAAAGCGCAATTCTAATGTCATTTTCTCATTTGCAATCGGGATGATGAATGAAGAATAGTCCCCCAAAAGTTGTTGCTGCTTGGCTGACAGTGGAGGCCACAGAGGCCACATAGGGGGGTATCAGCGAAGCGCGAGGCCAAAAGCACAGTTTGAGGACGGGAATCAGCATATTCGAAAGCATCCAGAGTGTTCAAATGGAAGAAGGAGAGAAGCAGAGGTTTGTGGGGAGGCTGGAGGAGGAAGGAAGGAAGGAAGGAAGGAGGAGAGTGGGAAGAGAGGAGTGAAGGATGGGGCAGAGGGATGAGGCAGACTGAAGAATGGAGGAGGAGAATGAAGGAAGAGTGAGGGAAGGGAGTGAAGAGGGAGATTCACAATGAGGAAGGGAGGAGGAGGAGGAGTGATAGAGGGTTGATGATAGGCAGAGTGGGGAAGGGAAGAGGAGAGGAGTGAAGTAGGAGGGAGGAGAGGCAGAGTGGGGAAGGGAAGAGGAGAGGAGTGAAGTAGGAGGGAGGAGAGGCAGAGTGGGGAAGGGAAGGAAGGAAAGAAGAGTGGGGGAAGGGGTGAGTGGACGCAGTGAGGAAAGGAGTAAAGGAAGTCGGAGATGGATGAGGGGAGGCAGAGACAGAATAGAAGGAAGAGAGGACTGAAGGAGGAGGGATGATGAAAGACAGAGTGGGGAAGGAAGGAAGGAAGTAGTAGAGGAGTGAGGGGAGGTGAGGGAAGGCAGAGTGAGAAAAGAAAGAAAAGAAGGGGGGATGGATGAGGGGAGGCAGTGAGAGAAAAGAAGGAGGAGAGGAAGCAAGGAAAGAAAGAGGAGGGTGGGCAGAGTGAGGAAGGGAGGACGAGAGGAGTGAAGGAGGAGGAATGATGGGAGGCAGAGTGGGTAAAGAAGAAAGGAGGAGAGGAGTGAAGGAGGAGAGTTTAATGAGAGGCAGAGTGGGGAAAGAAGAAAGGAGGAGAGGAGTGAAGGGAGGTGAGCAGAGGCAGAGTGGGGGGTGGTGGACAGAAGAGACACACACCAGCGGGTGGATAAGGATGTGACTGCTGCTGCCGCTGCTGCCAGCTACTGTATTTCTGCGTGGCAGTGCCAAACACAGTAGACTGGCATGGCTTTTGTGACGCATTAAGAATGGAAGCATGAAAAAGCACTTCGAAATGCCTCTCCCCACTGGGCCCATAATGATTTAATAGCAGAGGATTATACATCAGACCGGCAGGGTGTGTGTGTGCGCGTGTGTGCGCGCGCCCCGCGTGTGTGTGCGCGCGCGCGCGCGTGTGTGTGTGTGTGTGTGTGTGTGTGTGTGTGTGTGTGTGTGTGTGTGTGTGTGTGTGTGTGTATGTGTGTGTGTGTGTGTGTGTGTGTGTGTGTGTGTGTGTGTGTGTGTGTGTGTGTGTGTGTGTGTGTGTGTGTGTGTGTGTGTGTGCTTGCGGGTGAACAGGTAAGGACACGCTCCTTTATACATCTAGCCGTGACTATTTCCCACTTCAGAAATGATGAACATTTAATTTATCAACACTAAGAATTAGGTGACTTATGTAATATACAGTGCAGTTGTTTTTATAGCCTTTGTAAGAGGCTACAACTGTGTATAGCAAAGTGTGTGCTTTATGGTGACATTACAAAAATTACAAAAATAACCTAATATACAGTCAATGATCGACTGGTTTGTATAATGTGAAATTCATATAACACTATATACTATAATGGTGTCAACAATGATCGATTCGGCGATGCAATCCAATGCGGGGCATGGACGATCCAGAATCGATCCGGCAAGTTCCAGAATTGATCCGGAATTTTTTTAAAGTTTCAATAACTTCCATGGATATTTCGGGAGCAAATGAATGTTAAATTAAATAAAAGCACTTCAAAACATTGCAAGACTGATACAGACTGATACAGAAAACAACCAATAAATTGTTGCTCAGTATCTGACTATTTGTATTGCCTCATCATGACTGATTAAACATTTGCTTTGCTTTCAGTAGAAATGTAATGCATTGCAATGCATTGTAGAATTGAATCGGATCGTATCGGATCGCATAGAATCGAATCGAATCGCTACCTCCCAAATCGTGATCGTATCGGATCGTGAGGGCAGTGCTAATCCACACCACTAATATACTATATTAACACTACATTAGAGACTACTTGACTTCTTCGCCACCTGCATCTCAACTAAAATGAGCCTAGTCTATTAGTAAGTCTATGAGCATAGTATGATGCCACTAAGTGACCACACAAAATAACACAGTATATACTAAATTTACAGTATAGTTAAGTATTTCAAGTACTGTTTACTAGATACAGCATAATAGAATACGGTACATGGCAATACAGCACGTCTATGCAAATCTGACACTGCAAAAAGGGCTGTTTATATAACTCATACTGTTTAATTAGGACAATATAAATCTAATGACCCATTTTCTTCATTGACCATTACAAACACCTTCTGTGCCATAAAGTCGTTAGCTTTCTTGTATTCTAGACATGTAATAGTAACCTCAGCTGATTACAAAGCAAATCCCACACCAACATCTGTGTAACCCTCTAATGGAGACAGAAGTCACACCGTCCAAAAATGTCAGGTATAAAGGAAAAACTGGTCTGAGACAAGTTTTTGTGGAGATGCTGTGGTGGCTCAGGCTGTAGAGGAGCCTGTTTGGATATCAGAAGGTTTCAGGTTCAAGCCCTGAACGCTCTGCCTGAACGCATCAATGTATCCTTGAGCAAGATACTTAACCCCAAATTGCTCCTGGTGGTAGGGTGGTACCCTGCGTGGCAGCCACCGCCACCGGTGCGTGAATGTGAGTGTGAATGGATGAATGTCAGCCATACAATGTTAAGCGCTTTGAGTCCTCGGAGGAGTGGAAAGCACAATAGAGATCCAGTCCATTTACCATTTTACCAAAAGAAAATTACCGACTTGGTTTAACAAGAGGACATAATGAACGCAAGACATTTATCTAACCACTGTACCAACCACTCAATTTCTCTATCTCAGTATGTCAGTCTACTCTAGTGAGTCATGCGTGGGGTTTTGGTGAGAACGGCATGAGAGTGCGAGTGGGTGTAGTAGGACGCAGCTGCAGCTGAGGCAGCAGCAGGTGCTAAATTATAGACTAGATTTCACAAAAAGCATCTGATGGAGAGAGAGAGAGAGAGAGAGAGAGAGAGAGAGAGAGAGAGAGAGAGAGAGAGAGAGAGAGAGAGAGAGAGAGAGAGAGAGAGAGAGAGAGATGGAAGGTGGGAGATGGAAGAAGAGAGAGGCTGCTGTATGAGCAATGTGGCGTAGTTTGGAGAGAGAGAGAGAGAAAGAAGAGAGAGAGAGAGAGAGAGAGAGAGAGAGAGAGAGAGAGAGAGAGAGAGAGAGAGAGAGAGAGAGAGAGAGAGAAAGACAGAGAGAGAGAGAGCATGTGGTGCTATATGAACAATTTGGCAGTATTACATTTTCAGAGCGTCAGATTGAATTTACAAATACGTCCTTATGAGCATCAGCAACCATAAATTGCACGTGGTGTAGTGTAGTGTGATGAAAAATTAGTAGGCTATTGTCTGTTTCATCTAGCATTAGGATGCAGGAGGTACAGTAGGTGAACACAGGAGGAGAGAGCAGGCTACAGATTTCATTAAAATCATCTCTCTGTTACTATACCCTGTTGTTACCCAGAAAGTACACAGTAATTACATACGGTAACTGTACCGTAAAAGAAAGCGTCATCCAAATTCCCATCAACTATGTTGACATGGCAATTATTGAATGTTGAATATTGACAA
Organism: Engraulis encrasicolus; assembly: GCF_034702125.1. Classification (NCBI taxonomy): domain Eukaryota; kingdom Metazoa; phylum Chordata; class Actinopteri; order Clupeiformes; family Engraulidae; genus Engraulis; species Engraulis encrasicolus. Next base: position 24,685,776 of record NC_085875.1, read on the forward strand.
GGGTGTATGTGGTATGATGTTACCATAAGTACAAAGACACTGTATACATATGTGGTGTGGTGAGGAGTACACAGATACTATACTGTGGTGTGGTGTGGAGTACAAAGACACTATATATTGTGATGTGGTGTGGATATACTGTATATGGTGTGCAGATGCTTGGCCTACTTTTTTTCTTGGCCTGGATATTCCCACAAGGGACCTGAGGAGATCTTTGTGTTGTAGTGAGATATATACTGTACATACAGTAGTGTGTGCACAGTGTGAGACATGTGGTGTGTCCAATGACTGAATTCACCAAGCTTCCATTCTATTCAGTTAAAAGGATCTGAAGTGTTTTCAGTGGATTATTTTGCAACCGGAAAAAAACAACCACACACAAATAAAAGACCGATTTCCTGGTTTGATTTGCACAGACATGTTAGAACCACCAACTTGACAATGGGGCAAGACATGATATGTGCTGCTGTTGTTGCTGTGCTGGTTCTCTTTCTAGTACACCACCTAGCTCTTGTAGTATAGTGTACAGCAGTGTTTCTCAACAGGGGTGCCGGGGCACCCTGGGGTGCTGCGGGCCCCCCTCAGGGGTGCCGCGGAAATGTGGCTGATAAAGAAATTATGTAATATAATACATATTTGTCTAAATTGATTTGATTGAAGTTAATACTAGTCAGTGGAATCGTTCATCTGCCATTTACACACAATAAAGTAAATATAGGTCGCCCCAGTTCGCTGCAACTTCGAACGTAGGTCGTCTGACGTCCCCAAATGTGTTACCTTTTAAGCTTGTGTGGTATCAGATGCGATGCCATGTTACGGCTTGTTGGTTTGGGGTGCCTTGAAATTTTTCATGAATTGAAAGGGCGCCTCGCCAAAAAAAAGGTTGAGAAACACTGGTGTACAGTCTGGTGTACAGTATAGTACAAGCCATGGCCTATTGGCCTAATGGTTAAGGAGATGGGCTTTAAACCAGAGAGTCTCACGTTAGAATCTCACACTCCAACTCCCTACAACACTCCATGACTGGGGTGCCCTTGAGCAAGGCCCCTAATCCCATAAAGCTGTAACTGTAAAACTGCAACCAATACCTTGTAAATAAGCTGTAAAGTCACTTTGGATTAAAGCGTCAGCTAAGTGTAATATAATATAATATAATATAATATAATATAATATAATATAATATAATATAATATAATCACAGACCTATGGTTGTGAAAAAATAGTGTGGAGCGACCCATGTAAGTGGGGTCTTTGCTGAAATCTACTGGTATATGGGGGGCCTTCCTATGGTTAAAGCGATGGTTCGGAGTAGAATCACCCTAATGCCATTTGAACCGTGACACCCATCCACCTTTACACCCGAAGTGTTTTCTGCCGCAGACTTACATCAACAGAGTTGCCGTGTTATTCGATGTTTATTCCGGATAGCTTGACTCAAGCGCATATGGATACTGGGCACCGTCTCCAAACTTTCCCCACAAAAATAACATGTCATGACACCAAACTTCTACAGTATAACAAATGTGGTTTGTACTCACAAAAAGATGAATTTGAAACTTTGTACTTAGTCCAGGAGTTTATTAGTAACAACACACGAGACGATTAGCTTTTCTGCTGCTAAACATCCGTCAACGTCACTTCCTCCAGCTGGGACTTTGTTGATGGAAACAAATACACGTGAGTCCGGAAGGCGGAAAACTCAAAAAGACAGCTTGCGCTACAACTAGAAATTAACCACTTCGGATTTAAATTTTACCACGTTTAATAAATAGAAGACGATGCCACACTCGTGCATATATCCTGGCTGTGGACTAAAACACAAACCTTACAATAAGTGGACAGTCCCAGCTGGAGGAAGTGACGTCGACGGATGTTTAGCAGCAGAAAAGCTAATCGTCTCGTGTGTTGTTACTAATAAACTCCTGGACTATGTACAAAGTTTCAAATTCATCTTTTTGTGAGTACAAACCACATTTGTTATACTGTAGAAGTTTGGTGTCATGACATGTTATTTTTGTGGGGAAAGTTTGGAGACGGTGCCCAGGATCCATATGCGCTTGAGTCAAGCTATCCGGAATAAACATCGAATAACACGGCAACTCTGTTGATGTAAGCCTGCGGCAGAAAACACTTCGGGTGTAAAGGTGGATGGGTGTCACGGTTCAAATGGCATTAGGGTGATTCTACTCCGAACCATCGCTTTAAGTTTGGGAAGTCCTGGTATATTATGATGTGCAGTAGTGTAGTCTCGTATAGTGTAGCGTAGTATAGTATGGTATAATAGAATACTCTACCTTCTCGAGTGCCTGTATCTGCTGGTGCTGCAGCTCCACTTTGCTTGTGCGGTGGTATAGTGACTAGTGTAATGTAGTATGATATGCAGTAGTGTTGTCTGGTATAGTGTAATGCAGTGTAGCATGGTATGTTACAGTAGAGCACTCTACCTTCTCGAGTGCCTGTATCTGCTGGTGCTGCAGTTCCTCTTGCTTCTTGCTGTGGGCCTGCAGCTGCTCTCTCTCCTGCTCCAGCTCCACGATTCGCTCCCTCAGACGGTTCTGCTCCGTCTCCACGTCCCGCATCGTCGCCTCCAGGCTCATCTGGGTGGCCTGCAGTGACCCAATCTGACCTGTAGGGGGAGGGGGCAGTGGTGTTAGTGTAACCATGCAAACAGACCGCAAGCGTTGTACGTGTGAAAAGCGGCTTTGACTTTGTATGGAAGAGTAAAAAGCTGCAAAAGCATTTCTAGTGCTGAGGGCATCAAAAGCATTAAAATAGTTTGAACTTCAGCTAAAAATATGAAATGAGCTCGGTGCCAGAAGGCATCAGCCTATGTAATGTTCACTTCAGGTTGAATCGTTTGACATGTCAATCGCCCCTGATCTGTGCTTTCCAGGCTGACTGTCCGCATGGTTACGAATACCGACTAGCAGATTTCAACAGTAGAACGTGAGTAAACCTCCCTCCTGAAGACACATACAGATACGATAGTGCTGATCTACTGGCCTAGACCTTGAGATAAGTGGAATCCTGCCTGTGCCTCCCATACCAATCTGAAGTGAGAATTGGAAGGTTGTGAAGGTTGACTTCAAGCCCCGAGTGGCTGAGTGTGCAGGAAGACCTTGGTGACATAGAGCTCCGAAGTCACCCGGAAACATGTAGCAGACTATAGTATTTCTTAGCATTTAGCATTTAAGGATTTTCCGGTTCTCAGCGACGACCGTGGGGAATGGGGATCAGTCTCAAATAAGGTGTGTGTGCAAACACGCGATTAGCGAACCCCCACAAACTGATGAGGGTATTACAAATAGGCTGTATGGATGACATGATTGACCATTTTTGTGTCAAACGCCGATATAAATACGATGTTGCTATCGCATGCTTAACCCGGAAAACTTGCAGGAGGGAGATTTCACGAGCCGTGACCATGGTGACCCACGGCAAACCGCCACAAACCTTCCTAGTAGAAGACTTTGGAAATACTTCTAACTTAGGTTGTTTTTCACTCCTGGTAACACTCTTTTGATAAAATGTAAATAAATGTTTTGCCTCCCATGCGTTGGCTCCCAAACCGTAAAATTACGTTTTTACGTGTTTTTATTGGATTCTGAATCTACACATTCTAATGCATATTCTGTGTGATTTTCGTAATAATGTGATGAACAGAACTGACATAGCCTAGATCAAACACCTACAAAGTCAAAACTGCTACAAAGTCAAAACTCCTACAAAGTCAGGATCTGGATATTTCATCATCTGTGCATTTTATTACACACAGTATTTGAGTTTTATTATAGTAAGTTAAACAACTTCCTGATCACATCACGTCACGTCTCGAGTTACTTCCTTGGGCTGGAGAATCAAAACATACTTGCCTTGCTAGCTAGCCTATTCCTAAACATATGATGGATTAGGAGTTTTGCTGCCATCAGGATAGGTGTAAAATGGAAGGTTGTGATGAAAAACAACATGCAACACAGCAGGAAGTAATCTACTTTTGGGCGAGTACTTTGGCACGTCTACTTTTATATACAGAACGAAAACTGCCAGTCAAGTGACATTAGCCAGCTAACATTTCAGATGCTCTGAACTGTCTGGCCAGGTGATTTTTGCATCAAAATAGTTTACTTGGAAGCTACTGGAGTTGTTCTTTGGGCGTGAAAATGCATTTAGACCCGCAATTTAAACTCGGAGAGTCAGAGCACACCCGTGACAAAAAAGGCTTTATCTCACTTTGAATGTTGAAAATCGCAATTTTTACCTAAACCAGTGCTCGCTTAAAGTGAAATAACTTCGTAAAAATATACAGACAGCTGAGTTTTTGGGCTTTCGAACATGTGTCTGTGGGTTGAAGACAAAATATTCGGTGGGTGTTCAAAAAAATGACATAAAATAATGAAATTGGCTGGGAGTCTACGGCTGAATTCCAAAAAACGGCTGGTATTGAAAGGGCCGTACACACACGTCGCCACTAGTTACTCGCTCAGCGAATGAAGTCAATAGAATGTCGATGTGTTCCAGCGAGACTCGCAGGCGAGTAGGTGAGTACTGTACAAGCGATGCGATGTGGGCGGATCTCGAGTTGAAAATATTTTATCTTAGAGCGAGGCGAGTAAGCGAGTAATCAATTGGAATGCAGAGTTCGGTACTTCTCGCCTGTTCATTGGCAGTTAAAGCCGCGGGAACTTTCAGCGAACGTTCCATGAAAGAGTGGCAAGTAGGCGAGCAAGCGAAAAGCTAGCTTTGTGTGTGCACGCCGCTTTAGTTAGAAATATTTCCAAAGTCTCGTACTAGGAAGGTTTGTGGCGGTTTGCCGTGGGTTACCATGGTCACGGCACGTGAAATTTCCCTCCTGTAGTCTACCAGTTTTTCGGGTTAAGCATGTGATAGCAACATCGTATTTATGTCGGCGTTTGACACAAAAATGATCAATCATGTCATCCATATAGCCTATTTGTAATACCCTCGTCAGTTTGCGGGGGTTCGCTAATCGCGTGTTTGCACACACACTTTATTTGAGACTGGTCCCCATTCCCCACGGTCGTCGCTGGGAACAACCGGAAAGTCCTTAAATGCTAACAAGAAATACCAAAGAAGGTGGAGCTAACAAGAAGCGACACTCAATACAACGCCCCATTGCAACACTCTGCCCCATGATTTTCGGCCGCGGCCGCCATTCTGGAATGAATATCGGACAAATTACATTGGAATGCATTGGGAATGTGTACAGGATTTCTACATAATACGGTAAAACTACATCGATATAACTATCGGAAATTCTTCAGTTATGAATGCTTATACCATCTCATGTGTTTTTTTCAACACAATCAGTGCAGAACTTGAGTATCTATAAGGCTAAAGTTGCCAAAGTAGCTAGCCATATTGTGCTAACTTTAGCATTAGATCCGCGGTCTTTCCTATGGGGCGCCTAAGTCACGCCCTTCTACTTCCGATCCGTGGGGCTGGAGCTCTCAAAAATTTGAATGAGAGTTAATGGAGCGAGTCAAGCTAAATCCTCATTCCGTTTGGCATGTGCTCCGGATTTCACATATGATGGCAGTGAATTTGAAAGGTTTGGATTTGCGTCGTAAGACCACTCATTTTCGACCACTTATTTTAGCTTTTGTGCAAAACTGTGTTAGAGACTACAACGTGCGCCGCATATTTGACGTGAACCGAGGCACAGCCAACCCTACCGCTGCACCGCGGCTGAAGTGGCTGCACGTCGGACATGCGACTTCTGTTGTGTAGTCCAAATAATTGTATATTTTTGCACGCACACAAATCAAAAATCGCTTGCCAAGTGAAGTCAACAAGCACACCATTGATTATCATTAATTCTGAGCTACAGCATATGTGTGATCGACGGGGGAATGCGAGGTGGATCGGAAAATAGCTTTGATCAGTCCATTATAACACAGTCAAAAGTTTTGGCGTTCCCAGCCCCACAAGCCGCCCGGAAGGGGTGGAGACTTAGGTGCCCCATGGCCAAAGAACGTTGCTATGGATACTGGTCATAACACAGTGGCGTACGTGATTCCAGAATGGCGGATTTGACTCAAAACTGACTCAAAACGCCCTCTATTTCCCATAAAAGACCTGAGTGTCGCTTCTTGTTAGATCCACTTTCTTTGGAAATACTACAGTCTGCTACATGTTTCCGGGTGACTTTGGAGCTCTATTAACAAAAAATATCACACATTACAATCTGGTTGGGTAAGGGATGGGGGTGGGGCGTTAGCCTTTTCCTGGTGATGTAGGCCTACAGTAGTTGACATAATTATTCTAAATAGCAGCAGAACTACCACATATGATGCATGTGGAATACAGATTTACACAACCAAGGGACCTACAGTACACGCAGCATACTGATAGTATTGTGAGGGATTACATTTGTGTGACCTTCAAAGACAACCATCCGACCTTTGGGAAAAATAGATGCAGTTGAGATGTGGGTAGATTATGGGCGGAGAGCATCGACAGTAAGCCTGGTGAGCTTATACATGATTTTCTGAACTCGTATTCAACACTGCCTCATTGAAATGGCCATCATAAAGGATTCCTCTGCTTTGGGCAAAGTTAATGTATGTAAATGGCCTGCAGGGACTTGGACAGGAAGGGAGAGCTACAGTACATGGTGAGCTTAGTACCACCACTTATGCAATCCTGAATTACTCCAATGATCGGTAAAAGCCCAGATGCTAATACATTTTTTTTTCCTGATGACTTGGCTTTGAAGCCGGTGCTACTGTAGCTTGAGCTAATTCATTGCAAGGAGCTGAGATGCGCTGAACAAAATGTGGTCAGGTTTTCTTATGCATAGGGCCACGGTATGAGATACTGTAGGGCAGGGGTTCTCAAAGTGTGGTCCGGGGACCACGGGTGGTCCGCGACAGAACTCAGGTGGTCCGTGAGGGGATTTCTACTTTTCCAAGACAAGCTAGCAGTAGGCTATATTTGTAACATAATTACAAAACTGAACATATCTGAAGTTTTATCTGATTATTTTAACCACAAAAATGCAGTCTTGTAATGTGAATATATTACATCGAAATGATCAGTGTCAAATAAGCACTCCTCAACTGTCAATTCAGTTGACAGGTGGTCCCTGAATATTGTTAGGGGGGGCAAAGTGGTCCTCGGCCTGAAAAAGTTTGAGAAACACTGCTGTAGCACAATCATAGTCTCAGAAGCGGACACTGACTCATTGCCATTCAGCAACCATGTGGAAGCCCTCCCAGAGGTAGACATTGCTGTCCTCTCTACTCAGGGCTGGATTAAGATGGCCAGAGGCCCCTAGGCTACAGGCTGCTTTGGGGCCCTCCGGAAGGCACATTTCGTGACAAATCTACATAGACAATCATAATTAGGAGTTAGGAATTAAGGGTACCATGTATACCAACTGCTCTCAACACAACAGATGAGTTTTTCAATATTGCATATTGTCACAATTCTGCAATTTTTCACTTTTGTCCAGTCAGTTTTGGCAAGAGCGGGCCCCTAAGCTGCATCCATATCTAGCCTGTGCGTTAGTCTGGCCCTGCTTGTGATCAACTCTTATAGATTGTAGATGCTACCCACACACAATCAAGAAATGTGTAAAGAGCAGCATCAAGCACATCCTTTACAAGGGAGGCGCCTAACAACAGATGAAAATGACTGGCTCGCTGACTAGCAGAGGCAGTCGATTACAATCTAGGGACTCATCTCAATCATTTTCGCAATTTCAAACACCATTTCAATCAGATTCAGCCTCGGCTACAGAGAGACGTGCACAACAACACAGCAATCATTTTGACTCAATCTCAGATAATTGCAGAGATGTTGCCGTGACGTCTCACTCATGATCCACTCTTGTATTGAAGACATGGCAACTCTTAAAGATATGGTGTGGTTTTCAGTGGAACTCAAAGTAGGCCTACGATACACTGTTCATACCTATCACAACTTCAACTCGAACAAAATGAGATATCCATAATCCCCTCTGTAAATAGATTTTAATTTAGCATTTTACAAACATCAAAAAATAATTTAAAACCTGGTTTCCTGAATGCAATACATTGTTTTTTCACAAATCAATTGGGGAAGTCATGAGCATCCAAAAACCATCCTGAATAAGGGCAAACAATAGATGAAAAAGGTTGGCTGTCTGACTGATACAGTTTGGCACATTCACCAATTTTAATTTAGAATCAAATGGATTCAATCCCACAGGGACACATTGACCACCTGATCTTGACTCACTCTCATTTTAGATTTAAAATGCTACTCACACATGTCCAAAAAAACGTGATGAGCAATGTCAAACATCAAACATAATACTACACAAGGGCCTGGCAGAAGATCAAAAACGCTGGCTAGCTGACATTAAAAATAAATAGGCCTATAGGAATATTATAGGATAAATATAGGAATCATTCTCAGAGGGAGATATTGACTAGATCTTAGATACTGTACTTCAGTTTCATTTTAGATGTAAAATGCTCCTCACACTCTCGGAAACGTGATGGGCAACACATAAACATCAAACATCAAACATCATAAAAAATGGCTGATACACTCTTGTAAATGGTTCTCCTTACTACAATAAAGGCAGTGCTACCACAGCATGCGGTGCCGCACAAGCAGACTGGGAAACAGCTTCTTTCCAGAAGCTATCAGACTCCTCAACACACTGATGAAAACTACATGAACATGTCAAAGACACTGAAGAACATTCCATGAACATTTCTTTCAGCATGCCTCTTGCACTCCACCCTTCGCACCTTATATACTGCATCTATACTGCAGAACATCACCTACATGACCACAGTTTCTACTCTCTGTTGTGTGTGTGCGTGTGTGTGTGCGCACGTGTGTGTGAGCATGTGCAAGTGTATGTGTGTGTGTGAGTGAATGTGTCAGAGAAAGTATGCAAATTCATGTATACTTTTAGGTTTTACTGCACATTGTATGTGTGTGTGTGTGTGTGTGTGTGTGTGTGTGTGTGTGTGTGTGTGTGTGTGTGTGTGTGTGTGTGTGTGTGTGTGTGTGTGTGTGTGTGTGTGTGTGTGTGTGTGTGTGTGCGCGCGTGCGTGTCAATGTCTTATACATTTTTGTCAATGTCTTATATGTACTGTATGTTTAGTTTAACTGCACATTGAAGACTGGTCAAACATAATTTCAAACTTCTGTGTTAACCCTGTTACCGTATATAGATTTTTGACAAAAAAAAGTAAACTTGACTTGACTAAATTTTGTTTACTCACATTGCACTATTAGTAGGTGCTGCCCACATTGTCGGAAACATAAAGTACGAGCATCTAACTTCTAAAACGTCATAAAGAAGGCCCTAACAACAAATCAAAAAGGCAGTCTGCCAGCGAGAGGCAAGGAAACTCAAATGGCAACAAAGGGCCCATATGGACTAGAAGGAACCAGAAGCCTTCCCACTCCTGTTCTACTCGCACTGTAGATGCTGCCCACATTGTCGGAAATGTATTACGGCTGAGCATCGAACATCTAAAACATCATAAACAAGGGCCTAACAACAGATGAAAAAAGGCTGGCTGCCAGGCTAGCTGGCTGGCTGACTGACAGGTTGGCTTAAAGAGATCAATAAAAAATGTATGACTCTCTCAGAAATAAATTTCAAAAAAGCTCCAGGCAAGATGTGCAAGACTCCTGGCTTTTTAAACGGTTTTATTCTCACTTGGTCTGCCACTGATGTCAGAGCCGATTCAATGCGAATGCTCCTAATCACCCAACCAGCCACAGCCATTTTGATAGCATCTAACACAGACTGCAGAGTAGCCAATTTTCTGGCTAGTCGAGTTTTTTTTACAAGGCTTCCTTTAAAAGAACACCATTGAAGTAGTTGGAAGTGTTCCTACTGCTTGTAATGTTGGCATCTCTTCCGAAGTTCAAAGAGCACATCGTGGCCCTAGCATGGCCAGAATTGCAAAATTTGGAAGTAGAAAAGAACATGAAATGTTCAGTGTTGGCAACTTTGGTTTATTACTCGGCTGCTTAATACAAAGTAATCAAACAAACCAGCTGGAAGATACAGGAGGACACCAAACCCTTCAATGATTAAATGTGTGTGTGTGTGTGTGTGTGTGTGTGTGTGTGTGTGTGTGTGTGTGTGTGTGTGTGTGTGTGTGTGTGTGTGTGTGTGTGTGTGTGTGTGTGTGTGTGTGTGTGTGTGTGTGTGTGTACAAAAGTCTGGTGTGAAGATTTAAAGGGGCTCACAGGCTTTATGCAGGAGCTGTCGTGCCTGCTGCTGCATGCAGCCCCTGCTGTGTGTGTGTGTGTGTGTGTGTGTGTGTGTGTGTGTGTGTGTGTGTGTGTGTGTGTGTGTGTGTGTGTGTGTGTGTGTGTGTGTGTGTGTGTGTGCGTACTCACTGGCTTTGTGCAGTATCTCTCTGGCTTGTTGCTGTACGCGGTCTCTGCTGGACTCCAGCTCGTACTCCGTATCCTTCAGTTGCATCACCCAGATCTCCCCGTCCTGAATCGCCTCCTCCAGCTGCTTATGGAGCTCCTGATGGGTACAGACAGACACAGGAGGAATTAAATCACACACTCATAGGGGCACGCACGCGCGCACGCACACACGCACGCCAGTCACACACACGCCTGCACGCATGCACGCACGCATGCACATACACACACACGCACGCACGCACACACACGCACGCTTCTTACTTCAAATGTCCTGTGTGTTTTTTCCCTACATGATGTACGGTACCAGATTAACTTTGTACCACATTTGTTTCAACAACAAAAAAACTTAAATTACAAAAGAGTCACACCTTGATGCTGCACTCAGCGCTGTTGAGCGAGGCCTGTAGTCGGTTGGTCTTGTCCCGAGTCTCCCGCGACTCCTCCTGCGCCCTCTGCAGCTCCACACGCAGTTTACCCAGCGTCCTTTGCAGCGCCGCCTCCTGCACCTGGAACTCCTTCAAATACAAAATCAAACACATCAAATCAGGGTTGAGTTTCTCAAAAGCAGTTATGAGCCAGTTATCAACTTGGGTTTGCCTGATTTACATCAGACCATATCACAAGTGACATATGGTCTGGAGACCGCCTACTGAATTTTTTGTAGGGGAAGTTTGGTTTATCAACTGATTGCCAACAGCTGTTTATCGGCCATATACATAGCCCGTAGCCAATCGTGTCAGTTGTAACTGCAAGCTTTCATTTGTTGAGTAATACTCATCGTCATCTTTCCACCAATCCTCATCCTTGGATTGGCTATCTACCACAGGCTAATACTTTGGGACGAGCTTCCATGCTCTCTTTCAGATCAGAACGATTGTGCAAAGCAGCACAGGCTAAACTTGGTTAGTTGCCAATGGGTAATTGCATTGCAACCAACAAAGTAGCTAATGTAGTTAGCAACTACAATTGTGGGAAATGCACCCCAGATTTACAGTATTTACAGTACATGGCATGGTATCAATCATATTCTCTCATTAATCAATGTTTGTTGCTTTTAGGAGCAGATGAGATTGCCAGCTGATAAAACAAGCCTGATCTTGAGAAATTGCGTCCAATTTGTCACGCAAACCAACATCCGAGATTGCGTCCAAATTCTGACACTTTCCCTGCTGTCTAGAGCACAAAGGTAGCTTCTGATTGGTCTAGCTGTGTCCTTCCCAAACTCATTCCTAAACCTAACCTGTCAGTAATGCCATGTTTCTGAGTTTTAAAGTTGTGCCCTGAAACTTTCCCTAAACCTAACCTGTCACAGACAGCTGCATGACCACTGCGCATGTGTGTCAAAGGGAATGCATCGTAAACGGGACACAATTTCAGTTTTTGGTTTGCATTAGATTACAGACGCAATTCGTTCGAGATCCTGTAGGAAAAAAACAACTACATCAACTTTGACACTTGAATAACTATGACGTTACAGAACTTTGTAAAAGATTAAGACATGGCCATAACCATCTTGGTAAGAACAAGATTATAATAGACACTCTGCATGAACGGGCTCAAAAGCAAAAGATACAGAATACAATAAAATCAGTAATGATGATAACAATAAATAAAAAGCTCCACCTTGCGCAGCTCGACCTCAGTTCTCTTCCAGGCCAGCAGGTTCTCGGTGGTCAGCTGCTGCGTGCGACGCATGGCTTCCAGCTCGCGCTCGTAGAAGGCCTGGGCTTTGTTCAGCTTGGCCTCGTACTCCTCTACCAAACGCACCTGCACAGAGGAAACAGTTAGTACAACAACAACAACTACCTGCTACTACTACTACTACTACACACTGTTGGCTTGGCTTTGCACTCCACAACCAAACACACCTGTATTGCGGAAACATTTAGTAGTACAAAAGCAACAGCAACAACAAAAACAACAACAACAACAACAATTACCTTTTAATGTATGTCCTCTACAAGTCTTCTGTTGTCCAGTCTTGCACTTTAAATGTCTGTATGAGCACTGTCTTTGTCCATACTGTCTTAAGTCCATGTATAAGTATGTCTGTGTCTATACTGTCTATGTCCTTACCTAGATTAGTCTATGTCTGTATGGGAAAGCAAGAAATGTAATTTCAAATTCTTTGTATGACCAGTGCATGTAAAGAAATTGACAATAAAACCTACTTGACTTGACTTGACTTGACTTCACTTGACTTGACTACTACTACTACTACTACTACTACTACTACTACTAATACTACTACTACTACTACTACAACATTCTGTAAGCTTGGCAAACCAAAAGAGGGAACATTAAGTACAACAAGAACAATTACTACTACTACTACAATAACTACTACTACTACTACTAGCTAATACACACTGTCAGCTTGGCTTTGCACTTCTCAACCAATCGCACCTGTGTAAAGGGAACATTTAGTATTACTATGACAGTTTAGTATTAGCTACAGTAGTATTATTACTTCTACCACTACTACGGTACTACCACCACTACAAGGCCTCCAGTTCATACTCTGAAGTCCTGTGCACAAAGTCCTGTGCCTTGGTCAGCTGGACTTTGTGCACTTCCACCAAACGAAACTTTAATAATCATAGTAATAGCAGTTTTTAATAGTTTTAAGGTATTTCTATTATTATAATTATTATTGTTGTTATATAATAACGTGATTATGTAATATTTTTACTATCCACCACACCTTCTCCCCAGAAGGTTACTCCATGCTGTTACTCCATGAAGGCCTTGACCTGTGTAGAATGTAACTCTGCCCTCGGCCTTAGTTTTCATTTGATTTATTTATGTTTGTAAATTAATTATCATTACATAATCATATAATTGCATAATCATTTTTATCTACCCCATCGTCTCCAATGAGAGATGAGAGTGCCTTCACCTCTCTGCTACATTTGGCCCTCAGCCTTGTTTTCTTTTGATTCTATTTATTATTTATTTTATATCTGTTATTTATGTTAGTTAAATTATTATTATTAAATTATAAAATAATATATTGCATATCTACCAGAGATCCATTAGATCCTCAAATTTATTTATTTTCAGCCTTTTATTTTTTATTCTAGTTTTGTAGTTTTTATCATTTTAGTTTAGTTTAGTTTATGATTACAGTATGATTACATCATTATAATTAGTGCCTCGATCTCAGTGCGGTGCCGGTCTGCCCTCTGACGTATTTTCCTGCTTTCTCCCTTTTTTAATTTTTAATTTTATCAATGTTAATTCCATTGTTAGTATTAGTATTTAGTTACCCGATAAATCTACTACAACCACACCTTCCTCTACATGAGGTCTTCCACCTCAGTGTAGTGCAACTCTGCCTTATTCTATTATTCATTTTTATAATAAAGGAGGTGATTCGTCTCCAACCCCTCCTCACCACTTTGTTTTACAAACTCACATG
>NC_085875.1:24702115-24748701 GCF_034702125.1 Engraulis encrasicolus
CAACCTCCCAATCAAGCTTATTCTTTAATCAATCAATCAGTCTGTCAATTAATCAATCAACAGGTGGTAGATGACTGACAGGTGTCAACCAGTCAATCAATTAATCTACAGATAGAGTGACTGACTACAAGGACACTGGACATGCACCCAGTATCAGATTTATCACAAATTCACTACATATAACTCAACTGAAACCCTTCCACACTTGTCATGTTTCACGCTGAGGAACTCTATGTCCTATAGGGGTCAACTGGTCAGTAAATCAATCCATCAATCAATCAATCAAAAAATCAATCAATAAACCAATCAACTAATCAATCAATCGACAAAGGGGTATGGCTCATAAAAATACTGGAACTGTCATGCACATCTTGCCACACTTGGAAAGCACCTATCTCTTCATACCTCCTATACAGTACATCTCTGCACATAACCTTAGAGTAGATGACCTAGGCAGGGTGCTGTGACGCAGCACGCTAAGCCCCCCACATTTGGGCTTTCATTGCCCACGGGGACCCCGGTTCGAATCCGGCCAGGGTCATTTCTCGGCCTTACCCCATCTCTCTCTCACTATCGTTTCCTGTCTGTAATAATAAAGGCCAACCCCCCCCCCAAAAAAAAAGAGTAGAAATAAACAGGTAATCTAACCACTACTAAATATTGACTTAATTGCCATACACAACATATCAGAGACAGTCAAACGGCTTACATACACATGAGCAAAGGCCAATGTGTCTGCTCGCAGGTTCCAGATGTGCACAGAGGATGTGAAAGCTAATCTTTTCAGAGCCCATTGCACTCCATTTTACACGGGTCATCTCTGGTGCAAATAGGAAACGGAAGAAGCCACAGGTAGCATATAATGATGTATTTAGGATTTTGTTCAAGCACCTTATTTATAAAACAGTATATATTATATTTTATATATTATATGTGATATTATAGGCTATTTATAAGTGTATATAATAGCAATGTCCCCTCATTACATGCACCGTTGAGGAATGCCAACTTGCTGAGTCGAAAAACAGCAGAATAATTGCACTCTCAGACACTAATCAGAGTGATACAAGATGTTTCTCTTTACTGTGGGAACACTAATAGATGCTTGCATGTATGTTAATGGGTTGACGCTGTATTTGTGTTATACTAAACATCTTTTCTAGGTTTTTATGGGACCAATACGATTGAAAATATCTAAAATGCATATCTATACAACTCCAACACATTCAAATTCCAACACTGCTTAGAGGGGCTCAGGTGCTGAAGACATATCAGTGATGATATCGCCTAAACAAGACACCATCAGAGACAAATAGGGAGTGATTCGTCATGATAGACTTTGCATATAATTTTGTGTGCTTTCTTCAGTGTGCAACAATGTGACAGTAACTTACTGTACTTGTTTCAACTGTTACATTGTTACAGTACATTGCAGCACACTGAAGAAAATGCACAGTGAAACAAGCCTGCAAAAAAACAGAGGTTATGCAAGGTGCGACCTCTTTGATTCAATTTCTGTCAATCATTTGGGCTCTTGCTGATGTCTTCTCCTAGCTACTGACTTTACATACTGACTGTATAACCTTATGTGAATATACTCTCTATACAGTATTTATGTTATTTTTCTTTTACTTGTATATTTTCCAATCACATTTTCGATTCCTTTCTTTATGATATCTCTTGTATCATTAGGTTTTTCTATACGTTTACTATATTGATGTCATCGGTCATGCATCACCACCGAGACAAATTACATGTCATGTCCATCCCAACACACTTGCCAATAAACATGCTTCTAATTTCAATTGTCAGTTGTACCACAGCCCACAAACCGCATCCTCCTTGCATGACTGCTTCAAATGTTTGCATGACCTAAGGTCACGAATGCTCTAACATCACTTATAACCGAAATATTAAATAATGCATGTTGGCGTGTGTGTGTGTGTGTGTGTGTGTGTGTGTGTGTGTGTGTGTGTGTGTGTGTGCGTGCGTGTGTGTGTGTGTGTGTGTGTGTGTGTGTGTGTGTGTGTGTGTGTGTGTGTGTGTGTGTGTGTGTGTGTGTGTGTGTGTGTGTGTGTGTGTGTGTCTGCAGTGCATGAGCGTAACAAAACATGAATATGTTTACTGAAATTGCGAACAGACTTCAGGCAATCCTTAATCTTTAGAGAACACCTCGGTCTCTCTTCAGTTGAGATACAGTCCAAATGAAGCTCACAACGCCTGGAGCCTTTTCCTCTTGCATATCTTACATTTTGTTTTTGAAGACAGTCATGCAGTGCTGCCATTCCCCAGCGGTGAATTAACCTACTTTATTTACTGATGTGCTCATCACCAGGCTGGGATTAATACAACTTTGTTCTGTTGTATAATGCGATTATATACGTCAAGACAAGTTAAAGCCCTGGTCAGTTGATTACAAAATGCAGCTGTGTTGTGAAACTTGGAGAGAATAGTTTTTTGTTGGAGTACCCCTGCAGATATGCATTTTAAAGTCCATTATTATACATTAGCTACAAGTAAAGACAGAATAAATTACACTGTATAGGCTATGCAGTGTGCAGTGCATTCATATGAACCAATAGACTACAGGTCACAGGGTTAAATGAGCATAAGGTAAGGTATTTCAGATAATACAGGTGACACAAACAAATGCACTCATTTGTTGCACAAATGCACTCACTCGTTATTACCTCGCATTTGCATACAGCCAAAAGCAATGGACACAGCTTGGTGGCCAAGAGCTGCCCTCCAGTCCGACTTATAATGTGTGTGGTCTGATTTGAATAATTAAGTATCGCAGAGGAGGCAGCTGCCACACAGCGTCTGAAGAGTGCTTGTAACTAAGAGGCTTACTAGAAAAAGGACTAATCAGAGTGTGAATGGAAATGTCTGAATAAAGATTGTGCACGTCGACGGGCAAAATCATAGCGCACCAACAAATTAAGAGAGAATGGAAACAGGTCCTAAGACTGGTGGTGCAACACCTTCCAGGATCATAATAGTAGGCAACCTCCTGGTACGCACAGACTGCTGCACACGCACAGGCACACGCATACACAAACACACGCTCACCTTTGTTAGTTGTGCTATCTTTTTGCTCATTTTCAGATGCAGGTCCTGCGTGTACTCCATGGTCAGGGCAGTCTCGTAAAACACATTCGTCGACGGGGACGGATTATTCCCTAATCCAGCGGTGGAGGGGGGGTTGCCAGAAGCAGGGCTGTACTGCTGCTGCCAGCCTGCTCCCGTCGCCATCTTCACATCCAACCGCGCTGTCACAACAGGCAGCGAAGGATGCTTCTGAAGCGAGGAGGCTACGTTCTGTCCGCAGACATAGTTCTAGTGCCCTGCTGGTAAACGGCTGGTGAGCGTTGTGTCAACCCATGTAACTGCCGTGTAGGCTAACCGTTGTCCGCACTGCCCTCGTTTCGTTCCCACGCCTCACGCTGCCTTCGTTCCCTCCACAACCACAAACTCTGCTGCTGTACCGCCTCTCCACTAAACACGGTGGTTGCTCGGTTGCATGTTAGACAGAGGATGCTCAAGTGAGCCGCCCCCTTGATTAATACATAATTTACATTCGGAAGATGAAAAATCTGACGAGCGTCCGGAAAGATCACTGGTGGTGATGATGGGTACCCGCTGCCACTGCAGATCTTACGCACTGAATTTGGGGCTGACCAAAATAGCACAACCCTTGCACCAGTTTGCGAAAGACACTGAGCGATACAGCCTCGCTATATTCGGAGTCTGACTCTGGGGTAGCGGCTCAGAACCGACGCTCAGGATGCTCTAAATGGCACTTCGGCGCTCACTACGCATCTTGGTTAATGACGTCATGGCCCGGGCCCGGTGGGACCGAATCCCATAGCCCCCGGGTTGGCTTTGAAAGATCACGTCTGTCAGATTAGCGCTCTGGCATTTCTGTGACTTTTTATGAAACAGCTGCAGTTATCTTTCTGAGGAAATTCACGGACTGAAAATATGTTATTATTCCCAAGGCTTCAAGCTTCATATTTTATATGCATAGCCTATATGGCATTGGTTTATTGGATAAGGTATTGGGTAACAAATACTAGTTTGGTAATCTGCGTGTGTCACTTATGAATAGTAAATAGTAGGTCTATGATTATGTAAGACAGTCTCGTCAAGTAGAGCTATCTGTAAGGTGCCATCGTCTGGAGAAACCGCAGGACAAAGAACGTTGGACAAGAAAAAAAAAAAACATTGATCCAGGTTGTTGTAATAGAAGGCCACCTGGTGGTCATTCACCGTAATTTAATAAGCGTGAACTCCAGAATACATACACAATTCCTGTGAATTTCTTGGCATGCCTCAAAAAGCACACGACTTCAGCCATTGGAGAAGATCACCCATTGGAGAGTGATTGCCATTGTTCATGAATAAGGCCAATACACTTAACAGGCTTTGTAAAATAGGTAGGCCTACACTGCTGTATGTCTACCAGTTCTCTGAAGGTGGCTAGTTCACATTTCAAAATTATGTGTGCTTCCTCTAGGCCAGGGGTCGGGAACCTATGGCTCGCGAGCCACATGTGGCTCTTTTGGGAACTGCATGTGGCTCTCGGACAAACCTGTCATTTGTTTACTCAATAAGCCATGAATAATTTTGTTACGGCACTAAATTAAAAATGGACCTACTGAAATCGAAAAGTTAAGATAATATTCAAAATATAAAGTATGATCGCGCATTTAATCCATCCCAGGTCCGATCAGCTGAGCCAAGCACAGGCCTTCGACGAAGGCTACTGTACAGATATGAAAAACGCGTTTTTTTATTGGACAATGCCGTGCCAGCGCTGGGTCGTGTCGTGTGAGATAACATTCCATCCGTAATGCTTTACCTAAAGTTCAGCTGGCTAACGGTTGTATCCAAAACAAAGAAACTGTTCACGACCGTGCCATTATGATGGCAAATCAAGTGGAGGAAACGCAAGTGAGGGATATAAATGCAGCGCTGTACTTCTCCCTCGATTACAGGAAGAACTTTTGCTGAATCAACTGACGTAAGTCTTTCCCAGTTTAGTGTGATTGCGAGATAACTGGTGCCACAATGCGAAGGCAAACGTAGGGTTGCCATTCGTCCCTTGAAATACGGAATCGCCCTGTAGCCTATTTGGCGGTTAAATCATGCGTTCTGTATTGGGGACGCATGTCGGTAAGGGACGCGCTTTGTAGGGCATTTTCGCGAATTACTAAAAATAGACATGTCAGCCACATATCAACTGTAAAATGTTAACTATGTCAGCGCGACCAAGATGAGCATCCTGTCTTGAAGTTCTCTCTCCCTCCCTCCTCCCTCCTCATGCACCTTCCCTGTGTCTGTCTGATGGCTAGAATAGAAGCACCTCCGTCATTCTCATTGCTCATTGGCAACTCCGATGCATAAAAGATAGAAACTAAAGGTAATGCATGCGCGTGGCTTCTTAAATGCACATCAGCACATCTACAAGTAGTTTTAGTTCTTCTTTCGTAGCTCTCCCTTCTTGTTCCCAATGCAAGCGTTACTTTTATTCCCTTCTGTGCATGACAATTAGCATTAGAAATAATGGCGAAAATGGTATGGCTCTCACAAAAAATATTTTTTAAAAAATGGGCGTTTATGGCTCTCTCCACCAAAAAGGTTCCCGACCCCTGCTCTAGGCACACTGAATTGCCTCAACAATCCAAAATATCAGTGGTCTAAAAAGGCACTCCAGATGTTTGGCAGCATATTGGATAACGTTAACCACCCATAAGCAGCAAGGAATACATCACTCAGCCAGCTGGAATATTGGCATGTTTTACCTAGGGCTACTTATTAATTTATCCCTTCATTCATTCCTTCATTCCTTCATTCCTTCATTCCTTCATTCATTCATTCATTCATTCATTCATTCATTCGTTCGTTCGTGCATTCATTCATAGGCCTACGTTTAATTTGTGGAGCAAAAGTGCTGTGTGCTGACCAACCCTCTTGCACTGAATCTGTCTGACAGTAGCAGTAGGCCTATCGTTTACCAAATGTGATAGGCCTACAATAAGGCTGGATGTGCACACCAACTCTCCAAAACTACTAGGCCTATGTTACTATGTTTTATCTTCTATGTTGACATGAAAGTGAAAACAGACCATAACACTAAAAAAAACACCAACAGATCATACAGAGCATTAGGTTAAAACACAAGTGACACAATAGGGAGGTTTTTTAGGCCTACTGAAACTCTTAGGTCCACGCCCTCTGAGCAATTGTATTTGGGGAAGGTGGAGCAGTACTATGTGAATTTAATACCCTCTCACGTCTTCTGTGTGCAGCCCTGCTAGTCAGATGCGGTTACATTGGGCAACTCTGAAACGTGTTTGTGGCATGCAATGTGAGAGAAGTGGAGTTTTATGGGGAAGAAGTCTTTGTTTATTGCGCCGCTTATTGTTGCAGACCAAGAATATGATAGCCTATAGGCCTATCGCGACTTCTGGAGCTGACGACTAGATACAGTACGCATATAGCCTACATTTATTGCAACCATTGCTGGCACACAAGTAGATAGCCCAATGCCAGGGCATCATAATGGCAATAGTTATCCACCTGACAATCATCCGTCAACTGGATCAACATCTAATAATTCAAATGTCAGAGGTTCATAATTTACCAACGAGTATTCACAGTGTTTAGATGTGACTAAGAACTAAGAACAAAAACAAATTAATTTCTGTGGGTGGAGATTGATGTCCATTAGGCTGTCAGAAGAGGCGTAAGAAGAACTCTTTAGAAGTGATTACAAACACAGCGCTCAGCCATTATATAACAAAAATAACAAACATGGGCTTGGTTTGTGAGAGCACACATTAGGCTTTTCTCTGGGCGTTTACCAGGGTGATTGTTCAATGATTAACAAAAACACGGCTGTGAATCGCCTTGGGTTGCGATGCTTTTGGCTGTCAATGCTGCCACCTTGACAGGCAAGAAGTGAACCCTCTTGGAGTACCCATGCCCTACGCGTCAAGTGAACACTCAACCAATGAGCTTCAGTGCGTTCCGTTCAGTGAGCGTTCAGATAAAATATACAACTGTCTTCCTCCTAAAAACAAGACAAACCTGTTGCTCAACCGAGTCCACTGGCCGTGATCACAAGTTTGTTTCTATGACACGCGGTTTTTGGACACGACTTTTTGTGTTGTTGCATAGCATGCTCATCATGAACGCGTAACCACAGGGGTGGGTCCAGAAAGGGATTAGTGGGTTCTTGCTCTTGGTGGGGAAAGCGCCTCAGTCCAGTGTAGTACAGCGCCACGGGCAGAACAGGTGGACAGCAGGTTAGGATGAAGCCCAGCAGCGACTTCGCCGATCAGCTGGATTTGAGTTTTCTGTCAGCGGAGGAGGAAGCGGCGATCTTAAAAGTTTTACAGCGAGATGAAAACTTGAGGAAGCAAGACACGGGACGCGTGAGGTATGCTACTCGTCTCGAGCCACGAATATGGCAAACAAATTCGCCAAAGTCAAGATAACATCTTGTGGATATTTCTCTGTAAACTTCAAGCTGTCATTTTTCAGTAGATAGCCTGCTGTCGCTCAGACATCCAACCTCATTAGTGTGTGCGTCGTGTTGTCTGCGCAATTAATCAAAACTAAATCTGACTACATTGCAATGACTTGAACCGGAAAATTAAACGGTTGTCATATGCTACTGTATAATTTTTTCACCCTATCTTTAACAAACTGGGTGTAGGCCTATGCCAGTCTCAGATACCCAACAATGAAATTAGAGGAGCTGCAGAAGAGGAAGAAATAGACATAGCTCCACACACCATTGTCCTAAAATAAACAAGTTAGTCACAAGACACGTCTGTATGTATGATGGATGGGAAAGGTTTTACGCATGGATCAGGTGCAGCTCACTGTTCCGTTTCAGGCGGCTAAAGGCCAACGCGCCAGACCCCGAGCAGTTGAGGGTGTTGACGGGTGAATGGTTCGAGGACCTCAAAGCCAAACGCTATGGGCAGCCATGCGACATCACTGCTGTGGTCAAGTGCTCCATGCGGAAGAAAAAGACATCTGGTAGGTGACCCCGAATCCTCTGTTGTCAGTTGGGTACATTCATTCATTTGGTGCCAATCTGGTAAGAATGTAGAGTATTGTATTGTTGTTGTCTTTGATATTACTTAGCAGTATCAACGATATCAAACTCTAGCAGTATAAAATGGTACATTCATTCATTTGGTGCCAATCTGGTAAGAATGTAGAGTATTGTATTGTTGTTGTCTTTGATATTACTTAGCAGTATCAACGATATCAAACTCTAGCAGTATCAAATCTACTGTACCCAAGCTGCTGTTTTGAAGTAAATAAACATGGACTTGTGTGCATCCCATCATGCCAACCTCCACAGCCCCCAAGATCAACCCCTTCATGAACTACACTACACCAGAGGAAGATGACAAGGGAGGTCTCAACTCAAAGTACAGTAATATTTACACTAATCATCATGCACATCAGTGGGCTGTTTTACTTAACTGTAGTATGATAATCGCACCCGAGTCACATTATCATTGGCCACATAGTTTTGTTTACTCTAACACAAAATAAATCAGCTTAAATGTGTATGTAAATGTGAACTAACTGAGGTCTGTGTTTTGAAAGACATTAGAGATCGCAGCTGTTCACAGATCCTCTGTCTTGAGTAACATGCATGTGCCTGAAACAGATTTCTGTTATATTTTAGTCAGTTATCCGTCTCTAATCACCCTCCGGCTTTTACTGAAAAGGTTGGTTGATGAGAAACTTTTAATCTAATGCAAAACATTTCTCAATTCCAGCACACCTGAAGCGTTTGAAATAATTAATAGTATTTTCCTAACCCATTAGACATACCGGGAATACAACGATGAAGATTTCAATCTCAATTATGGTGGGTTGACTTTTAGAAAAAAAGACTGCTCTTATATACTTTATGATACTTTGCATACTGTATTTAATGTACTGAAATATGTAAAAGCACATTATACACACATACATGGATTATACAGTTGTGCTCATATGTTTACATACCCCAGCAGAATAAACGCTTTCTTCGCGATTTCTCACAAAATATGAAGGATTACACAAAACCTTTTTTTTCACTCATTGCTAGTGACTAGCTTAAGATATGCATTAGCAATATTCTGTGTTTACTCTTTCAAAAGCATGATCACAACCCAAACTACCCAAATGACCCTGTTCAAAAGTTTACATACCCTAGTTTCTGATGCTGAATATGGCCCTGTTTAACATCAGGGACCGCTCTAAATTGTTTGTGGTAGTTGTGGATAAGGCTCTTAATGTTCTCAGATGACAAAACAGCACATTCTTCCTGGCAGAATGGTTGTTTCCTTTAATATCTTTGGGTGTAATGCTGGAACCTCACATTTGAGGTTTCCCCTGAGTGGCTCAATGATGTTGAGATCAGGAGAGTGAGATGGTCGCTCAAAAACCTTCATTTTATTCTTTCTGAAGCTAATGACGGGTTGATTTGGCTTTCTGTGTCGAAATATTGTCATGTTGGCACCGTTGGAATTTCAATTCAGAAATGCAATATGAGGAGTTTGGTTGGAATCAAGCCAATGGGCAAGGGAATCATTGCATTGCAATGATCATTGCAAGGGAAATTGTTCAGGAGGCATAGGACAATCAAAAAATAACTTCAGGTGAAATATAGGACAACATGAAAAAATGTTTTAAACAGGAAAGAGGCACTTGAGGAAAGATGGGCTGTTGGGGGTTGCCAGGAGAAAGCCATTACCACAAAAATGCAAACATGTTATTTTGCATATGATACACCAAATAGCACAGTGAGAAGCATCAAAATGCCTGTGACAAAGTCATTTGGAAAAATGAGATCAATATGGAACTTTTTTAGGCCACTATTAACAGTACCATTTGGAGAACAGTCAATGGAGCCTATGATGAAAGTTACACCATACCCTTCTGTGAAACATGATCATGGACCACTGATTTCATGGGGACATTTGAGTTACAAATGCATTATACTTTTGATCCATACTCGCAGAATGATGAATACATTGCCCTGTGAAAAATACTGGAGGAAACTTGACACACATCAGCCTTGAAACTGCACATGGTCCATTGTTTGGACATGCCAACATGACAATATTTCAACACAGAAAGCCAAATCAACCCGTCACTAGCTTCAGAAAGAATAAAATGAAGTTTTTGAGCGACCGTCTCACTCTCCTGATCTCAACATCATTGAGCCATTCAGGGGAAACCTCAAATGTGAGGTTCCAGCAAGACACCCAAAAATATTATAGGAAACAACCATTCTGCCAGGAAGAATGTGCTGTTTTGTCATCTGAGAACATTAAGAGCCTTATCCACAACTACCACAAACAATTTAGAGCGGTCCCTGATGTTAAACAGGGCCATATTCAGCATTAGAAACTAGGGTATGTAAACTTTTGAACAGGGTCATTTGGGTAGTTTGGGTTGTGATCATGCTTTTGAAAGAGTAAACACAGAATATTGCTAATAAATATCTTAAGCTAGTCACTAGCAATGAGTGAAAAAAAAGGTTTTGTGTAATCCTTCATATTTTGTGAGAAATCGCGAAGAAAGCGTTTATTCTGCTGGGGTATGTAAACATAAGAGCACAACTGTACTATACATTAAACTACAGTATATGCAGGTCATTTAATGCTGAGGCCAGTTGTATGTACAGTACAGTACATGCGTAACTGATGCTTCCGCACAGATTGCTGTAAGTGAATACTTTGACTTCCTGATGAGAGCTTGTCAATCAGGGGCTGTCAATCAAAAGAATGAATGACAGGAGTTATCCTATCTTGCAGAGCCCACCCCCTCTGCTTTCAGTGGTGGCCAGAAATCACCCAGCTACCACCAAGAGGAGGACGCATGGGGAAGGAGGCAGCCTGCCGGAAAATCCACTAACCCTTTCCTGAGCGCACACACAGTCACCGACACACCTATCAGCACGGCCCCAGCTGCCAGCCCTCGGCCTGGTAATGATTCACCAGGAGCAAACGAATCGCCTCCTGCCGAGAGCAGCAGCAGCAGGACATTCGCATTCCTGCAGTCGCCTTTCAAGTCCTCCACCCCTCCCCCCTCCACTAAAGATGTGGACGGCAGCAAGAGGGTGTCCCTACCACCTGCTTTACGCAAAGGGACATCCGTGGAGGACAGCTGGGTGAAGATATCCGTCGAGCCCAACACGGCGGATCTGAATCAGGGAACAGGTCCGCTGTCTACAGGTACAGGGAGTGTTCGGTATGGGTATGGGGCCGAGGCTGAAATCGAGCCCCACACGAGCTGCTCGTCGTCTGACTCGGAGGAGTCGCAGGCTGTCCCTCGGACGCCTAGCGAGCCGGTGCTATTGAGCTACAATCCAAATGCCTCGGAGGACGAGGAGGAGAACATTCCTCACGTCGTCAGCGCCAGGCCGGTCCCTCGTCAGAGGTCGTTTGCAAAGGGGCCTCGTAACCTTGACCCTGACCTTGACACTGAAACACCTGAAGCAGCAGCAGCAGCAGCAGCAGCAGCAGCAGCAGTAGCAGCAGTAGCAGAAGACAAGGCCCTGTTTGGCCAGGCCTCAAGCTCGAGCTCGAGCTCCTCAACCACTGCACCGACGGAAACGGCGATAAGTTATGAAGTGGCTTCCTCCAGATCTCTATCTCCTGGACTCATTTCCTGCCACAGCAGCAGCAGCAGCAGCAGGGAGCATCAGTCTACAGGGGGCCATGATGACAGACGAGTGCGAGAGGAGGAAGAGGAAGCGAAGGAGAGAGAGAACGAGAGTGAGGGAGAGATCACACTGAAGAAGAAGCAGCCCCGCATGAACTTCTTTTATCAGTCACGAGGCACCTCAAACGACACACCAGCCACAGGTGGTGGTGGTGCAGGTGGTGCTGATGATAGCGGTAGTCGTGTTGAAGAATCTGAAAGAATTAAAGTGTCAGACCCACCACCACCACAAGATCCACATGCAAGTGCTTATGTGCCTTTCAAAATGGCCTCACGCTTAGAAGTGTCTGTGAAAGAGGGAGGAGAGAAAGGGAAAGCGGAAGAGACAGGTGCGAGTAGAGCTTTTGGTGTTGGCAGTAAGGCCTTCACGCCTCGCCAGCCAAATAAAAGTCTGTCGATAGAGAGCGAAGATTCTCCAAGAAACATCAGAGAGCCTGCTGTTGCTGTTGCTGTTGCTCAGCCTGCTGCTGCTCGCCCGGAACAGCCCGGAGAAGACAAATTGGATGATTTTTTCTGCAGCCCTCCCGAGACGGAGTATAAAATTCCAAAACTGAGCTCTCGCCTCCTTATTCATGCAGGGGATGAGATCGTTTGTAGTGATTTAAGCTACGCGCCGCCGTCAGGCGATGGGCGCCGTGCCAGCCAGAATGAAAACGAGAGAGTTGAAAGGGAAAACGTGTTTGAGGCTACAATCAGGCAAGATGAATTTGGAATGAATCAGAGGCAGGCGGATAGGGATAGGGAACCACCTGCAGCTGGCCAATCACCAACCACCCCACAACACACACAGAGATCAGGACACGACGGGCCTCATCTTGAGGTCAAGTCAGCGAGGGTACGTTTCTCACCCTTAGCTACAACAACAACAAAAACAACTTCAACAACAGTGGAGGACGAACAGGCAAGCACGCCTGCAAACTATCGCCTCTTTGAAAGCATGCAGTCAGGCCCTGCTGAAGAGGCCAGGAGAGGCGAGGGTTTAGCAGCAGAGGAGGAGGAGGAGGAAGAGGGTGATGTGGACGACGGGGGTGAGAAGGACATGTGGGCGGTGGAGGAGGACGAGGGGGGTGAGAAGCGGACGCCGTTCCTAATGAGGTCTCGTGTGGCCCGCAAGGTGCTGCCTTCGCGGTTTAGTGATGACCACATGACCAGGGGCCGGGATAGGGGACAGAGACAGGGACAGGGAGAGGGACAGGCCAGGGACCAGCTCTCACACTCAGCCCCAGAGGAAGTGACTGCCACTGGGGGAGGAATCGAAACGAGCCCTGACCTCCTCAAATACGACCACCAGGGAGACGAGTGGCGCCCCTCCACCTTCTCCGCCTCCTCCTCCGCCTCCAGGCCCCACAGGGTCACGTTTGGCATGGCGGAGGATTCTCTCACCCCCGTATCGACGCGTGCTGGCGTGGACTCTGAAGACACAGCAGTGACCGTCACCACCGTGCCCTCGGGCACAGCTGCAAGTGACACGAGTCTTAGCAGTAGCAGCGATTTCGAGGTGACAGAATTTAACTATAGAAAGCCCACCGTGCCTTCTGGGTTTGACAGGCAGGAAAAACATGAGAAGGATAATGATGGTGATGCGCGTACAACTGTAGAGTCTTCCACGTCAAGCAACCCCTTTCAAGTGTGGCGAGGAAACCCCTTTGTGCCAGCCATTGCCAGTGCCGGTGGTGGTGACCATGTGCGTGTGTCTGTGGAGGAGCCCGTGGCCCCTGAACATGTGTCCTCAAGTGTTGATGTGCGTCCTCTCATTAGGCCCGAGGACCAGCCCGAACCCACAAGCGTACAGATGGGAAGTTACAAAGTCCCCTCCATAGTCATCATGCCCTCCGAGACTCAGCATGTAGAGCTGAAAAAAGGTATGTAATACAAATGTGTAAATGTGCGTTGTACTGTAGTGTACACCATCAATGCTCACTTCTTGACCCTGCTTTTTTTTAGCCCATTTAAGCTTGATTATGCATACTGAACATATGCTGCCTTGACCTAGACGACTGGAGCAACAGTGTGCATGCAGGCTCTTGAGATTTGAGGGTTTTTTAAAATAAAAAATGTGGGTATATTAGAGCTGAAAGAACACATTCTAATACAAGATGGGGCTCTTAGCATTTAAATGCAACTTATTTCATGTTTTTATGTACTTCAGAAGCTATGATATTTAGGTTTTTATAAGCTGAGGGCAACCTTTCCCAAAAAAGGGCTTAGGCATTCAGCAGCCTTTTTTTTTTTGCAGGTGCCTTAGGCTTAAATGGATTAAACTGCTGACATGGCATTTTTTTTCAGAAGATTTTTGTGTGCCATTATGAATTTGTTGAGATTCCCCGAGGCCAATATTTTGTATCTGATGGTTTACTTTGATAACAAGCAAGCGGCAGGCCCGGCCATCTGTTAGGCTACAACTTGTGAGAGTGGTTTCCTTTTTCCTCCTGAGAGTGTTGCATTTCTCTGGCGTTTCATAGCCCTTGGCCCTGACACTCTAGGAGCAACACCAAAAAACACCACCCTACTTGGAACTGACACACCCTTTCATTGCCGCTCCCGTGTCATTTGTCATCCTCTGCTCTGTCCGTTTCTCTCCCAAAGACTTCCTAAATAGGGAGCCAGAGGAGTGAAGGAGTAGGCAGGGGCCGATCTAGCCATTTTGGGGCCCTAGGCGAAATATAAACATGGGGCCCTCAAAAGTCATTGTACTGATATAACATTCTGTGTTTTGGTGCAATCTCAGTGTTTAAGTGACAAATTAAGATCCAGCCTATTTTTGTGTGTGTTTTTGTGTTTACCGCGACTGGTGTGACAGTTGGGGCCCCTATGTAGGACAAATTTGATCTGGGCCCTAGGCAACTGCCTAGGTTTGCCTAATCATGGAAAGTCCGACTCTACGAGTAGGCAAACGAACGAGTGAGCGGGAGAGCTAGAAGACAAGACGAAACGAGACGCGAAGGGGCTTTCTTGATTAATGCCATCCTGAAAGCTCCTTCGGCCTGATTTGAATCCCTGCCTTGCGACATTCTTTGCCTTTTTAAACACAGTTCCCTCCAACCCCTTCCTCTACTCCGCTGTTTAAAACGGCATGACCTGAAAGCTAAAGTTGTGCTGAAAGCACACTCAGCAGGAGGGGGTGGTTTACAGGGACCTCTGTTGTTCACTAAGCATTGTATAGTACATTTGTATGGATTGCATGGGAATCACTGCCACCTCAAATTATTTATTGCTTTTAGTTCAAATCAATCCCCTTCATGCCGAGTCATCTATAAACTGACTGATTCATGAGACAACTTACAGTATACTGCATCAAAACGCAGTATAACTGTACACACACTTGTGTTGGCTATGTACTGTTAATGTATGTATACAACATGGGTACATGCTCACGTTTCCTGCGTGAGCATGCTTGGTTTTTTAATGCAGCATTGTTTTTTTTTTGTTCTTCGACATGTCTGAAAAGTTGTGGAGTTGAGTTTTGACTGGAAGTCCACTTTGTAGCACCTTTTTTCCCTCTGACTAAATCCCTTGCCCCTTGCTGCAGTATCAGTATCAGCATCAGTATGTTTCAAGAGGCAGTATTACAACTGTGTCATTAGTGTCTGTGACCCCACTTCGAACCCAAGAATATGAACCTACAATGAACCTACAATATCCAACCTACAGTAATAACAAGGCTTTGAAGACAATTTTCTCAGTTTCAGTGGTGGTGTAGTAGTTTCAGCACTTCGCATTTGTAAGGCAGTGTGCGCTGTCCCTTAAAAAATAAACTTAACTTTGTGTGTTCATATGAGAGTTATGCATATGAGTCTCTATTGTGTCTCTATTCTGTAGAGGGTGGGAAGTCCCCCATGCCCAAGGCTGTCAAGGGCATCGTTGCATCTGCAGAGGGCGAGGTGGGTGTGCCATCCAGGCTAAGCATCTCACATACTCCCATTACTCAGCAACATGTTTCTGTTATTTGGAGAGTTATTTTTAAGCTGTACTTTTTACATTTACACACACACACACACACACACACACACACACACACACACACACACACACACACACACTTGTATGTGCAATATTTGTCTCTCATGTTAAACATCACTCATGATAAGTCATAAACGTTTGTGCATATGTGTGCATCTGATATGCAGATTTTTATACATATATTTTTAAACTGATTCATTAAATTTTTCTTTTACTATGTGCATTTCTGTGTCAGGTGAACTGAATTTTATGTAGAAGTAATGACCATGTGTAGGTAAAGCTTTCTACTGTATGCATGAGCCCTATCCCTAACCCTATCCACTGTGTTTAGTGGATTGTATGCACCATATGTCTCTGTACAGTTGTGTAAATACTGCCTTGACTGTATAAATGCACGGTACAAAGCATGCTACGTTGTGTGTGTGTGTGTGTGTGTGTGTGTGTATGTCTGTCTGTCTGTCTGTCTGTCTGTCTGTCTGTCTGTCTGTCTGTCTGTCTGTCTGTCTGTCTGTCTGTCTGTCTGTGACCACCAAATTGTAGCTGACTGGCTTTTTATGTTATGTAATGGCTGTGTTTACCGCAAATGGAAAATGACTATAGCATGTTCAAGGGTGCTTCAGTGATGCGTTGCATGTCTGTGGCACGTTCATTATTAATGACTTGTGTTTTGTACAATAACCAGATCTGTTGCATGACTAGACACCTGTGGTGCAAGTGTGTGTATGTGTGTGTGTGTATGTGCGTGCGTGCGTGTGTGTTTGAGAAAGCGAGAGACAGATGTGTGTTTGACAAGTGCTGGTCGTAACTTTGTGTGTGTGTGTGTGTGTGTGCGTGCGTGTGTGCATGTTTGAGAGAGCGAGAGACAGATGTGTGTTTGACAAGTGCTGGTCGTAACTGTTTGTGTGTGTGTGTGTGTGCATGCATGTGTGCGTGTTTGAGAGAGCGACAGACAGATGTGTGTTTGACAAGTGCTGGTCATAACTTTGTGTGTGTGTGTGTGTGTGTGCGCGCACACGTGCGCAATGTGTTTCAGGATGACACGTTGGACACAGACGATGATGACCAGAGCTCAGTGTCCAGTTTTGGCTCCGATCTCTCTGGCAGGAAGAATCACCTCGGCAATAAATCCTTCGCAGGGGTGACTATCAAATTTATATACTAATAAAATATGAAGAGCTGTTTTATAAAAGTCACTGAAATACAATTTTAATAAAGATAATTTTATGACAGCATCAGAAAAATTGGAACAGAGTTAATCTTACCTGACATTTCCGCCACAAATCCAACATTTAAACACTGATTTACACAATATTATCAGAGAAAGAAACTTAAAAACCCGTTCGAATTGAGGTGTGCAATAAGCGCTCAATGATAAACTCATATAAATATTACATAAAAATATAAATAGAGTGTACTACAGAGAGTTTATAAGTTCATTTGAATTTGTACTTTAAAACTCTTGAATGCTTCCTGAAGAATCAAGGCTAAACTGTTGTATTCACACTATTTTTTTAAGGCTGGGGTTTTTGTGAAGGAAGCGTTTGTTATGAACTCTTCATATATTCCCATATAAGGCAATTGGTGGAGTATTATGCGAACAAATAGTCTTTGACTGATGTTTTAATCACATTGTGTTGCACAGGGACAGGGCTTCAGAGCAGATCCGTTCTTTCGTAAAACATTATCATATAGATGTTGCAATGGGTAGGAATGAAGGTTTTCATATACATAATATCACTGAACCACATCAATGCTATCAGAGAAAAAGTATGTTTGTTTAATCTGGCAATGACGTTGAGATGTGGAACAATTTGAGAAATGCATTACTTTGTTGCTTCAGGCAGGGCTGGGGATAAGATA
The DNA here is from genome assembly GCF_034702125.1 of Engraulis encrasicolus. Classification (NCBI taxonomy): domain Eukaryota; kingdom Metazoa; phylum Chordata; class Actinopteri; order Clupeiformes; family Engraulidae; genus Engraulis; species Engraulis encrasicolus. The sequence goes on from NC_085875.1 coordinate 24,719,687, forward strand.
AGACGTTAATAAATGCTGTGTTTGTTCTGTGACACAAATGGAGTTGCGTTCCTCCTAGAATAACAACTAGAACAGAACCTGTCACTCACATCTGTACACAAACGTGCGTGTGTGTCTGCATCTGTGTGTCTGTGTGTCTTTGTTGTGATTGTGGTGCTGGCGCGCTGGTGCAGGGAGGCAGTTGGCAAGGGGAGGGTTACACACACACACACACACACACACACACACACACACACACACACATACACACACGGCATAGTACTAGTACTGTACTGTACACGTGTGAGCTCCTGCCTGGGTTTGCTGTGATTATCCTGATTCCCGATCCTGTCCACAGCGCACAGGCAGTCTGCTGAGCATCTACAGTGAGGCGGGCGACTTTGGGAACGTGGTGGTGCAGGGAGCGGTGGAGTTCGCCATGATGTACAGTCCAGCGGAGGAGCTCATCATCATGGTGGAACAGTGTCAGGACCTCGCCCACGGCAACGCTCGCAAACAACGCACAGACCCGTGAGTCATCATCATCATCATCATCAACAAAACCGCCATCAGTACTAATGTCAAATTCATAAGCAACACACTCATACAGACATGCGAGTTCCATTAACACTGGTGGTGTCAACAATAATCGATTCGGCGATCCAATGCAATGCGGGGCATGGACGATCCAATTCAATGCGGCAAGTTCCAGAATCGATGCGGCAAATTTTTGGACTTTCAATTACTTCCGTGGATATTTCGGGGAGCAAATGAATGTTAAATTAAATAAAAGCACTTCAAAGCATTGAGAACTGCAAGACTGATCCAGAAAACAGCCAATAAATTGTTGCTCAGTATCCGACTACTTGTACTTGTATTGCCTCATCATGACTGATGAAACATTTGCTTTGCTTTCAGTAGAAATGTAATGCATTGCAATGCATTGTAGAATTGAATCGGATCAAATTGAATCGAATCGAATCGAATAGAATTGCTACCTCCCGAATCGTAATCGAATCGAATCGTGAGGACAGTGCCTATGCACACCACTAATAAACACAATAGTCATCCATGATCCATATCATCAAAAATATCATCGATACACCATCATCAATGCACTCACAGGCAACGTATAAACCCGTGAGAGCACTTCACCAAACACAACAGAAGCAATAACAACTAGAAATGCACTCAGAGAGTGTAGACCTCCGCCAAGGTTTGATAGAACATTTGACTATGGTACACCCTATTTTTTTATTTTAAGCCTTTCTGCCTTCTTTTGGTTGAGTTAGAAACTGGAATGTCAAAAATCGCCCTGTCACACAATTCAATTTGCAGTCAGGGCGTCTAGGCTAGCAATGGTGGAGAATCTTTTTTAAAATCCTGGTTCCGGTTTGTGATCCAGATCACCACCAAAATCGAATCACTTGTTCCATTGGTCATTTCCAACAACTCCACAAAGTTTCATCCAAATCCGTTCATGACTTTTTGAGTTATCCTGCTGACAAACAAACAAACAGACAGACAGACAGACAGACAGACAGACAGACAAACCAACTCGACCGAAAACATAACCCCCTTGGTGGAGGTAATAATCATACTGACATCAAATATATGTGTATATCAATAAGTGTCACATATCCATCAACCATCACCGATACTAACTGACATCAAATATAGTACAGAATATTACATCAGTGTCAGGACCTGGCCTATGGCAATGCAAACAAACCACACACAGACCCATGAGCTCCTACACAGACACATTAGGCATCCATGTCATCACAAACATTAAGTTATCACCAAAACAGGTTATGGGCCTACTAACATTTTGCCAGGAGCTCATCTATGGCAGCGCTCATAACAGTGCACAGACCCGTAAAGCTCTGAAATAGACACAGGAGCCTACAGTAATCATCCATGTCATCAAAACTACAAGTTATCAGTCATGAATTATCAAAAGCATCAATACTGACATCGTGCATACCAATTCATAGAAATCGAATTCATATTCATATTGAAATCAAAATACCGGTATTAATAAAAAATCGTACCTATTAGTAGCTTGAAGAATATATGAATAACAGTAGCTTGAATAATAATTCAAACCAGTCCTTCATCAATAATTCTCAAACCAATACATTATCTTAACTAGAACGGGCACTCGGTAGAGCGCAAACCTTTGCCTACGCCACTTATTTTTTTCTGGCCATCTTCAGAGAATGGGGCATAACATTCTCCAAATTTTGGTGTTAGGTTCATATAAATCGGACCGTAATATCGCAATATTACATTTTTGGCCCATTCTTGTCCTCTTATTCAATTCAGCATGCACACGTTGTTCTGGCATATAGTGCTTGACAAAGAAAAACGTTTTTGACCTTTTCGTGACCTTGACCTTTGACCCAAGCACTCCCAAAAAGTAATCGATTGTTCCTTGGGTCATGACCAATCATCCCACTAAATTTCATAAAAATCGGCTCAATTTACGTTTTTGACCTTTTCGTGACCTTGACCTTGACCTTTGACCCAATCACTCCCAAAAAGTAATCGATTGTTCCTTGGGTCATGACCAATCATCCCACTAAATTTCATAAAAATAGGCTCAGTTCTGTCTGAGTTATACGAAGTACAAACAAAACAAACATATTCACAAATAAATAAATAAATAAATACACAGCGGTCAAAACATAACCTTCGCGACAAAGTCGGCGAAGGTAATAATTTCAAATATTTAGCATCTATCTACTCAGTAGAGTATTAGTATTAGTTCTCTACTCAGTAGAGGATTCTATTGTATGTTGCTTCAAGTTTAAGTGGATTTTGAATTTGCTTTATTGTTTTATTATCTCTGTGGCATGGCTTGGTGGTAACCTGCCTTGCTAGCACGATTCATGGTTTCCTGCTTCCCAAAAGCAATTTTTACCAAATGCTGCCGTGTGCAGCTGTCGTCAAAAGCGCTTTAATTGGCCCTACCGTGGCCATCTGGTAGGTCACTCGACTGCCATGCGGCTGACCCGGGTTCGATTCCCGGCCCGGGTCCTTTGCTGATCCCTCCCCGTCTCTCTCTCCCACTCATTTCCTGTCCTACTCTTCACTATCCTGTCCTAATAAAGTTGACCCCCCCCCCCCCAAAAAAAAGTATATAAAAAAAAGAAAACACAATTACAGTAATGTACTTTATGTAATTAAGTATCACATTTGTTTACAATAAGGTGTGTCCTTTTGTCCTTGGCAGGTATGTGAAGACCTACCTCCATCCAGACAAATTCCGACGTACAAAGAGGAAGACCTCCATTAAGAAACAGACGACCAACCCGGTCTTTGTTGAATCGCTCAGGGTGTGTACTGCACCGCAATTGCACAAAGCCATCAGGGCAGAGTAGAGTAGAGTGCCATGTTTGGGATCCTGTGTACACACACTGAGTGCATTCCAATATGTGACCTTGCGTCCTCCACTTGGGCTTGTGGCCTCCCGTTTTGATGATGCCCCGCCTCCGTGGAGAAAACAATTAAGTTTCCCTGCTGTCAGCCTAGCCAAAACATTTTTGGTGAACTATTCTTCATTTACCATCCTGTTTGAAAATGAGAAAATTACTTTACAATTGAGCTTTGGCGAGATATTGAAATACGTATAAGGCTGTTGTCAGTGATGTCATCACGACCTATTACTCCCTGGTATGAGGCCACAAGGAGAAGTGGAGGAAGCAAGGTCGCATATTGGAACTCACACACAGACTGCGTGTTGACCCACTTTGTCCTTTAACTTTTTTTTGCTGTACTGTACCTGTTGTTGACACAGCGAGTGTGGCACAGTCTGATAAAGGGCGTATTGCAACATACTCCCATGTTCTTTTCTCACCAGGACATGAATGCACTTTCTCACCACCACGTGGTGTATATATGTTGTTTTTATCGGTAACACTTTACAATAAGGGTACATGAATGATATTGGAATTATGTTGGAAGTAATGTATGATTTATGGTAAATTACCACATGACTTATATTACCTTTTTTTCTCCTTTTCCTCCAATCAGTACAAAATTAAAAAGAGAGAACTGCACGACAAGACGCTGAATCTGTCAGTGTGGCACAATGACTCGAGGGGCAGGAATGTGTTCTTGGGGCAGGTGGAGCTCGACCTGAACACCTGGGATTGGGGACACGAGGCTCTAACGTGGTACAATCTCCAGCCCAAGGTACGGCATCACTTGGTCTCATATTCAGCTTTCTTTATAAGGCAAGTGACTGTATTTGATCACTTCCAATTACTTGCACACCTATCATAAATGCCTCTGCCATGCCTCTCTACAAGGGTGTACACCCAAGTGGGCTATATCAAATTAATCAGGAGAAATCGGGCTTTCAGATAGATAGTCACATCTTGACATTCGACCAATCAGCAGTGGGCTTGAGCCTGTCAAACTTTTTTTTTCACTCGGGAGCAGACATTTGTGTGCCCTATAAAGGGTTAAGACAGGCTCTCACCTGGTACAATATCCAGCCCAAGGTGAGGCATCACGCGTTGTGGTATGTTGTCACCTGATTAAAACGGTCAGGCCAAGGTAGGCCTTCAACAAGTGTAGTAGTTATTATCCCAAGGTATTGTAAGCTCACCTTGTATAATACCCAGCCCAAGGCAAATATTACAAGCCTTAATCACACAACCATGTGATATCCAGGAGTGAGGCCTTGCCATGTCATTAGTAATACATTAATTAATATAGTATTTAATGTACTGTAAGTAATTTGAGATCTGTGGTTGTTTTGTTAAAAGTTTTCAAGTTCTTAGCAAATAACTGTACAAAACAAAAATGCCTGAATTAATTGGCAGTATTTCACTACTATTCGTGCCACCATAAAACAATGGAAATATTGTTCTAATTCTGTAAATAATCTTCAGTTTAGTTTTTTAAACCTATGTTTGTTTTTTTTTATTTGCTGGCAGGGTGGAGATGCACATGAATCTCAGGACTATCGAGGAACACTGTTTGTGGCCGTGAAATATGTTCCTCCAGCCAGCACAGGTAAACTTTTATTATCTCACACCCACCTTATTGGGCTAACCTTAATCTAATATCGACCTAATTCACCTTTAACAAGCTGAGGAAGAGTGTTCTCTTCCAAGATGGTTTTCCTTCATAACAAAACTAATGCTAGTTATGTACAATAACATTGTTTTACCTAGGGACTTTGTGAAAAATGATGATGGGTGTTACTGACATTTTTCACCAAAACGCCAGCCACACATCCTCCCTACACTCGCATACACTTCCCGACACGCACAGACCCTTACATTGACACGCAAGCGCACTTGCGCACACACATAGACCCAGACACCTGTTAGCATCGCCTACACACCTCAGCCAAACTTTTGCCTTTTACCGCGCCTATCGCGAAAATGCACACATGTAACAAACACACATATTCCTCAGTTAAACATGAATACTGATTGGTTTGCTGTATGTCCAATCAGTATTCTCCTGCAGATTGTGAGCCCTTCAAAAGGGCAGGGGTTTTCATTTGTGCTAGAGAGGGCCAGGGGAAAGCATGCTTGCTGTGAAGCTGTGCAGAGAAGTAATTGCAAACAAAGTGCTATTGAAAAAGTTATTGAAAGTCTTTTGTTGTAGTTATATTTGAGTTGCCTGATTGAGACCGGTTTTCTTTTTCGTTTATTCTCAGTTTTTGTTTTCTCTTTTTGTTAAGTCACTTACTGCACTGTAAATAAACTCGCACCCGCTTCACTTTTGTTTTGGGTTGCCTAGTCGTTCTTCTTGCGGTCATCCTGATATGAGAGAGGGGTGGTCAAGGCTCAATCTCACAGACTTTTTCTATTGGTTTTCCCTGATTATGTAACTCGCTTTGAATAAAGGCTAAAACTAATGTCATGTGATGGCATTCTGTTTCTAGTGGCAGGAGAAGGTAGTTAAGCATTGTGAAATGGGCGATCTCATGTCTTTCAGTTTGTTGGGACTGTGAGTGAGTGTATTTTAGCTAAGTCTACAGTCAGAACTGTGATGGCTCATTTGTACCATCTCTATTGCTCCTCCAGGGGCGCCAAGATCCAACACAGGAGAGGTACATGTGTGGCTGAAGGAGGCCAAAGACCTGTGTCAACTCAAGTCCATAACGTGACTCCTTTGTCAAGTGGTGAGGGTGACTTTGTACTCGATGACATCTTCATTTATTATTGTTCTTAATGGAAAAGTCCACCTTTTTGATTTTCACATATTAGCATGGAATTTCCAGGATTATTCATGAATGTGGGCCTATTCATTCTTTTTACCTCCGCCAAGGAGGTAATGTTTTCGGTTGCCCGTTTGGTACTGTCTGTCTGTCTGTCTGTCCGTCTGTAGTGTTTGTGTGTCTGTTTGTTTGTTTGTTTGTTTGTTTTGTCAGCAGCATAACTCAAAAACTAATCAACTGATTTGGATGAAACTTTGTGGAGTTGTTGATATGGACCAATGGAACAGGTGATTATAATTCTTGGTGGTGATCCGGAACGGATTAAAGATTCTGTTAGTAGGATAACTCACAAACTAAATCAACTGATCTTTGGATGAAACTTTGTCGGAGATGTTAGTAATGGACCCAAGGCAACAATTGATTTAAAAATGTCTGGCGATGAACCGGATTCAACGAACCAGAACGAGGGACTTTTCAAAGATTCTTCCCACCATTCTAGATGCCCCTTAGTGGACCAAATTGAATTAGGAGGGACCAATTTGAATTTGCGGGGAAAACAAGCACGCAAAAACAAGGCAGAAAGACTTACGGTGTAACGATGGTCAACACTGTATCTAGCAGCTTCCTTGGCGGAGGTCTGGCGACTCTCTTGGAGTGCTTCTAGTCTCCTCAGTGTTTTCAGTACTCCTGGATCAGATATTTATTAGCATATCTTAGCATCATATTTGGAAGTAAAATGGGCAGCATTAGCATTAGTGGCTTGGTGCTAATTCTAGCCCATGCTAAGCTATGCAAATCATTCTGATCCACGAAATTGTGCTCGAGTTGAGTACTGAAAACACCTGAGAAGAAAATTATATGCACCTTCATGAATAATGCTTGGGACTAAATGCTTACAGCAAAATATGTGGAAATCAGTAAAAAATGGGTGGGACTGTTCCCTTTAAAGGTTTAGTTTGGGAGGAGGCACGCGAAGTGATTGACAGCTTTGATCCTATTCGCCTACTTTCTCACAGATTTAATCCTCCTACTATTCACTGGTCGTGCACGGAAGGGGCTCTTTGAGTTGATCCACCTCCTCCCCAAAACTCATTTCACCAGTTGGTCCCACTCTACCATCCCTCTACATCACAGGTGGGAGCGTATCTCATCCGCATGGATCTCTGCTCACAGCGATACTCAGAACCATTTCTGGAAAATCAGCTCATTTTTACCACCTATTATTTAGTTAAATTAATTGAGCTTTACACGGTTCTCCTGTACTTCCAGCCAGGGTCTGAGTCTGGCAAACACACATCTACCTCCTAATAGCTTTGATTGAATCTTGGTGCAACCAGCGTTTTGCATTGCATTAGCTCAGAAAACAGCTGATCAAGTACAGGAGAAAGGTGTAGCTCAATTATTTAACTCTGAAGGGAGGTGTAAAATGAGCTGATTTTCAGGAAATTGGTATATGTATGTTGCGCTTTAAATGTGTCCTGGTCCGAGGCCAGCTACCATTTACTCAAACATTATTGTCTGTCCACAAAGCACATCGGGAGGGTGAAAACTAATGAAATTCAATTTGAATATCCACTCTACAGAGGATGTGTGATCGGAATAAAAATTTACCATCTCTTGAAAGAGTATTAAAGCAGACCTTTTTTTTTTCAATTCTATAGTACATGTGGGCTATGTGTTATCAAATAGAGAGCTAAGGCCCTAACTCTTTCTTATCTGACCGTACTTCAACTGTACTGTTTTTCAATGTTTTTTTCTTAATGTTACTTGGTATTATGGGAAACATTCCAAAAGGACACCAAATTGTGTGCTAATAATGATCTAGGTTAAGAGCTCTGAAACCTAAAAGATATTACAGTGTATACAACAAGGATACTGTAACGTCCGAGCTTTAACACATCCTCGTTGCCACCACAGTACGGCATGACCCGTGACCTAGATTCATCAGCAAGTGGAATGGAGTTAATAAATTTAATGAGATTTTGCACAATTTCGCACACTCAGAAACACTGCATCATACCCGAATCTCTGCACTTTTGCCTCCTTCAGATAGTGATTGTCCTTGTGAAATCTTCCAGATTTCAATCAGAAAACCACAGCACTTGATGTTCCAATATTCAAAAACCAATGATCTCTGGTGCCTGTCATTCTTCTTTCTCACTCTGTCCTCTCATACGTTAGTTACATGTTGCCAGTGACACGAGCAGAAGAGTCGGGCAGAAGCCGCGCGTGGTGAAGAAGTCCCAGAGCCCGTGTACAATACCACGCCCAATGGTGTTTGACGGCTTCGGACGGGGTGAGGTGCGAGAAGCTGCTGTGAGCTCACGTCTGATTGACCACCACCAAGCTCTCAACAGTTCCTGGGAGGACTGCGCCACTGCTTGGGCACAGGTACAGTAGCACTCCCTTGCACGCAGGAGCGAAGCTCTGGGAGGAGGTGGGGGTCTCATCATGTTGACAGGCCATACGGGGGGACCCTATCTTGTGTTGTGCCTGGGGCCCTATGTGCATATTGTCTACAGATTGCATTTACGTGTGTAATATGAGGGGACTTAACCTTGTGTTATGCCCTGGGGCCCAATGTGCAATTGTTAGCCCACTTGCGCTACTGTACGTCATCGTTTGACATTCATTCTTTAGTATATTCTGTATGTAGAGTACAATGTGAAATTTCATTATTCTTCAATGGGACCTGTGATATAGTAAGAAAAAAGAACTGTTGCTGTTCTTACCCGGTCTAAAAGGTAAGACATCAGGGACGAATCATCAAAGTGAGAAAGTTGCCTGAATTAGCACTGTGCATTGTGCACTGACTGCAAAATGCAGTGCGCATATGAAACAAGTATTTCGCTATTGTGCCATTAACTTTTCATGTAAACTTTTCAATCTATCAGTTTAGTAAACTGTCACTGACAGTATTTTTGTCTCACTGCTTCCAACAGTATATATTTTCTTGTGACGGTGGATGATTACCATGTCTTTTCAGTAAATCTTGAGATGGTTGTGTGTGAAAATCCTGGAGCATTAGCAGTTTACATACTCAACACACCAGCCTGTCGCTGATTAGTACTTCCAGTAATTCCTCTGTTATATCTCATCTCCGTTTGACAACTTCAGACAAACCTATGGCATGCTCTACTATACGATGGTTGAAATCTCAGCTGTGTCATGTCGCATTGAAGCCTTGTGACTAGATTTTTGTTGCTAACAAGCTATTTAACATTGCCTACCCGAATAAAGTGGACCAGTGAGTGTTTGTTAGTACACACGTACGGTACTTACTTATTATCTGTTTGTGTGTTCAGTAAACACAAACGCAACCCATGCCTTAGACTTACGAGTCTCTGCTCTGGGCACTGCTCAGCCATTAGTGTGGTACATAGTAGTTGCGAAAGAGTTTCGCAAATTACTATGTACCACACTTAATGTGAGCAGGCCCAGAGCAGCGACTCCTAGTCTACGGCATGTGGTTGGCAGTTGTGGTTTAACTGTAACACACAAAACAGATAATAGTAAGTACGTACTTGTGGTAGCTTACATACACTCACTGTCACTTTCTTGGGGTAGCAATTGTTACATTGCTTGTTTAGCACAAAAATTAGTCAGATGGCTGCATGGCTACATGCACACATGCTGAGATTCAAACGCATCTTTATAGTAGGCATGCCAAGGTTGTCTGAAGTTCCAACGGAGGATGAGAAATACAGATTGGAATTATGTAAGTGATAAAGTCCCAGGAAGGCTGGTGGTTGGAGTCATTAACGCTATCTCCAGGGCTTTTCACAACAACATCTTCAAGGATTTACAAAATTATGTATCATCCAACAAGAGAGAAAAATATATACTGCTTGTGGAGCAGTGAGACAAAAATATCTGTCAGTGACAGTTAAATTGAAAAGATGAAATTGAAAAGTTAAATGAAAAGTTAATGGCAAATAGCGAATACTGTTTCAATAGCTCGCTGCATTTTGCAGTCATGCACCAATGCACAGTGCTTTGGATCTTCTCATGTTGATGATCGTCCTGATGTCTACCTTTTAGACGGGTAGAACAGCAACATGTTTCTCTTTTTCTGTTACAAGTATCACAGGTTCACATGAAGAATAATGAAATTTCACAACTCGTACCTCTACATACCGAAATTATACAAAGAATGAATGGTCAAACGAGACTGTACAGTCGTGCAAGGTGGCAGAACAATTGCACATTGGGCCCCAGGGCAAAAAACAAGGTTAGGTCCCTCATATTACCACCAGTAATGCAAGTGTGATACATTGCGACATAGGGCCCCCAGGGATACAACAGATAGGGTCCCCGTATGGCTGTCAAAACATGATGATAGCCCCCACCTCCTCCATAGCTTCGCTCCTGGTGCGAACGGGAGTGCTACTGTAAACATTGTGCCCAAGCATGAGGCGCAGTCCTCCCAGGAACTGGTTGGAGGCGCTTGTGGTGGTCCCAGACGGTGAGCTCACAGCAGTGCTTCTCGCACTCCCCCGGTCTGACGCCAGTCAAAACACCCTGGCGATGGATGTTAACCCGGGGTCTTGGGGATTGCTCTACCACGCGCGTCTTCTGCGCCTCTTCTTGTCGTGTTGGAACATGTAACTACGTTAGAGAGAGGGGACAGAGGTGAGAAAGGACGGAGGGATGCCAACATGACCAGAGATCGGTTTCTGATATTGAACAACAAGTGCTGTGTTTCTGATTGAATCTGAAGATTTCACAAGGACACTCACTAATTGAAGGAGGCAAAAAGTGGTCAGAGCTTCGGTTTGGATGCAGTGTTGTACTGGAGTTGACGAAATTGTGCAAAAGATTCATTAATTTATTATTCTCATTACTTTGTGAAGGAATCTAGGTCACGGGTCATCAATGTGGGTGCAACGAGGGAAGTTTAAAAGCTCTGGACTAGAAGGTTATTTGTTGGTTCTATACTGTAATATGCTTAGTTTCAGACTCTTTAACCTCACGCTCATTATAGCAACAAATGTGTCCTTTTGGAATGTTTCCATAATAGGCCAAGTTAACATGTAAGAAAAAAAAAAAAAAAACATGAAAAAACAGTACAGTTGAGTAGTGTTCAGATAAGAAAAGAGTTAGGGGCCTTAGGGCTTCTATTTGATAAAACATAGCCCCATGTACTATGAATTGAGAAAAATCAAAAATGTTTGCTTTAATTACTCTTTCAATGGAGATTGTATTTAATCGAATCACACATCCTTGTAGCGTGATATTCACATTGAATTTCGATTAGTTCACCCTCCGAGTGCTTGGAGTACAGACAATAATGTTTGGTAAATGGTAGCTGGCTCGGACCAGGGAACTTTAAAGCAATACCATACACTTTTGCTTAAATCAGCTATTTTACACCTCCTTAGAGTTAAATAATTGAGCTACACCCTGATTCTCCTGTAATTGCAGCTGTTTTCGAGTATGGCAATGCAAAGTAACGCTGGTTGCACAAGATTCAATCATAGCTATTAGGAGGTAGGATTTTGTGTTGCCATGACTCAGACCCTGGCTGGACGAACAGGAGAAGAGGTAAAGCTCAATTATTTAACTAAGATATAGGTGTCAAATGAGCTTGATTTTCAGAAATGGTCTGGTTTATCGCTTGGTAGCAGAGAACATCAGGATGAGATACGCTCTCACTGTGTGTAGAGGGCGATGGTTAGAGTGGGACCACTGGTGAAATGAGTTTGGGGAGGAGGGGTGGGCAACTCAAGAGCCTTCGTGCACGACAGAGAGACATGGCGTAGGAGGGATTAAATCTTTGAGAAAGTCGGAATAGGATCAAAAGCTGTCAATCATTCGGTGCTCCTCCCAAAATATATTTAAAGGAAACAGTCCACCATTTTTTGCGGTTCACATAATTTGTGTAAGCATTAGTCCAAGCATTATTCATGAATGTGATATAATTTTCTTCTCAGTGGGCGCGTGTCAGTACTCAGCATTTCTTGGAATCAGACTTATTTGCAAAGTTAGCTGGGCAGAATTAGCACCATGCCACTAGTGGCTATGTGCCCTAATTTATTCCAATGACCATGCTAAGCTATTGCAAATAATTCTGATCCAAAGGAAATCTGAGTACTGAATAACACTGAGGGGGAAGCCTAGAAGCAACTCAGGAAGAGCGCAGGACCTCCGCCAAGGAAGCTGCTAGATACAGTTGACCCATGTTTACACCGTAATAGGTCTTTTCTGCCTTGTTTTTTGTGCTGTTCCCGCAATTTCAATTGCGGTCCCTCTAATTCAATTTGGGTCACTAAGGGGCATCTAGAATGGTGGAAGAAATGAATCTTTGAAAAGTCCCTCGTTCTGGTTCGTGATCCGGCTCATCGCCAGAATTTTTAAATCAATTGTTGCTTGTGGTCATTAATAACAAAGTCTCAAAAAGTTTCATCCCAAATCAGGTTGATTAGTTTTTGGGTGATCCTACTAAACAGAATTCTTTAATCCGGTTCCGGATCCACCACCAGAACTTTAATCACCTGTTCCTTGGGTCATTTTATCAACAAAAACTCCACAAAGTTCATCTTCTAAATCAGTTGATTAGTTTTTGATTTTTGGCTGCTCGACAAACAAACAAACAAACAAACAAACAGACAAACAAACACACAGACGGAAAGGGACAGACAGACAGACAAGACAAAACGCAACGAAAAACATTACTCCTTGGCGGATGTAAAAATGATTTGCACATTCATGAAATAATGCTGGGAGGAAATTGCTGCTAATATGTGAAAATCAAAAAAGGGTGGACTGTTCCTTTTAAAAAAAACCAAAAATAAATGGGAGATGGTCATCGAGTACAAAGTCTCCCTCACCACACTTGACAAAGGAGTCCACCGTTATGGGACTTGCGTTGACAAGGGTCTTTGGCTCCTTCAGGCCACCACATGTTCCTTCCTGAGTTGGACTTGGCGCCCCCCCTGGGAGGAGCAATAGAGATGGTACAAATGAGCCATAACTTTCTGACTGTAGGACTTAGCTAAAATACACTCAACTTCACAGTCCCCACAAACTGAAAGACATGGAGATCGCCCATTTTCACAATGCTTAACTACCTTTCTCCTGCCACTTGAACATAGGCCATCACATGACATTAGTTTTAGCATTTATTCAAAGCGAGTTACAATAAGAGGGAAAAATTACAATAGAAAAAAGTCTGTGAGATTGAGGCGTTGCCCACCCCTATCTCATTTCAGGATGACCGCAAGAAGAACGGAATAGGCAAACTCAAAAACTAATAGTGAAGCTGGGGCGTGCGAGTTTTATTTACAGCTGCTGGTTAAGTGACTTAACCAATAAGAGAAAACACAAAAACTGAGAATAATAGAAAAAAAGAAAACGCCCCTCAATCAGGCAACTCAAATATAAAACTACAAACAAAGACTTTCCCAATAATTTTTCAATAGCACTTCGTTTGCAAATTTTCTTTCTGCACCAAGCTTCACTGCAAGCATGCTTTCCCTGGGGCCCTCTCTAGCACAAATAAAAAACCCCTGCCCTTTTGAAGGGCTCACAATCTGCAGGGGAATACTGATTGGGACATACAGCAAACCAATCGTAATCCATGTTTAAATGAGGGGTATGGGTGTTTGGGGTTACATGTGTGCATTTTCGCGATAGGCGCGGGGTATAAGGCATAAAGTTTGGCTGAGGGTGGGGTTGGCGTTGCTATACAGGTGTCTAGGTCTCTATGTGTAGTGCCCAGTGCGCTTGGCGTGTCAATGGTAAGGGTCCTGTGCGGGTCGGCGAAGTGTATTGCGAGTGTAGGGAGGATGTGTGGCTGGCGTTTTTGGTGGGAAAAAATGTCAGTTAACACCCATCATTCATTTTTCACAAAGTCCCTAGGTTTTAAACAAGGTTTATTGTACAATAACTGAGCACTAGTTTTGTTATGAAGGAAAACCATTCGTGGAAGTGAAACAATCTTCCTCAGCTTGTTAAAGGTGAATTAGGTCGAAAATTAGATTAAGGTTAGCCCAATAAGGGTGGGTGTGGCTAGATATAAGGTTTTCCTGTGCTGGCTGGAGGAACATATTTCAAGGCCACAAACAGTGTTTCCTTCGTTAGTTCCTGAGATTAATGTTGCATCTCCACTCCTGCACAGCAAATATTAAAAACAAACATAGGTTTTAAACTAAACTGAAGATTATTAAACGAATTAGAACTATATTATCCATTGTTTATGGTTATTGGCACGTATAGTAAGTGAAACTACTGCAATTATTCAGGGCATTTTTGTTTTGTACAGTATTTTTGCTAAGAACTTGAAACTTTTAACAAAAAACACCACAGATCTCAATTACTTACAGTACATTAGATATACTATTTATTAATTAAATGTATTATATGACTATATGGACAGGGCAAGCCTTCACTCATGGATATTCACCATGGTTGTGTGAATTAAGGCTTGTAATATTTGCCTTTGGGGCGGGTATTATACAAGGTGAGGCTTCAATACCTTGGGATAATAACTACTTCACTTGTTGAGGGGGGCCCTACCTTGGCTCTGAACCGTTTTAATCTGGTGACAACATTCCACAAACGGCGTGATGGCCTCAAACCGTTCGGGCTGGATATTGTTCCAGGTGAGAGCCTGTCTTAACCCTTTATAGGGGCACACAAAATTGTTCATGCTCCCGAGTCGAAAAAAAAGTTTGACTGGCTCAAGGCCAATGCTGATTTGGTCGAATGTCAAAGATGTGGACTATCTATCTGAAGCCCGATTTCTACTGATTAATTTGATATAGCCCACTTTGGGTGTACGCCCTTGTAGAGAGGCATGGCAGAGGTCCATTTATGTTAGGTGTTGCAAGTTAATTGGAAGTGGTTTGTGTTAGTGATCCAAAATATAGTCACTTGCCTTATAAAGAAAGCTGAATTATGGAGACCCAAGTGATGCCGTACCTTGGGGCTGGAGATTGTACCACGTTAGAGCCTCGTGTCCCCAAATCCCAGGTGTTCAGGTCGAGCTCCACCTGCCCCAAGAACACATTCCTGCCCTTCGAGGTCATTGTTTGCCACACTGACAGATTCAGCGTCTCTGCGTTCGTGCAGTTCTCTCTTTTTAATTTTTGTACTGTTTGGAGGAAAAGGAGAAAAAAATTGGTAATATAAGTCATGTGGTAAATTTACCATTAAATCATTACATTATTTCCAACCATAATTTCCCAAATTATCATTCATGTACCCTTATTGTAAAAGTGTTACCGATAAAAAACAACCCTTATATTACACCACGTGGGTGGTGAGCAAGTGCTTTTTGTTCCTTGGTGAGAATGAAGAAACATCGGGAGTATGTTGCCAAATACGCCCTTTATCAGACCGGGCCCCAGACTCGCTCTGTTCAACAAAACAGGTACAGTACAGCGAAAAAAAAGTCAAAAGGGACAAAGCGTGGGGTCAACATCGCTGTCTGTGTGTGAGTTCCAATATGTAACTTGCGGTCCTCCTCTTCTCCTTGTGGCCTCATACCAGGGAGTAATAGGTAGTGATGGTCATCATCTGACAAAAGCATTTGATACGTATTTCAAAATTAACTCGCCAAAGCTCAATTGTAAAGTAATTTTCTCATTTTTTCAAAACAGGATGGTAAATGAAGAATAGTCAACCAAATAATGTTTTGGCTCGGCTGACAGCAGGGATACTTAATTGCTTTCTCCACGGTGGGGGGGGCATCATCAAAAAAAGGGTGAGGCCAACAAGCCCAAGTGGACCTAGGACGCCAAGGTCACATATTGGAATGCAATCAGTGTGTGTACTCAGTGATCCCAAACATTGTTATGGCACTCTACTCTTACTCTGGCCCTGATGGCTTGGTGCCCATTTGCGGGGTGCAGTACACACCCTGAGCGATTCAACAAAGACGGGTTGGTCGTCTGTTTCTTAATGGAGGTCTTCCTCTTTGTACGTCGGAAATTTTGTCTGGATGGAGGTAGGTGTCTTCACCATACCTGCCAAGGACAAAAGGACATCACTTATTGTAAACAAAAGTGATACTTAAGTTACATAAAGTACATTTACTGTTATTGTGTTTTTCTTTTTTTAATTTACTTTGTTTTTGGGGGGGGGTCAACTTTTTTAGGGAACAGGATAGTGAAGAGTAGGACAGGAAATGAGTGGGGAGAGAGAGACGGGGAGGGGATCACCACAAGGACCCGGGCCGGGGTCGAAAGGGGGGAGGGAGGAGGAAAGGCGGGAGGAGGGGGGAGGAAGTCGCCGCCGGGCAGCCGCATGGCAGTCGAGTGACCTACCCAGATGGCCCGGCCGGGCCAATTAAAGCTACTGTTGACGACACGCTGCACACAGCAGCATTAGGTTAGAATGAAATTGGCTTTTTGGGAAGCTGGAAAAACCTTGAATCGTGCTTGCAACGGCAGCGTTTACCACCAAGCCATGCCACAGGAGATAATAAAAAAAATTTAAAGCAACATTTCAAAATCCATTAAACTTGAAGCAGCAATTACGAGTAGAATCCATCTACTGTGGTAAAGAGGAACTTTAATACTAATACATCTACTGAGTAGATAGATGCTTACGAAATATTTGAAAATTATTATGATAATGTATTGGTTTGAGGGGAAATTATTGATGGAAAAGGACTGGTGTATGAATTTTTTTATTCAAGATACTGGTTATTCTTATATTAAATTCAAGCTCCTAATAGGTATGTATTTTTTATTAATATTTTGATATTTCAATTATTTCTATGAATTGGTATGCACACTTGATGTTCAGTATTGATGATTTTGATAAATCAATGACTGATTAATTGTAATTTGCTGAAGACATGGATGATTTACTGTAGGGCTACAGTCGTCTCTTTCTGAGCTTTCATGGGTTGATTGGCACTGGTTATGAGCTCCTGTCCTGGCAAAATGTTAGTAGGGCCAATACAACCTGTTTTGGTTTTAACTTAATGTTTGTGAGAACATGGATGCCTAATGGGTTCTGTGTAAGGGTTTTTGGGGTCATGGTTGGTCTTGTGTGTGGTTTGTTTTGCAATGCATAGGGCCAGGTCCTGACACTGCTTGTAATGAAATATGCTGTTCCTATTATTTTTTGTTGTCAGTTAGTATCGGTGATGGTGTATGATGGATATGTGACACTTTATTTGTTATATTATTTGCTGTCAGTATGATTTTTACTCCAACCAAGGAGGTTATGTTTTCGGTTCGCATTTGGGTTTTTTTCTGTCTGTTTTTGTCTGTCCTGTTGTTTTTGTCAGCAGGATAAACTCAAAAATTCGATGATCGGGTTTTGGGATGAATCTTTGTGGAGTTGTTGGGAAAAGACAAATGGAACAAGTGATTCGATTTTGGTGGTTATTTGGATCACAAACCGGAAACCAAGGATTTTTAAAAAGAATTTCTCACTTTGCTAGCCTTGACCCCCTACTGACTGCAAATTGAAATGTGTGTGACAGGGCGAATTTTTTGACATTTTCCAGTTTCTAAAAAAATCAACCCAAAAGAAGGCAGAAAGCTTAAATAAAAAAAAATAGGGCTGTACCATAGTCAAATTGTTCCATCAAACCCTTTGGCGTCGGTGGTCTACACTCCTCTGAGCTGCATTTCTAGTTGTTATATGCTTCTGTTGTGTTTGGTGAGGTGCTCTCAGGGTTTATACGTTGACCTAGTGAGTGCATTGATGATTGGGGTTGTATCGGATGATATTTTTTGATTGATATGGATCATGGGATGGGACTATTGTGTTTATTTGTTGGTGTGCCATAGGCACGGTCCTCACGATTCGATTCGATTACGATTCGGGATGGGGGTTTGCGATTCTATTCGTTTCGATTCGATTTCAATTTGATCCGACTTCAATTCTACAATGAATTGCAATGCATTAACATTTCTACTGAAAAGCAAAGCAAAATGTTTTCATCAGTCATGATGAGGCAATACAAGTTCAAGTTGTCGGATACTGAGCAACAATTTATTGGCTGTTTTCTGTATCAGTCTTGCAGTTCTCAGTTGCTTTTGAAGTGGCTTTTATTTTAATTTAACATTCATTTGATCCCCGAAATATCCACATGGAAAGTAAATTGAAAGTCAAAAAAAAATTTGCCGCATCGATTTCTGGAAATTGCCGCATTTGATATCTGGATCGGTTCCATGCCCCCGATTGGTTGGATCGGCCGAATCAGATTTTTGTTGGACACCACCTAGTGGTTATGGGAAACCTCGCATTGTCCTGTGATGAGTGTGTTGCTTTTGTAATTTGACATTAGTTAATGATGGCGGTTTTTGGTGATGATGATGATGATGATGATGCTGACTCCCGGGGGTCTGTGCGTTCGTTTTGCGAAGCAATTGCCGGTGGGCGATGGTCCTGGACACTGTTCCACCATGATGATGGAGCTCCTTCCGCTGGACTGTTTCATCATGGCGAACTCCACCCGCTCCCTGCACCACCATGTTCCCAAAGTCGCCAGCCTCACTGAGATGCTCAGAGGGACGGCTGTTGCGGCTGTGGACAGGATCGGGAATCCGGATAATTCACAAGCAAACCCAGGCAGGAGCTCACACGTTTACTGTTAACACTACTAGTACTATGCGACGTGTGTTGTGTGGTGTGTGTGTGTGTGTGTGTGTGTGTGTGTGTGTTGTGTTGTGTGTGTAACCCTCCCTTGCCAAACTGCCTCCCTGCACCCAGCGCGCCCGCACCACAATCACAACAAAAGGACACTCAGAACACGCAGATGCAGACACACACGAACGTTTGTGTAAGGTTGTGAGTGGGACAGGTTTTGTTCTAGTTGTTATTCTAGGAGGAACGAAACTTCATTTGTGTCGCGCAGAACCAAAAAAACACAGCATTTATTAACGTCTTTATCTTATCCCCAAGCCCTTGCCTGAAGCAACAAAGTATTTGCATTTCTCAATTGTGTACCAATTCTCAACGTCATTGCCAGATTAAACAAACAATACTTTTTCTCTGCCCGATAGCATTGTATGTGGTTCCCCCCCCAGGTGATATTATGTATATGAAAACCTTCATTCCTACCCATTGGCACATTACTTTATGATAAGGTTTTTACGTAAAAAAAAAGGGCTCTGCTCTTACGCCCGGTCCCTATGTGCAACACAATGTGATTAAAACATCATCAGTCAAAGGACTATTTGTTCGTTTAATACGTCCACCAATTGCCTTATCTGCGGAAAATATATGAAGAGTTCATAACAAAACGCTTCCTTCACAAAAACCCCAGCCTTAAAAAAAAAATAGTGTGAATACAACCCAGTTTAGCCTCTGATTTTTCAGGAAGCATTTCAAGAGTTTTAAAAAGTACAAAAATTATATATCATTGAGCACTTATTGCCACACCTCAATTCGAAGGGTTTTTAAGTTTCTTTCTCTGTAATATTGTGTAAATCAGTGTTTAAATGTTTGGAATTTGTGGTGGAAATGTCAGGTAAGATTAAACTCCTTTTCCAGTTTTTCTGATGCTGTCATAAAAGATTATTCTTTATTAAAATTGTACTTTATAAAATTGACTTTTTTAAAAGAGCTCTTCATATTTTATTTGTGTGCTAAATTTTGATAGTCACCCGCTGCGGAAGGATTTATTGCCGAGCGTGATTCCTTTTCCTGCCTGAGAGATCGGAGCCAAAACTGGACAATGAGTTCTGGGTCTATCATCGTCTGTGTCCAATGTGTCTTCCTGAAAAACACATTGCGCACCGTGTGCGCGCACACACCCCCACACACACACACACACAAAGGTTATGACCAGCACTTGTTCAAAAACACACATCTGTTCCCTGTCGATATCTCAAACACGCACACCACGCATGCACACACGCACACGACACACCACAACACACAAACAGTTACGACCAGCACTTGTCAAAAACACATCTGGTCTCTCGCTCTTCTCAAATACATTGCACACACGCACGCACACACACACACACACAAAGTTACGACCAGCACTTGTCAAACACCACATCTGTCTCTCGATCTCTCAAACACACTCGCACGCACGCCACACACACACACACACATCACACACAACACCACACACATCACACTCTGCACCACAGGTGTTCTAGTTCATGCAAACGAATCTAGGTTATTCGTTCAAAACAAGTCATTAATAATGAACGTGCCACAGACATGCAAAACGCATCCAAACTTTTTGAAGCACCCTTGAACATGCTATTTTATAGTCATTTTCCATTTGCGGTAAACACAGGCCATTACATTAACATTAAAAAGCCAGTCAGATACCCAATTTGGTGGTCACAGAATAGGACAGTACAGGACAGACAGGTACAGACAGTCAGACCAGACAGGACAGAAAGACTTAAATACACACACACACACACAAACACACAAACGTTAAGCATGCTTTGTAACCGTGCATTTTATACAGTCAAGGGCAGTATTTACACAACTCTACAGACACATACAGTATGGTGCATACATCCACCTAAAACACAGTGGATAGGGTTAGGGATAGGGGCTCATGGCATTACAGTAGAAAAAACTTTACCATACACATGGCCATTAACTTCTACATAAAATTCAGTTCACTGGAACACACAAATACACATAGTGAAAGAAAAATGAAATGTAATCAGTTTAAAATAATATTTGTAGTAAAAAAATCTGATTTATAGATGCCACACATATGACAAAATGGTTTATGGACTTATCATGAGTGATGTTTGAACATGTGAGGACAAATATTTTGCACATACCAAGTGTGTGTGTGTGTGTGTGTGTGTGTGTGTGTTTGTGTGTGTGTGTGTGTGTGGTGTGTGTAAATGTAAAAAGTACAGCTTAAAAATAACTCCTCAAATAAACAGGAAATGTGTTGCTGAGTAATGAGGAGTATGTGAAGATGCCTTAGCTGGATGGCACACCCACCTCGCCCTCTGCAGATGCAACGATGCCCTTAGACAGCCTTTGGGGCATGGGGGACTTCCCACCCTCTACAGAATAGAGAACCAATAGAGACTCTTATGCATAAAACTCTCATATGAATACACACAAAGTTAAGGTTTATTTTTTAAGGGACAGCGGGCCCTGCCTTACAAATTGCGAAGTTGCTGAAAAACTCCTACACCAAACCCAGGAAACTGAGAAAAATTGTCTCTTCAAAAGCCTTGTTATTACTGTAGGTTGGATAATTTGTAGGTTCATTGTAGGTTTCATATTCTTGGGTACGAAGTGGGGTCACAGCAGAGAAAGTTTGGAAAACCACTGCCCTAATTGTGACCTCTAATGACCACAGTTGTAATACTGCCTCTTGAAAACATACTGATGCTGATACTGATACTGCAGCAAGGGGCAAGGGATTTAGTCAGAGGGAAAAAAGGTGCTACAAAGTGGATTTCCGTCTAAAAATCAACTCCACACAACTTTTCCGACATCGTAAGAACACAAAAAAACAAATGCTGCATTTTAAAAAAACCATGCTTGCTCACGCAGGAAACTGTTGAGCAAGTAGCCCATGTTGTATACATTCATTCAACAGTACATAGCCAAACAATAGTGTGTGTAGTTATACTACCTTTTTGATTGCAGTATAAGTTGTCTCATGGAATCAGTCAGTTTATAGATGAATCTCTCTTGCATGAAGGGGATTGATTTGAACTCAAAAGCAATAAGGTAAATATTTGAGGGGGCAGTGATTCCCATGCAATCCATACAAATGTTACTATTACATTGGCTTAGTGAACAAACAGAGGTACCTGTTAACCACCCCCTACTCTGCTGAGTGTGCTTTGCAGCACAACCTTTAGCTTTTTCAGGTCATGCCGTTTTTTTAAACAGCGAGAGTAGAGGAATGGGGGTGGAGAGGAACTGTGTTTAAAAAGGCAAAGAATTGTCGCAAGAAGGGCACGGATTTCAAATCAGGCGAGGAGCTTTCAGGAGGCAGGGCATTAATCAAGAAAGCCCCTTCGCGTCTCGTTTTGCGTCTTGTCTTCTAGCTACTCCCGCTCACTCGTTCGTTTGCCTACTTGTAGAGTTCGGGACTTTCCATAATTAGGGAAAATTCTAGGCAATTGCCTAGGGCCCGATCAAATTTGTCCTACATAGGGGGGGCCCCAACGGTCACACACCAGTTCGCTCGGTAAACACAAAAAACACACACAAAAAAATAGGTGGATCTTAATTTTGTCACTTTTTAAACACTGAAATTGCACCCAAAACCACAGAATTTTATGTCGTACACATGACTTTTGAGGGCGCCCATGTGTTTTTATTTTCGCCTTAGGGCCCCAAATGGCTGATCGGCCCCTGCTTACTCCCTCACTCCTCTGGCTCCCTATTTAGGAAGTCTTTGGGGAGAGAAACGGGCAGAGCAGGAGGATGACAAATGACACGGGTAGATGGAGAGTGGCGATGAATAGGGTGGTTGTCCAGTTCCATAGTAGGGTGTGTTTTTTGTGGTGTTTTTTTTGCTCTAGAGTTTCTGGGCCAAGGGCTATGGAAACGGCCAGAGCTGAAATGCAACACTCTCAGGAGGAAAAGGGAAACCACTCTCACAAGTTGTTGCCTAACAGATGGCCGGGGCCCCCCGGGCTGCCGCTTGCTTGTTATCAAAGTATAAACATCAGATACAAGAATATTGGCCTCGGGGAATCTCAACAAAAATTCATTAATGGCACACAAAAAATCTTCTGAAAAAAAAAAAAATGCCCATTTCCAGCAATTTAAATCCATTTAAGCCTAAGGCACCAGCAAAAAAAGGCTGGCTGAATGCCTAAGGCCCTTTTTGGGGGATCAAGGTGCCCTGGCCTATAAAACCTAAAGTTATCGCAGCCTCTGAAAGTACATAAAAACATGAAATAAATTGCATGCTAGGGAAACCCCAAAAATTGCATTGGAATGTGTTAATTCAGCTCTAATATATCCCTGATAGATTGTTTATGTTAAAAAACACCCTCAAACTCTCAAGAGCCTGCATGCACACTGTTGTCCAGTCGTTCGGGTCAAGGGCAGCATATGTTCAGTAAGCATAATCAAGCTTAAATGAGGCTTACTAAAAAAAAAGCAAGGGGTCAAGAATTGTGAGCATTGATGGTGTACTCTACAGTACAACGCACATTTAACACATTTGTTTTACATACCTTTTTTCAGGCTCTTACATGCTGAGTTTCTCGGAGGGGCATGATGACTATGGAGGGGGACTTTGTAAAGCTTCCCATATGTACGCTTGTGGGTTCGGGGCTGGTCCTGGGCCCCTATGATGAGAGGACGCACATCAACACCTAGAAGGACCAACATGTTCAGGGGGCCCGGGCTCCTTCCACAGACACACGACATGGTACCACCACCGGCACCTGGCCAATGGTGGGCACAAAGGGGTTTCCTCGCCACACTTGAAAAGGGGTTTGCATTGACGTGGAAGAATCTTCTGTTGTACGCACATCACCAATCATTATCCTTCTCATGTTTTTCCTGTCCTGGTCAAAACCCAGTGGGCATGGTGGGCTTTCTATAGTTTAAATTCTGTCTACCTCGAAATTCGCCCCGGCTTACTGCCTAAGACTCGTGTCCACTTGCAGCTGTGCCCGAGGGCACGGTGGTGACGTGTCCTATGCTGTTTCTTCAGAGTCCACGGCACCACGCGGTCGATACGGGGGTGAGTGAATTCTCCGCCATCCAACGTGACCCTGTGGGGCCTGGAGGAGGAGGAGGAGGGGGTTGGAGAAGGTGGAGGGGGGCCTCTCGTCTCCCCTGGTGGTCATATTTGAGGACGGTCAGGGGCTCGTTTCGGATCCCTCCCCCAGTGGCAGTCACTTCCTCTGTGGGGCTGGGTTGTGAGAGCTGGGTCCCTGGCCTGTCCCTCTCCGGTCCCTTGTCCCTGTTCCCCCTATCCGGCCCCTGGTTCATGTGGGGGTCATCACGTAAACCGCGAAGGCAGCAACCTTCGCGGGCCACACTGAGTCCTCATTAGGAACGGCGTACGCTTCTCAACCCCCTGGTTCCTCCTCCACCGCCCACATGGTCCTTCTCCCCCCGTCTTTCCCATCCACCCTCTTCCTCCTTTTCTCTTTCTCCTCCTCCTCTGCTGTAAACCCCTCGCCTCCCCTGGCCTTTTCAGCAGGGCCTGACTGCATGCTTTCTAAAGGGGATAGTTTGCAGGCGTTTGCTTGCCTGTTTCGCCCTGCCACTGTTGTTGAGGTGTTGTTTTTTTGTTGTTGTTGTTGCTAAGGGTGAGAAACGTCACCCTCGCTGACCTGACTTTCAAGGATGAGAGGGCCGTGTGTACTGATCTCTGTGTTGTGTTGTGGGGTGGTTGGTGATTGGCCAGCTGCAGGTGTTCCCTCTCCCTATCGCCGCACTGCCTTCTGATTCATTCCAAAAATTTTCTCTGCCTGATTTGTAGCCTCAAAAACACGTTTTTCCCTTTCAACTCTCTCGTTCTTCATTCTGATGCTGGCACGGCGCCCATCGCCTGTAGCGGGCGGCGCAGTTCTTAAAAATCACTTACAAAACGATCTCATCCCCTGCATGATTAAGGAGGCGCGAGCTCAGTTTTGGGAATTTTATACTCTGTCTCGGGAGGGCTTGCTAGAGAAAAACATCATCCAAATTGTACTTTCCGGGCTGTTCCGGGCGAGCAGCAGGCAGGGCTGTAGCAAACAGCAACAGCAACACAGCAGGTTCTCTTGATTTATCTTGGAGAATCTTTCGCTCTCTAAGGACAGACTTTTATTTGGCTGCTGGCGAGGCGTTTAAGGCCTTACTGCGACACACAAAAGCTCTACTCGCTCCTGTTCTCTTCGCTTTCCTCTGTTCTCTCCTCCCTCTTTCTCAGACACTTCTAAGCGTCGAGGCCCATTTTGAAAAGGCACTTAAAGCACTTGCTTGTGGATCTTGTGGTGGGGTGGTGGGTCTGACACTTTCATTTTTTTTTCAGAATTCTTCCAACACGACTACGCTATCATCAGGCACCACCTGCACCACACCACCTGTGGCTGGTGTGTCGTTTGTGGTTGCCTCGTGTCTGATAAAAGAAGTCCATGCAGGGCTGCTCTTCTTCTTCAGTGGTGATCTATCCCTCGCTTCTCGTTCTCTGCCACCTGTCGCTTCCTCTTCCTCCTCTCGCCACTCGGTTGTGTCATTCATGGCCCCTGGTAGACTGAAGCTCCTGTTGCTGGCTGCATGCTGCTTTGGCAAGGAAATGAGGGGTCCAGGTGATAGAGATCTGGTGGAAGCCACTTCATAACTTATCGCCGTTTCCGTCGGTTGCAGTGGGTGAGGAGCTCGAGCTCGAGCTTGAGGCTGGCCAAACATGGGGCTTGATCTTCTGCTAACTGCTGACTACTGCTGCTGCATGCTGGCTGCTGACTTGCTGCTTGCTGCTTCAGGTGTTTCAGAGGTACAAGGTTCAGGGTCAAGGTTACGAGGGCCCCCTTTGCAAACGACCTCTGACGAGGGAGGGGCCTTGGCGTTGACGACGTGAGGGGAATGTTCTCCTCTCGTCCTCCAGGCATTTTGGATTGTAAGCTCAATAGCCCCGGCTCGCTAGGCGTCCGAGGGAGGGAGCCTGACGATCCCCTCGAAGTTCAGGACGACGAGCAGCCTCGTGTGAGGGGCTCGATTTCAGCCTCGGCCCCATACCCATTACGAATCACTCCCTGTACCTGTAGACAGCGGGACCGGTTTCCATGATTCAGATTCCGCCGTTTTGGGCTCGACGGAATATCTTCACCCAGCTGTTTTCTCCACGGATTGTCCCTTTGCGTAAAGCAGGTGGTAGGGACACCCTCTTGCTAGCCGTCCACACTCTTTTAGTGAGGGGGGGAGGGGTGGAGGAATTGAAAGGGCGACTGCCAGGAATTTGCCGAATGTCCTGCCTGCTGCTGCTACTCGGCAGGAGGCGGATTCGTTTCGCTCCTGGTGAATCATTACCAGGCCGAGGGCTGGCAGGCTGGGGCCGTGATGATAGGTGTGTGGCGGTGGACTGTGTTGGGTGCGCTCAGGAAAGGGGCTTAGGGGGATTTTCCGGGCAGGGCTGCCTCCTTCCCCATGCGTATCTCCTCTTGGTGGTAGATGGGTGATTTCTGGCCACCACTGAAAGCAAGTGCGGGGTTGGGCTCTGCAAAGATAGGATAAACTTCATGTCATTCATCTCTTTTTGATTGACAGCCCCTGATTGACAAGCTCTCATCAGGAAGTCAAAGTATTCACTTACAGCAATCTGTGCGGAAGCATCAGTTACGCATGTACTGTACTGTACATATCAAAACTGGCTCAAGCATTAAAATGACCTTGCATATACTGTAGTTTTAATGAAATAGTTCAGTTGTGCTCTTATGTTTACCATCCCCAAGCAGAATAAACGCTTGTCTTCGCGATTTTCTCACAAAATATGAAGGTTTTACACAAAACCTTTTTTTTCACTCATTTTGCTAGTGGACTTAGCTTAAAGTTAATTTTATTAGCAATATTTCTGTGTTTACTCTTTCAAAAGGCATGATTCACAACCCCAAAATACCCAAATGGACCCTGTTCAAAAGTTTACATTACCCTAGTTTCTTATGGCTGAATAAGGCCCTGTTTTAACATCAGGGGACCGCTCTAAATTGTTTGTGAGGTAGTATGTGGATAATCTCGCTCTTAATGGTTCTCCGATGGACAAAAACAGCACATTCTTCCTTGCAGAACAGAATGGTTGTTTCCTGAATAATCTTTTTTGGGTTGTCTTGCTGGAACCTCACATTTTGTGGTTTCCCCTGAAAAATAAAAATGGCTAATGATGTTGAGATCAGGAGACTGGCGACGGTTCGCTCAAAAAACTTCATTTTATTTCTTTTCTGACGCCTAGTGACGGGTTGATTTGGTTTTCTGTGTTGAAAATTATTGTCATGTTTGGCACTGTCCAAACAATGGACCCTGTTGCAGTTTCAAGGCTGATGCGTGTGTTCAAGTTTTCCTCCCAGTATTTTTACACTGGGCAATGTGATTCATCATTCTGCGAGTTATGGATCAAAAAGTATAATGCAATTTGTAATCAAATGTACCAAACATGAAATCAGTGGTCCATGAGCATGTTTCACAAAAGGGTATATTGTGTAACTTTCATCATAGGCTCCATTGAATGTTCTCCAAATGGTACTGTTTATAAGTGTGGCCTAAAAATGTTCCATATTGATCTCATTTTTCCCAAATGACTTTGTCACAGGCATTTTGTTTGCTTCTTCTGTGCTATTTGGTGTATAATTATGCCAAAAATAACATGTTTGCATTTTTGTGGTAATGGCTTTCTCCTGGCTCAACCCCCAAACAGCCCATATTTCCTCAAGGATGCCCTCTTTCCTGTTTTACATAACATTTTTTCATGTTGTCCTATATTTCACCTGAAGTTATTTTTTTGATTTGTCCTATGCCCTCCTGAACAATTTTCCTTGCAATGATTCATTGCAAATGCAATGATTCCTTGCCATTGGCTTGATTTCAACACAAACTCCTCATATTGCATTTTTCTGAATTTTGAAAATTCCAACGGTGCCAACATGACAATATTTCGACACAGAGAAGCCCAAATCAACCCGTCATTAGCTTTTCAGAAGAATAAAATTGAAAGTTTTTTTGAGCGCCCATCTCACTCTCCGGAACTCAAACATCATTGAGCCAACTTCAGGGGGAAACCTCAAATGTGAGGTTCGCAAGATGACACCCAAAGATATTAAAGGAAACAAACCATTCTAGCCGATGGATGAATGTGCTGTTTTGTTTTGGAGAAACATTAACGAGGCCTTATCCTCAACTACCACAAAACAATTTTAGTAGCGGTCCCTGATGTTTAAAACAGGGCCATATTCAGCATCAGAAAACTAGGGTATGTAAACATTTTGAACAGGGTCATTTGGGTAGTTTGGCGTTGTGATTCATGCTTTTTGAAAGAGTAAACACAGAAATATTGCTTTAAATGCTTAAATCTTAAGAAGTCAACTAGCAATGAGTGAAAAAAATGGTTTTGTGTAAATCCTTTCATTTTTTTGTGAGAAATCGCGAGAAAAGCGTTTACTTCTGCTGGGGTATGTAAACATGTGAGCACAAACTGTATAATCCATGTACTGTGTGTGTGTATAATGCAAGGTGCTTTTACCATATTTCAGTACATTATTAATACCGTAATGCAAAAGTATTATAAGTATATAAGAGGCAGTCTTTTTTTTCTAAAAGGTCCAACCCACCATAATTGAGATTGAAATCTTCATCGTTGTTATTCCCGGTTATGTTCTAATGGGTTAGGAAAATACTATTATTTATTTCAAAACGCTTCAGGTGTGTGTTGTGCTGTGGAATTGAGAACTGTTTTGCATTAGATTAAAAGTTTTCATCAACCAAACCTTTTTCCGTAAAAGCCGGAGGGTGATTTGAGAGGATAAATGACTAAAAAGAAACAGGAAATCTGTATCAGGCACAAGCATGGTACTCAAGGACAGAGGATCTGTGAACGAGCTGGCGTTCATCTTAATGTCTTTCAAAAACACAGACCTCAGTTAGTTTCACATTTACAATTACACATTTAAGATGATTTATTTTGTGTTAGAGAAAACAAATACTATGTGGCCAAAGATAATGTATATGACTTCTACAGTTAAGTAAACAAATCCCACTGTTGTGCATGAGGAATTAGTGTAAATTATTACTCTGTACTTTGAGTTGAGACCTCCCCTTGTCATCTTTTCTTGGGTTGTTAGTGTAGTTCATGAAGGGCGTTGAAATTTGGGGGACTGTGGAGGTTGGCCATGATGGGATACTCAAAGTCCATGTTTAATTTTACTTCCAAAACAGCAGCTTGGGTTACAGTAGATTTTAATACTGCTAGAGTTTGATATTGTTGGATACTGCTAAG
>NC_085875.1:24748801-24851301 GCF_034702125.1 Engraulis encrasicolus
TTCACTCATTGCTAGTGACTAGCTTAAGATATGTATTAGCAATTTCCTGTGTTTACTCTTTCAAAAGCATGTTCACAACCCAAACTACCCAAATGACCCTGTTCAAAAGTTTACATACCCTAGTTTCTGATGCTGAATATGGCCCTGTTTAACATCAGGGACCGCTCTAAATTGTTTGTGGTAGTTGTGGATAAGGCTCTTAATGTTCTCAGATGACAAAACAGCACATTCTTCCTGGCAGAATGGTTGTTTCCTTTAATATCTTTGGGTGTCTTGCTGGAACCTCACATTTGAGGTCTCCCCTGAGTGGCTCAATGATGTTGAGATCAGGAGAGTGAGATGGTCGCTCAAAAACCTTCATTTTATTCTTTCTGAAGCTAATGACGGGTTGATTTGGCTTTCTGTGTCGAAATATTGTCATGTTGGCACCGTTGGAATTTCAATTCAGAAATGCAATATGAGGAGTTTGGTTGGAATCAAGCCAATGGGCAAGGGAATCATTGCATTGCAATGATCATTGCAAGGGAAATTGTTCAGGAGGCATAGGACAATCAAAAAATAACTTCAGGTGAAATATAGGACAACATGAAAAAAATGTTTTAAACAGGAAAGAGGCACTTGAGGAAAGATGGGCTGTTGGGGGTTGCCAGGAGAAAGCCATTACCACAAAAATGCAAACATGTTATTTTGCATATGATACACCAAATAGCACAGTGAGAAGCATCAAAATGCCTGTGACAAAGTCATTTGGAAAAATGAGATCCAATATGGAACTTTTTTAGGGCCACTATAAACAGTACCATTTGGAGAACAGTCAATGGAGCCTATGATGAAAGTTACACCATACCCTTCTGTGAAACATGCTCATGGGACCACTGATTTCATGGGGACATTTGAGTTACAAATGCATTATACTTTTGATCCATACTCGCAGAATGATGAATACATTGCCCTGTGAAAAATACTGGAGGAAACTTGACACACATCAGCCTTGAAACTGCACATGGTCCATTGTTTGGACATGCCAACATGACAATATTTCAACACAGAAAGCCAAATCAACCCGTCACTAGCTTCAGAAAGAATAAAATGAAGGTTTTTGAGCGACCGTCTCACTCTCCTGATCTCAACATCATTGAGCCATTCAGGGGAAACCTCAAATGTGAGGTTCCAGCAAGACACCCAAAAATATTATAGGAAACAACCATTCTGCCAGGAAGAATGTGCTGTTTTGTCATCTGAGAACATTAAGAGCCTTATCCACAACTACCACAAACAATTTAGAGCGGTCCCTGATGTTAAACAGGGCCATATTCAGCATTAGAAACTAGGGTATGTAAACTTTTGAACAGGGTCATTTGGGTAGTTTGGGTTGTGATCATGCTTTTGAAAGAGTAAACACAGAATATTGCTAATAAATATCTTAAGCTAGTCACTAGCAATGAGTGAAAAAAAAGGTTTTGTGTAATCCTTCATATTTTGTGAGAAATCGCGAAGAAAGCGTTTATTCTGCTGGGGTATGTAAACATAAGAGCACAACTGTACTATACATTAAGCTACAGTATATGCAGGTCATTTAATGCCGAGGCCAGTGATATGTACAGTACAGTACATGCGTAACTGATGCTTCCGCACAGATTGCTGTAAGTGAATACTTTGACTTCCTGATGAGAGCTTGTCAATCAGGGGCTGTCAATCAAAAGAATGAATGACAGGAGTTATCCTATCTTGCAGAGCCCACCCCCTCTGCTTTCAGTGGTGGCCAGAAATCACCCAGCTACCACCAAGAGGAGGACGCATGGGGAAGGAGGCAGCCTGCTGGAAAATCCACTAACCCTTTCCTCAGCGCACACACAGTCACCAACACACCTATCAGCACGGCCCCAGCTGCCAGCCCTCGGCCTGGTAATGATTCACCAGGAGCAAACGAATCGCCTCCTGCCGAGAGCAGCAGCAGCAGGACATTCGCATTCCTGCAGTCGCCTTTCAAGTCCTCCACCCCTCCCCCCTCCACTAAAGATGTGGACGGCAGCAAGAGGGTGTCCCTACCACCTGCTTTACGCAAAGGGACATCCGTGGAGGACAGCTGGGTGAAGATATCCGTCGAGCCCAACACGGCGGATCTGAATCAGGGAACAGGTCCGCTGTCTACAGGTACAGGGAGTGTTCAGTATGGGTATGGGGCCGAGGCTGAAATCGAGCCCCATACGAGCTGCTCGTCGTCTGACTCGGAGGAGTCGCAGGCTGTCCCTCGGACGCCTAGCGAGCCGGTGCTATTGAGCTACAATCCAAATGCCTCGGAGGACGAGGAGGAGAACATTCCTCACGTCGTCAGCGCCAGGCCGGTCCCTCGTCAGAGGTCGTTTGCAAAGGGGCCTCGTAACCTTGACCCTGACCTTGACACTGAAACATCTGAAGCAGCAGCAGCAGTAGCAGCAGTAGCAGAAGACAAGGCCCTGTTTGGCCAGGCCTCAAGCTCGAGCTCGAGCTCCTCAACCACTGCACCGACGGAAACGGCGATAAGTTATGAAGTGGCTTCCTCCAGATCTCTATCTCCTGGACTCATTTCCTGCCACAGCAGCAGCAGCAGCAGCAGCAGGGAGCATCAGTCTACAGGGGGCCATGATGACAGACGAGTGCGAGAGGAGGAAGAGGAAGCGAAGGAGAGAGAGAACGAGAGTGAGGGAGAGATCACACTGAAGAAGAAGCAGCCCCGCATGAACTTCTTTTATCAGTCACGAGGCACCTCAAACGACACACCAGCCACAGGTGGTGGTGGTGCAGGTGGTGCTGATGATAGCGGTAGTCGTGTTGAAGAATCTGAAAGAATTAAAGTGTCAGACCCACCACCACCACAAGATCCACATGCAAGTGCTTATGTGCCTTTCAAAATGGCCTCACGCTTAGAAGTGTCTGTGAAAGAGGGAGGAGAGAAAGGGAAAGCGGAAGAGACAGGTGTGAGTGGAGCTTTTGGTGTTGGCAGTAAGGCCTTCACGCCTCACCAGCCAAATAAAAGTCTGTCGATAGAGAGCGAAGATTCTCCAGGAAACATCAGAGAGCCTGCTGTTGCTGTTGCTGTTGCTCAGCCTGCTGCTGCTCGCCCGGAACAGCCCGGAGAAGACAAATTGGATGATTTTTTCTGCAGCCCTCCCGAGACGGAGTATAAAATTCCAAAACTGAGCTCTCGCCTCCTTATTCATGCAGGGGATGAGATCGTTTGTAGTGATTTAAGCTGCGCGCCGCCGTCAGGCGATGGGCGCCGTGCCAGCCAGAATGAAAACGAGAGAGTTGAAAGGGAAAACGTGTTTGAGGCTACAATCAGGCAAGATGAATTTGGAATGAATCAGAGGCAGGCGGATAGGGATAGGGAACCACCTGCAGCTGGCCAATCACCAACCACCCCACAACACACACAGAGATCAGGACACGACGGGCCTCATCTTGAGGTCAAGTCAGCGAGGGTACGTTTCTCACCCTTAGCAACAACAACAACAAAAACAACTTCAACAACAGTGGAGGACGAACAGGCAAGCACGCCTGCAAACTATCGCCTCTTTGAAAGCATGCAGTCAGGCCCTGCTGAAGAGGCCAGGAGAGGCGAGGGTTTAGCAGCAGAGGAGGAGGAGGAGGAAGAGGGTGATGTGGACGACGGGGGTGAGAAGGACATGTGGGCGGTGGAGGAGGACGAGGGGGGTGAGAAGCGGACGCCGTTCCTAATGAGGTCTCGTGTGGCCCGCAAGGTGCTGCCTTCGCGGTTTAGTGATGACCACATGACCAGGGGCCGGGATAGGGGACAGAGACAGGGACAGGCCAGGGACCAGCTCTCACACTCAGCCCCAGAGGAAGTGACTGCCACTGGGGGAGGAATCGAAACGAGCCCTGACCTCCTCAAATACGACCACCAGGGAGACGAGTGGCGCCCCTCCACCTTCTCCGCCTCCTCCTCCGCCTCCAGGCCCCACAGGGTCACGTTTGGCATGGCGGAGGATTCTCTCACCCCCGTATCGACGCGTGCTGGCGTGGACTCTGAAGACACAGCAGTGACCGTCACCACCGTGCCCTCGGGCACAGCTGCAAGTGACACGAGTCTTAGCAGTAGCAGCGATTTCGAGGTGACAGAATTTAACTATAGAAAGCCCACCGTGCCTTCTGGGTTTGACAGGCAGGAAAAACATGAGAAGGATAATGATGGTGATGCGCGTACAACTGTAGAGTCTTCTACGTCAAGCAACCCCTTTCAAGTGTGGCGAGGAAACCCCTTTGTGCCAGCCATTTCCAGTGCCAGTGGTGGTGACCGTGTGCGTGTGTCTGTGAAGGAGCCCGTGGCCCCTGAACATGTGTCCTCAAGTGTTGATGTGCGTCCTCTCATTAGGCCCGAGGACCAGCCCGAACCCACAAGCGTACAGATGGGAAGTTACAAAGTCCCCTCCATAGTCATCATGCCCTCCGAGGCTCAGCATGTAGAGCTGAAAAAAGGTATGTAATAAACATGTGTAAATGTGCGTTGTACTGTAGTGTACACCATCAATGCTCACTTCCTTACCCTGTTTTTCTTTAGCCCATTTAAGCTTGATTATGCATACTGAAGGTGACCTGCCTTGACCTAGACGCCTGGTCTGGAACAACATAGACGGTGCTTGCAGGCTCTTGAGAGTTGAGGTTTTTTTAAAATAAAACATCTGGGTATATTAGAGCTGTATGAACACATTCCAATGCAAGATGTGGGTCCTAGCATTTAAATGCAAGTTATTTCATGTTTTTATGTACTTCAGAGGCTGAGATATTTAGGTTTTTATAGGCCGAGGGCACCTTCTCCCAAAAAGGGCTTAGGCATTCGGCAGCCGTTCTTTTTTTGCTGGTGCCTTAGGCTTAAATGGATTAAACTGCTGACATGGCATTTTTTTTCAGAAGATTTTTGTGTGCCATTATGAATTTGTTGAGATTCCCCGAGGCCAATATTTTGTATCTGATGGTTTACTTTGATAACAAGCAAGCGGCAGGCCCGGCCATCTGTTAGGCTACAACTTGTGAGAGTGGTTTCCTTTTTCCTCCTGAGAGTGTTGCATTTCTCTGGCGTTTCATAGCCCTTGGCCCTGACACTCTAGGAGCAACACCAAAAAACACCACCCTACTTGGAACTGACACACCCTTTCATTGCCGCTCCCGTGTCATTTGTCATCCTCTGCTCTGTCCGTTTCTCTCCCAAAGACTTCCTAAATAGGGAGCCAGAGGAGTGAAGGAGTAGGCAGGGGCCGATCTAGCCATTTTGGGGCCCTAGGCGAAATGGGGCCCTCAAACGTTATTGTACTGATATAACATTCTGTGTTTTGGTGCAATCTCAGTGTTCCAGCCTATTTTTGTGTGTGTTTTTGTGTTTACCGCGACTGGTGTGACAGTTGGGGCCCCTATGTAGGACAAATTTGATCTGGGCCCTAGGCAACTGCCTAGGTTTGCCTAATCATGGAAAGTCCGACTCTACGAGTAGGCAAATGAACGAGTGAGCGGGAGAGCTAGAAGACAAGACGAAACGAGACGCGAAGGGGCTTTCTTGATTAATGCCATCCTCCTGAAAGCTCCTTCGGCCTGATTTGAATCCGTGCCTTGCGACATTCTTTGCCTTTTAAACACAGTTCCCTCCACCCCCTTCCTCTACTCCGCTGTTTAAAACGGCATGACCTGAAAGCTAAAGTTGTGCTGAAAGCACACTCAGCAGGAGGGGGTGGTTTACAGGGACCTCTGTTGTTCACTAAGCATTGTATAGTACATTTGTATGGATTGCATGGGAATCACTGCCACCTCAAATTATTTATTGCTTTTAGTTCAAATCAATCCCCTTCATGCCGAGTCATCTATAAACTGACTGATTCATGAGACAACTTATACTGCATCAAAAAGCAGTATCCTACTGTACACACACTTGTGTTGGCTATGTACTGTTAATGTATGTATACAACATGGGTACATGCTCACGTTTCCTGCGTGAGCATTAGGGTGCATCAGATGCCCCCTATGAAAAGATATTGCCTTGGCCCTATAGTAAAAATGTTCTACACCCAGTAAAAACACACTGTGTAAAATATTTTGAAATTTGGATGAAGTCTACCGGGGCCACCAGCCCCATGAAAATAGAAAATAATGGTGATAGTCAGAATCTTGGAATAGAAATGGACATTTTGCTGCATAAAGCTACCCAATAAAAACATATTGTCTCAGCTGTGTGATAAAAATGTTCTATGCACAGTAAAATCACTCTGTGTAAAATATGTTGAAATTTAGATGAATTCTACTGGGTATACAAGGCCCATGGAAATACAAAATAATGGTGATGGTGATGGGCAACCTGGATTCCAAAGCTGAAGTCCAGTGCCACATATTCCAAATGACATACCTAGTTTTACCTTTCCAGTTAGGGCAATTGGACAGGTAAAACCAGGTAATTAGAAATCTGTGGCACTGGATTGTAGCTTTTGAATCTAGGTTTGCCATTGTCTTAAAACAGAGGTGGACAAACCGTGTGACACATTTGCCCCAGCCAATATAATGAACCAGCTGATCCTAATTACCACTTAATGAGGTAATTAGTGAAATCACCTGTATTGAGAGCACAAACAGAAGGAATATCTAAGCAGGGTGTGTATTCAGTCGATCCACGTACACAGACTTCAGTCTCAGGACATGTCTGATGGTCAAACTGCTATATTTAGGCAAATTTGCTCTTTTGCAACACAATATCAATTCCTTGCTGCCTTGGACCACTGCTAGTATCAAGCAAGAGATTGCAAAGCTGCATGACTGTTATATTTGTGTGTTTCACCTGTGGGCCTACAATTCATGGAGGAACATCTGTACTAAAGCTGTGAATGTTCCTTGGAATGCCTAGGCTACAAGGCAGTCAAAACAACTGTATTGAAGAGTGCCACTTCTTTATCCCATCGCCTGTGGTAGTATTTCACTTTACTCCATCAGATGAGTACCATAACTTACCTGAGAGGCCCTTGGCAATGGACTCTGGACCTGGTGATACCCATGACATACTAAGAAGCCACTTAAGTACAGGTTTTGGGAAGCCACTCTTTCCAACATCACATACAGTTATATTGTATTGTCATTATATTGGCTATATTTGGAATATGCGGCACTGGACTTTGGAATCCAGGTTGCCCATCACTATCACCATTGTTTTGTATTTTCATGGGCCTGGTGGACCCAGTAGAATTAATCTAAATTTCAACACATTTTCCACAGAGTGATTTTACTGTGCATAGAACATTTTTTTATCACACAGCTGAGGCAATATGTTTTTATTGGGTAGCTTTATGCAGCAAAATGTCCATTTCTATTCAGGGCTGGACTGGGCGATAAATAGGGCTCGGGCACTTTTGGATTTAAGGGGGGGCCCTCATTATTATTAGTGCTGGAGAACTGACTCACCGGTAGGCTCCGCACCCTCATGGGCCCCTATTTTCAGTAATGTAAAAAAAAAAAAAATGGGGGCCCACGAGGGTGCGGGGCTCACCGGGAAATGCCCGCCATGCCAGATGGCCAGTCCAGCCCTGTTTCTATCCAAGATTTTGGCTATCACCATTATTTTCTATTTTCATGGGGCTGGTGGCCCCGGTAGACTTCATCCAAATTTCAAAATATTTTACACAGTGTGTTTTTACTGGGTGTAGAACAATTTTACTATAGGGCCAAGTTGATATCTTTTCAAAGGGGCATCTGATGCACCCTAGTGAGCATGGTTTTTAATGCAGCATTGTTTTTGTTTTTGTTTTTCGACATGTCTGAAAAGTTGTGGAGTTGAGTTTTGACTGGAAATCCACTTTGTAGCACATTTTTTATATAAATGCAGTCCATGCAGTCCCATTTTTTCCCTCTGACTAAATCCCTTGCCCCTTGCTGCAGTATCAGTATCAGCATCAGTATGTTTCAAGAGGCAGTATTACAACTGTGTCATTAGTGTCTGTGACCCCACTTCGAACCCAAGAATATGAACCTACAATGAACCTACAATATCCAACCTACAGTAATAACAAGGCTTTGAAGACAATTTTCTCAGTTTCAGTGGTGGTGTAGTAGTTTCAGCACTTCGCATTTGTAAGGCAGTGTGCGCTGTCCCTTAAAAAATAAACTTAACTTTGTGTGTTCATATGAGAGTTATGCATATGAGTCTCTATTGTGTCTCTATTCTGTAGAGGGTGGGAAGTCCCCCATGCCCAAGGCTGTCAAGGGCATCGTTGCATCTGCAGAGGGCGAGGTGGGTGTGCCATCCAGGCTAAGCATCTCACATACTCCCATTACTCAGCAACATGTTTCTGTTATTTGGAGAGTTATTTTTAAGCTGTACTTTTCACATTTACACACATCACACACACACACACACACACACACACACACACACACACACACACACACACACACACACACACACACACACACACACACACACACACACACACACACACTTGTATGTGCAATATTTGTCTCTCATGTTAAACATCACTCATGATAAGTCATAAACGTTTGTGCATATGTGTGCATCTGATATGCAGATTTTTATACATATATTTTTAAACTGATTCATTAAATTTTTCTTTTACTATGTGCATTTCTGTGTCAGGTGAACTGAATTTTATGTAGAAGTAATGACCATGTGTAGGTAAAGCTTTCTACTGTATGCATGAGCCCTATATAGTGAGTGCTGTGTTTAGTGGATTGTATGCACCATA
This sequence comes from Engraulis encrasicolus, assembly GCF_034702125.1. NCBI lineage: Eukaryota > Metazoa > Chordata > Actinopteri > Clupeiformes > Engraulidae > Engraulis > Engraulis encrasicolus. Next base: position 24,757,531 of record NC_085875.1, read on the forward strand.
TGTCTCTGTACAGTTGAGTAAATACTGCCTTGACTGTATAAATGCACGGTACAAAGCATGCTACGTTGTGTTTGTGTGTGTGTGTGTGTGTGTGTGTCTGTCTGTCTCTCTGTCTGTCTGTCTGTCTGTCTGTCTGTCTGTCTGTCTGTCTGTCTGTCTGTCTGTCTGTCTGTCTGTGACCACCAAATTGTAGCTGACTGGCTTTTTATGTTATGTAATGGCTGTGTTTACCGCAAATGGAAAATGACTATAGCATGTTCAAGGGTGCTTGTGCATTATATTCAGTGATGCGTTGCATGTCTGTGGCACGTTCATTATTAATGACTTGTGTTTTGTACAATAACCAGATCTGTTGCATGACTAGACACCTGTGGTGCAAGTGTGTGTGTGTGTGTGTGTGTGTGTGTGTGTGTGTGTATGTGCGTGCGTGCGTGTGTGTTTGAGAAAGCGAGAGACAGATGTGTGTTTGACAAGTGCTGGTCGTAACTTTGTGTGTGTGTGTGTGCGTGCGTGTGTGCATGTTTGAGAGAGCGAGAGACAGATGTGTGTTTGACAAGTGCTGGTCGTAACTGTTTGTGTGTGTGTGTGTGTGCGTGCGTGTGTGCATGCATGTGTGCGTGTTTGAGAGAGCGACAGACAGATGTGTGTTTGACAAGTGCTGGTCATAACTTTGTGTGTGTGTGTGTGTGTGTGTGTGTGTGCGCGCACACGTGCGCAATGTGTTTCAGGATGACACGTTGGACACAGACGATGATGACCAGAGCTCAGTGTCCAGTTTTGGCTCCGATCTCTCTGGCAGGAAGAATCACCTCGGCAATAAATCCTTCGCAGGGGTGACTATCAAATTTATATACTAATAAAATATGAAGAGCTGTTTTATAAAAGTCACTGAAATACAATTTTAATAAAGATAATTTTATGACAGCATCAGAAAAATTGGAACAGAGTTAATCTTACCTGACATTTCCGCCACAAATCCAACATTTAAACACTGATTTACACAATATTATCAGAGAAAGAAACTTAAAAACCCGTTCGAATTGAGGTGTGCAATAAGCGCTCAATGATAAACTCATATAAATATTACATAAAAATATAAATAGAGTGTACTACAGAGAGTTTATAAGTTCATTTGAATTTGTACTTTAAAACTCTTGAATGCTTCCTGAAGAATCAAGGCTAAACTGTTGTATTCACACTATTTTTTTAAGGCTGGGGTTTTTATGAAGGAAGCGTTTGTTATGAACTCTTCATATATTCCCATATAAGGCAATTGTAGTATTATGCGAACAAATAGTCTTTGACTGATGTTTTAATCACATTGTGTTGCACATAGGGACAGGGCGTCAGAGCAGAGCCCTTTTTTCGTAAAACATTATCATATAGATGTTGCAGTGGGTAGGAATGAAGGTTTTCATATACATAATATCACTGAACCACATCAATGCTATCAGAGAAAAAAATATGTTTGTTTAATCTGGCAATGACGTTGAGATGTGGAACAATTTGAGAAATGCATTACTTTGTTGCTTCAGGCAGGGCTGAGGATAAGATAAGACGTTAATAAATGCTGTGTTTGTTCTGTGACACAAATGGAGTTGCGTTCCTCCTAGAATAACAACTAGAACAGAACCTGTCACTCACATCTGTACACAAACGTGCGTGTGTGTCTGCATCTGCGTGTCTGTGTGTCTTTGTTGTGATTGTGGTGCTGGCGCTGGTGCAGGGAGGCAGTTGGCAAGGGGAGGGTTACACACACACACACACACACACACACACACACACACACACACACACACACACACGGCATAGTACTAGTAGTGTACTGTAAACACGTGAGCTCCTGCCTGGGTTTGCTGTGATTATCCTGATTCCCGATCCTGTCCACAGCGCACAGGCAGTCTGCTGAGCATCTACAGTGAGGCGGGCGACTTTGGGAACGTGGTGGTGCAGGGAGCGGTGGAGTTCGCCATGATGTACAGTCCAGCGGAGGAGCTCATCATCATGGTGGAACAGTGTCAGGACCTCGCCCACGGCAACGCTCGCAAACAACGCACAGACCCGTGAGTCATCATCATCATCACCAAAACCGCCATCAGTACTAATGTCAAATTCATAAGCAACACACTCATACAGACATGAGAGTTCCATAAACACTAGTGGTGTCAACAATAATCGATTCGGCAATGCAATGCAATGCAGGGCATGGATGATCCAATTCAATGCGGCAAGTTCCAGAATCGATGCGGCAAATTTTTTAACTTTCAATTACTTCCGTGGATATTTCGTGGAGCAAATGATTGTTAAATTAAATAAAAGCACTTCAAAGCATTGAGAACTGCAAGACTGATACAGAAAACAGCCAATAAATTGTTGCTCAGTATCCGACTACTTGTATTGCCTCATCATGCCTCATTTGCTTTGCTTTCAGTAGAAATGTAATGCATTGCAATGCATTGTAGAATTGAATCGGATTGAATTGAATCAAAGAGAATCGAATCAAATAGAATCTCTACCTCCCAAATCGTAATCGAATCGAATCGTGAGGACAGTGCCAATGCACACCACTAATAAACACAATAGTCATCCATGATCCATATCATCAAAAATATAATCGATACACCATCATCAATGCACTCACAGGCAACGTATAGACCAGTGAGCACCTCACCAAACACCACAGAATCAATAACAACTAGAAATGCACTCAGAGAGTGTAGACCTCCGCCAAGGTTTGATAGAACATTTGACTATGATACACCCTATTTTTTTTATTTTAAGTCTTTCTGCCTTCTTTTTGTTGAGTTAGAAACTGGAATGTCAAAAATCGCCCTGTCACACAAGTCAATTTGCAGTTAGGGCGTCTAGGCTAGCAATGCTGGAGAATCTTTTTAAAAATCCTGGTTCCGGTTTGTGATCCAGATCACCACCAAAATTGAATCACTTGTTCCATTGGTCATTTCCAACAACTCCACAAAGTTTCATCCAAATCCGTTCATGACTTTTTGAGTTATCCTGCTGACAAACAAACACAGACAAACAGACAGACAAACCAATGCGACCGAAAACATAACCTCCTTGGTGGAGGTAATAATCATACTGACATCAAATATATATCAATAAGTTTCACATATCCATCAACCATCACCGATACTAACTGACATCAAATATAGTACAGCATATTACATCAGTGTCAGGACCTGGCCTATGGCAATGCAAACAAACCACACACAAACCCATGAGCTCCTACACAGACAAATTAGGCATCCATGTCATCACAAACATTAAGTTATCACCAAAACAGGTTATAGGCCTACTAACATTTTGCCAGGACAGGAGCTCATAACAGTGCACAGACCCATAAAGCTCTGAAAGAGACACAGTAGCCTACAGTAATCATCCATGTCATCAAAATTACAAGTTATCAGTCATGAATTATCAAAATCATCAATACTGACATCAAGTGCATACCAATTCATAGAAATATTGAAATCAAAATATTAATAAAAAATCATACCTATTAGTAGCTTGAATAATATATGAATAACAATAGCTTGAATAATAATTCAAACCAGTCCTTCATCAATAATTCTCAAACCAATACATTATCTTAACTAGAACGGGCACTCGGTAGAGCGCAAACCTTCGCCTACGCCACTTATTTTTTTCTGGCCATCTTCAGAGTGTGGGGCATAACATTCTCCAAATTTTGGTGTTAGTTTCATTTAAATCGGACCGGAATATCGTAATATTACATTTTTGGCCCATTCTTGACCTCTTATTCAATTCAGCATGCACACGTTGTTCTGGCATATAGTGCTTGGCAAAGAAAAACGTTTTTGACCTTTTCGTGACCTTGACCTTTGACCCAATCACTCCCAAAAAGTAATCGATTGTTCCTTGGGTCATGACCAATCATCCCACTAAATTTCATAAAAAATCGGCTCAATTTAAGTTTTTGACCATTTCGTGACCTTGACCTTGACCTTTGACCCAATCACTCCCAAAAAGTAATCGATTGTTCCTTGGGTCATGACCAGTCATCCCACTAAATTTCATAAAAATCGGCTCAGTTCTGTCTGAGTTATACGAAGTACAAACAAACAAACAAACATATTCACAAATAAATAAATAAATACACAGCGGTCAAAACATAACCTTCGCGACAAAGTCGGCGAAGGTAATAATTTCAAATATTTAGCATCTATCTACTCAGTAGAGTATTAGTATTAGTTCTCTACTCAGTAGAGGATTCTATTGTATGTTGCTTCAAGTGTAAGTGGATTTTGAATTTGATGTATTGTTTTATTATCTCTGTGGCATGGCTTGGTGGTAACCTGCCTTGCTAGCACGATTCATGGTTTCCTGCTTCCCAAAAGCAATTTCTACCAAATGCTGCCGTGTGCAGCTGTCGTCAACAGTGCTTTAATTGGCCCTGCGGTGGTCACTCGACTGCCATGCGGCTGACCCGGGTTCGATTCCCGGCCCGGGTCCTTTGCTGATCCCTCCCCGTCTCTCTCTCCCACTCATTTCCTGTCCTACTCTTCACTATCCTGTCCTAATAAAGTTGACCCCCCCCCCCCAAAAAAAAAACAAAAAGTATATTAAAAAAAGAAAACACAATTGCAGTAATGTACTTTATGTAATTAAGTATCACATTTGTTTACAATAAAGTTTGTCCTTTTATCACCTTTGTGTACAATAAGGCCAACGATGCGTTTGTCCTTTTGTCCTTGGCAGGTATGTGAAGACCTACCTCCATCCAGACAAATTCCGACGTACAAAAAGGAAGACCTCCATTAAGAAACAGACGACCAACCCGGTCTTTGTTGAATCGCTCAGGGTGTGTACTGCACCGCAATTGCACAAAGCCATGAGGGCAGAGTAGAGTAGAGTGCCATGTTTGGGATCCTGTGTACACACACTGAGTGCATTCCAATATGTGACCTTGCGTCCTCCACTTGGGCTTGTGGCCTCCCGTTTTGATGATGCCCCGCCTCCGTGGAGAAAGCAATTAAGTTTCCCTGCTGTCAGCCTAGCCAAAACATTTTTGGTTGACTATTCTTCATTTACCATCCTGTTTGAAAATGAGAAAATTACTTTACAATTGAGCTTTGGCGAGATATTGAAATACGTATAATGCTGTTGTCAGTGATGTCATCACGACCTATTACTCCCTGGTATGAGGCCACAAGGAGAAGTGGAGGACGCAAGGTCGCATATTGGAACTCACAGACAGACTGCGTGTTGACCCACTTTGTCCTTTGACTTTTTTTTGCTGTACTGTACCTGTTGTTGACACAGCGAGTGTGGCCCAGTCTGATAAAGGGCGTATTACAACATACTCCCATGTTCTTTTCTCACCAGGACATGAATGCACTTTCTCACCACCACGTGGTGTATATATGTTGTTTTTATCGGTAACACTTTACAATAAGGGCACATGAATGATATTGGAATTATGTTGGAAGTAATGTATGATTTATAAATTAACACATGACTTACTGTATATTACCTTTTTATCTCCTTTTCCTCCAATCAGTACAAAATTAAAAAGAGAGAACTGCACGACAAGACGCTGAATCTGTCAGTGTGGCACAATGACTCGAGGGGCAGGAATGTGTTCTTGGGGCAGGTGGAGCTCGACCTGAACACCTGGGATTGGGGACACGAGGCTCTAACGTGGTACAATCTCCAGCCCAAGGTACGGCATCACTTGGTCTCATATTCCGCTTCCTTTATAAGGCAAGTGACTATATTTGATGACTTCCGATTACTTGCACACCTATCATAAATGCCTCTGCCATGCCTCTCTACAAGGGTGTACACCCAAGTGGGCTATATCAAATTAATCAGGAGAAATCAGGCTTTCAGATAGATAGTCACATCTTGACATTCGACCAATCAGCAGTGGGCTTGAGCCTGTCAAACTTTTTTTTTCACTCGGGAGCAGACATTTGTGTGCCCTATAAAGGGTTAAGACAGGCTCTCACCTGGTACAATATCCAGCCCAAGGTGAGGCATCACGCGTTGTGGTATGTTGTCACCTGATTAAAACGGTCAGGCCAAGGTAGGCCTTCAACAAGTGTAGTAGTTATTATCCCAAGGTATTGTAAGCTCACCTTGTATAATACCCAGCCCAAGGCAAATATTACAAGCCTTAATCACACAACCATGTGATATCCAGGAGTGAGGCCTTGCCATGTCATTAGTAATACATTAATTAATATAGTATTTAATGTACTGTAAGTAATTGAGATCTGTGGTGTTTTGTTAAAAGTTTTCAAGTTCTTAGCAAATAACTGTACAAAACAAAAATGCCTGAATAATTTCAGTATTTCACTACTATTCGTGCCACCATAAACAATGGAAATATTGTTCTAATTCTGTACTAATCTTCAGTTTAGTTTAAAGCTATGTTTGTTTTATTTGCTGGCAGGGTGGAGATGCACATGAATCTCAGGACTATCGAGGAACACTGTTTGTGGCCGTGAAATATGTTCCTCCAGCCAGCACAGGTAAACTTTTATGATCTCACATCCACCTTATTGGGCTAACCTTAATCTAATTTCGACCTAATTCACCTTTAACAAGCTGAGGAAGAGTGTTCTCTTCCAAGATGGTTTTCCTTCATAACAAAACTAATGCTAGTTATGTACAATAGCATTGTTTTACCTAGGGACTTTGTGAAAAATGATGATGGGTGTTACTGACATTTTTCACCAAAACGCCAGCCACACATCCTCCCTACACTCGCATACACTTCCCGACACGCACAGACCCTTACATTGACACGCAAGCGCACTTGCGCACACACATAGACCCAGACACAATACAGGTCTGTGCCCAGACACCTGTTAGCATCGCCTACACACCTCAGCCAAACTGTTGCCTTTTACAGCGCCTATCGCGAAAATGCACACATGTAACAAACACACATATTCCTCAGTTAAACATGTACTGATTGGTTTGCTGTATGTCCAATCAGTATTCTCCTGCAGAGTGTGAGCCCTTCAAAAGGGCAGGGGTTTTCATTTGTGCTAGAGAGGGCCAGGGGAAAGCACGCTTGCTGTGAAGCTGTGCAGAGAAGTAAGTGCAAACGAAGCGCTAATGAAAAAGTTATTGAAAGTCTTTTGTTGTAGTTATATTTGAGTTGCCTGATTGAGACCGGTTTTCTTTTTTGTTTATTCTCAGTTTTTGTTTTCTCTTTTTGTTAAGTCACTTACTGCACTGTAAATAAACTCGCACCCGCTTCACTTTAGTTTTGAGTTGCCTAGTCGTTCTTCTTGCGGTCATCCTGATATGAGAGAGGGGTGGTCAAGCCTCAATCTCACAGACTTTTTCTATTGTTTTCCCTCTTATGTAAGTCGCTTTGAATAAAGGCTAAAACTAATGTCATGTGATGGCATATGTTCTAGTGGCAGGAGAAGGTAGTTAAGCATTGTGAAATGGGCGATCTCATGTCTTTCAGTTTGTTGGGACTGTGAATGAGTGTATTTTAGCTAAGTCTACAGTCAGAACTGTGATGGCTCATTTGTACCATCTCTATTGCTCCTCCAGGGGGCGCCAAGTCCAACACAGGAGAGGTACATGTGTGGCTGAAGGAGGCCAAAGACCTGTGTCAACTCAAGTCCCATAACGTGGACTCCTTTGTCAAGTGGTGAGGGAGACTTTGTACTCGATGACATCTTCCATTTATTATTGTTTCTTAAAAGGAGCAGTCCACCCTTTTTTGATTTTCACATATTAGCAGAATTTCCCAGCATTATTCATGAATGTGCATATCATTTTTACCTCCGCCAAGGAGGTAATGTTTTCGGTTGCGTTTGTTTGTCTGTCTGTCTGTCTGTCTGTCTGTCTGTCTGTTTGTTTGTTTGTTTGTTTGTTTGTTTGTTTGTCAGCAGCATAACTCAAAAACTAATCAACTGATTTGGATGAAACTTTGTGGAGTTGTTGATAATGACCAAAGGTACAAGTGATTAAATTCTGGTGGTGATCCGGAACCGGATTAAAGATTCTGTTAGTAGGATAACTCAAAACCTAATCAACTGATTTGGATGAAACTTTGTGGAGCTGTTAGTAATGACCCAAGCAACAATTGATTAAATTCTGGCGATGATCCGGATCACGAACCAGAACGAGGACTTTTCAAAGATTCTTCACCATTCTAGATGCCCCTTAGTGACCAAATTGAATTAGAGGGACCCAATTGAATTGCGGGAACAGCACAAAAACAAGGCAGAAAGACTTAGGGTGTAACATGGTCAACTGTATCTAGCAGCTTCCTTGGCGGAGGTCTGCGCTCTCTGAGTGCTTCTAGTCTCCTCAGTGTTTTCAGTACTCAGATTTATTGGATCAGAATTATTAGCATAGCTTAGCATAATCATTGGAAGTAAATGGGCAGCATTAGCATTAGTGGCTTGGTGCTAATTCTGCCCATGCTAAGCTATGCAAATATTTCTGATCCAAGAAATCTGAGTACTGAAAACACTGAGAAGAAAATCATATGCACATTCATGAATAATGCTTGGACTAATGCTTACAGCAAATATGTGAAAATCAAAAAATGGGTGGACTGTTCCTTTAAATATAGTTTGGGAGGAGCACGCGAAGTGATTGACAGCTTTGATCCTATTCCTACTTTCTCAAAGATTTAATCCCTCCTACCCATTCACCTGTCGTGCACAAAGGCTCTTGAGTTGTCCCACCTCCTCCCCAAACTCATTTCACCAGTGGTCCCACTCTACCATCCCTCTACACACAGTGCAAGCGTATCTCATCCTGCATGATCTCTGCTCCAAGCGATACCGGACCATTTCTGAATCAGCTCATTTTACACCTATATTTAAGTTAAATAATTGAGCTTTACCTTTCTCCTGTTCTTCCAGCCGGGTTCTGAGTATGGCAACACAAATCCTACCTCCTAATAGCCATCATTGAATCTTGTGCAACCAGCGTTTTGCATTGCCATACTCAGAAAACAGCTGCAAGTACAGGAGAAAGGTGTAGCTCAATTATTTAACTCTAAGGGAGGTGTAAAATGAGCTGATTTTCAGAAATGGTATGGTATTGCTTTAAAGTATCCTGGGTCCGAGGCCAGCTACCATTTACCAAACATTATTGTCTGTACACCAAGCACTCGGAGGGTGAACTAATGAAATTCAATTTATATCACTCTACAGAGGATGTGTGATTCGGAATTAAATACAATCTCATTGAAAGAGTATTAAAGCAGAATATTTTTATTTTCTCAATTCTATAGTAGATGTGGGCTATGTGTTATCAAATAGGCCCCTAACTCCTTCTTATCTGACCTACTGCAACTGTACTGTTTCAATGTTTTTTTCTTAATGTTGACTTGGCTATTATGGAAACATTCCAAAAGGACACATTTGTTGCTATAATGATCTCGGTTAATAGTCTGAAACTAAAGATATTACAGTAGTATAACCAACAAATACCTGTCAGTCAGAGCTTTTAAACATCCCTCGTTGCACCACATTGATGACCCGTGACCTAGATTCTTCAGCAAGTGGAATGAGATAATAAATTAATGAGACTTTAGCACAATTTCGCAACTCCAGAAACACTGCATCAAACCCGAATCTCTGACACTTTTGCCTCCTTCAGATAGTGATTGTCCTTGTGAAATTCTTCCAGATTCAATCAGAAACACAGCACTTGTTGTTCAATATCAAAACCTGATCTCTGGTGCATGTTCCTTCCTTCCTTTCTCCCCTCTGTCCTCTCCTACCTAGTTACATGTTGCCAGACACGAGCAAGAAGAGTCGGCAGAAGACGCGCGTGGTGAAGAAGTCCCAGAGCCCCGTGTACAACCACGCCATGGTGTTTGACGGCTTCAGGACGGGGGAGGTGCGAGAAGCCTGCTGTGAGCTCACCGTCTGGGACCACCACAAGCTCTCCAACCAGTTCCTGGGAGGACTGCGCCTCTGCTTGGGCACAGGTACAGTAGCACTCCCTTGCACGCAGGAGCGAAGCTATGGGAGGAGGTGGGGGCTATCATCATGTTGACAGGCCATACGGGGGGACCCTATCTGTGTTGTGCCCTGGGGCCCTATGTGCAATTGTTCAGCCGCTTGCATCACTGTGTAATATGAGGGGCCTTAACCTTGTTTTGCCCTGGGGCCCTATGTGCAATTGTTCTGCCACTTGCACTACTGTACAGTCTCGTTTGACCATTCATTCTTTGTATAATTCTGTATGTGCAGTACATCGTGAAATTTCATTATTCTTCAATGTGACCCTGTGATATTTGTAAAGAAAAAAAGAAACATGTTGCTGTTCTACCCGGTCTAAAAAGTAGACATCAGGACGATCATCAACAGTGAGAAGATGCCAAAGCACTGTGCATTATGACTGCAAAATGCAGCGAGCTATTGAAACAGTATTTCGCTATTTGCCATTAACTTTTCATTAACTTTTCAATTCATCTTTCATAAACTGTCACTGACAGATATTTTTGTCTCACTGCTCCACACAGTATATATTTTCTCTCTTGTGTGGATGATACAGTATTTTGTAAATCCTTGAGATGGTTGTGTGTGAAAATCCCTGGAGATTAGCAGTTTAATACTCCAACCACCAGCCTGTCGCTGACTTTAGTCACTTACAGTAATTCCTCTGTATTTCTCATCCTCCGTTTGAACTTCAGACAACCTTGGCATGCCTACTATAAGATGCGTTGAATCTCAGCTGTGTCATGTAGCCATTGCAGCCATGCTGACTAGATTTTTGTGCTAACAAGCAATTTAACATTGCCTACCCAATAAAGTGGACAGTGAGTGTATGTTAGTACACAAGTACGTACTTACTTTTATCTGTTTGTGTGTTACAGTAAACCACAAATGCACCACATGCCTTAGACTTAGAGTCTCTGCTCTGGGCCTGCTCAGGATTAGTGTGGTAAATAGTAGTTGCGAAAGAGAAGTCTTTACGTGCTTGAAGGTTGAGAGGGAGGAGTCTAGTCTTGTTGCCTACTATTTAAATGCTAAACCACATTTGTACCCCCTTTTTTAACCACATTTTCCCCACACATTGCTATTCCCTGCATTGTACTGCACTGTGTTGCGCAAACCATCTCCGGCTAACCGTATTATTTACAAAGATAGTGCAGCATATACGTAGAAGAATAAAATAGAATGCAGAATAGAGGTCAGAATAGAATTGCTTTTGTTTTACGCATCTCTAAAATACTGTTCTTCTCACCATCTCTCCAAAATCTGTTTTTTAATTATTTTCGGTCCCAGGAGAAAGCTACGGCAAGAAGGTGGACTGGATGGACTCGATGGGTCAGGAGGTGGAGCTCTGGGAGGCCATGCTGTCCAAACCCAACAGCTGGGTGGAGGGAGTGCTGCCCCTACGCTCCTCTATGACGCCAAGGAAATGATGACACACACACACACACACACACACACACACACACACACACACACACACACACACACACACACACACACACACACACACACACACACACCCTACGCTCCTCCATGACGTCCAGGAAATGATGCCCCACAAATACACACACACACACACACACACACACACACACACACACACACACACACACACACACACACACTTAAACAAACACACACACTCCTCTATGACGTCCAGGAAATAAAGACCACCTAGCTAAGAAGAGCACAAGACTGAAGGAAATATCTATCACCTCACAAGAAGAGCACAAGAGCTAAGGTCATAATTTATTATACCAACTCCCAGGAAATGAAGACCACCTCCATAAGATGAGTTAGGGTGAAAAGAATTGTGCACAGCCCCGGTCAAGGTGCAGGACAATGACTGATTCAAATTCTGATTCCTAGAAGTTTGCACACTTGAAATTATTTTGTTACTTTTATGGTATTTCATGGCAGGACAATGTTTGAACCGTGGGCCCTTCTATATTCTGAAAGAAAAACTCACTGTCAAAATGTTGTCCTCCCATGGAATAAACAACAAATTGATTTCAAGTGCTCAGTAAGAACAGCACAAGACTGAAGGTCATACTACGACCTCAGTAAGAAGGACAAGATATTGAAGGTCATATGCTTCATGATCTGAAATTTGCTCTTGATCACTATGTGCGAGACAGGCACTCTATGTATGGAAGAAAACATGCAACTTATATCCTATGTAGTAGTGAAGAAGTGAATGTTTCGGACATGAGAATAGTGTATGTGCAGTGTATTAAATGTTAACTGCAAGATCATACAGTAAGTGAAGAGAAGGTTGAATGTTCTGAAGCTGCATCAGCATGTGCTTTGCTCCTCCTAAATCAATGCTCATGCAACAATGGCGTTAGGCTTAGCCATGTTGGTCCTCCTCAGTCCTTTTCTCTGTCTGTGGGTTCCCACAAATCAGTATGTACAGTATAGCTAATGGTTGTGACACAGCATGGACAAATTGTCTGATCAAGAAAATCCTCTACTGTGCGATTGCAATAAATAATAATTGCCATCTCTAAGTGTTGCTGGTATTGTCCTTTTGTGCTCTTGGTTGTTAGGGTAGCTGCAGTACTGCTGATAGGTTTGGCCAGGCCCAGGGGGAAAAAAGTAATCAGACATACATTTGAAAGGGCCCCCAACTCAATGCATACAATGTCACGGGGAGCCAATTCTTCTTCTTCTTCTTCTTCTTCTTCTTCTTCCCCTCTCTCTCTCTCTCTCTCTCTCTCTCTCTCTCTCTCTCTCTCTCTCTCTCTCTCTCTCTCTCTCTCTCTCTCTCTCTCTCTCTCTCTCTCTCTGAGCCTGGGGCGATTGCAAATGAAAGAAAAAATATTCACAACAACTCTATGAATAGAAAGCATAGAAAGAAAAACACATTGCTGGGTGTACTGGATCAGATCTAAAAATGGTTGAATGATTTGACTACTGCACTTAAATATTACCCCATACATACTGTATTCAGATTTGTATTGCCAAAGTATTTCCATTTTTACAGCCTCCTTTGTTCTGACAGCGAAAATGTAGCTGTTGGCAGCCATTTTGTGAAATGAGCTGCATCAATATCCACAAGACAACTTTTTTGGCAAGATGATCTAGAGATAATGCAGCCCTTGTGAATAATTCAAAAGAAATCGAATGAGTGTCTTCACTATGGTTTCCCCATTTTCATTAGTCTAACTGGAATGGAGAATAGGCCTAATATTTGTGGTGGAGGCAAGGATTAACTTGTAGGGTTTACTTATATTACTTATATTTTGGTTCTTTTTTTTCTTTGGTGGTTTTGTTTATGTTTTTATCCCACTCTGTGAGGATCCTAAACTGTGAGATGAACTCACTTGTGCTAACTGCAGTTTGGCTTTGGATATGACTCTTTGTGCTGCTTCTTAGGAGTAGGATGAGTACATCATTAATTCTGGAGACTGAAGTGGTGACTGACTGAAGTGGTGAAGTTCCATACTATGTCGCCTCCTACAGGCAGAACAAGTGCTTTGAGAAGATGACTAGGCCTACTTGGCGACAGAGAAAAGGCTGTCTGTAAGCCCAGTGTCCGTATTTGGTGCGCGTGACTTTTGTTAGGTTAATTTTACTGTGGAGAGTTGTTGTGTGTTTTTTTTTTCATCGGAGCTTAGAGCTAATAAACACAAAATGTGCAGATATTAGAACACTTTTTGAGGTCACTAGCTACTGTAGAAAATCTTGCCGCATGCTGGCCTACTTTTTACGCAGAAGTGCGCACTAATAACTTTTAAAAATATTAGTTATTTAGGCATAGGCGTTATTTTTGGAAAACAAGTTTTGAGAAATTGGTTACCTTATTCTCTCGAAAAACAGTTAGTCAGCCTATAGTTTAATTCAGATAGAACTATATTTCTTACATGTTGCGCCAGGTGGCGATATATTTCCCATGTGATGCTCACATTCCTTCACATCTTCTGAGGGGAGAAAAAAAGAGGATGAATCAAAGCACGGAGTCATGCAGGCTGGATGAGGAATCAGATGACCTCAAACTTTGCCGAAGAATCACACGAAGAAAGCAGGGGGAAGATGCCAATTTGGAGATATAACAGTTTGTTGAAGACATACAACATTGGGTTTAAAAGTCACTCCATGCCTTCACCTAAATTGTATGTGGATGTTTTCAAGCGCGAGGACTGACGAAACGTTTCTGGTAAGTACCACCAAAGTTTCTTAGGAACAGCAGTTAATTTTGTGTTGTTCACTTTGCCTACCAGCCTGCTCTAAAACAATTTGTGAAGCGTCTAAGCTAACGACGTGAGCGGGAGTTCTAAAAAAAAAGCTTGCCTCTGACTTAAATGCAATCATTGAAAATTTGGACTGGACATTTTAACCTTTGAACTTGCTATATGTTCCCACTTTGTTTTCGTTAACGTTTCGCTGCCGTTTACAGTGTAGCCTATACATTCATGTTATCATTATTTATCTAGTGTTTGGGACTATTCCTTCTGGGTTGTGGGGCAGACGCTGGCTGGCGGAAACATCTGGATGGCACATTTTAACTCCCAGTCCCAGACAGCGCTAAGGCTCGAGTAGTAAGCTGTGTAAAGTTAGCACAAATGTCCATTTAACTTAACCTACTGGTGATATTTTTAGGCATTTGGCCACTGCATGAAATTAAGAAACAAAACTTCATTTCATGATGTCCTTAAGATGAAGAAAGATTGGGTAACGGTTCCGTGGATATGTAAGAGCGCAAAGCATTTGTCCTGTCCTATAGACCTTTAATTTACTTCTCTTCCTGTGTGTACAGAGCAACCGTTTTCATCATGGGCGACTGGAGTGCTTTAGGGAAACTCCTTGACAAGGTCCAGGCGTACTCCACAGCGGGAGGTAAAGTCTGGCTTTCTGTGCTCTTCATCTTCCGGATACTCGTTCTGGGAACAGCGGTGGAATCGGCTTGGGGCGACGAGCAGTCGGCCTTCAAGTGCAACACGCTTCAGCCCGGCTGCGAGAACGTCTGCTATGACGACTCATTTCCCATCTCGCACGTGCGCTTTTGGGTGTTGCAGATCATCTTCGTTTCCATGCCAACGCTACTCTACCTCAGCCACGTCCTCTACCTCATCAACAAGGAGGAGAAACTCCTAAAGAAAGAGGACAACCTGAAGGCAATCAGGAACCAAGGCGGAGACGTGGACGCACTGCTTCAGAAAATTCAACAGAGGAAGTTTAAGTATGGCCTTGAGGTGCACGGAAAGATTAAAATGAGAGGGGGACTCCTTTACACTTACATTGTGAGCATCATCCTCAAGTCTGTTTTCGAAGTCGCTTTCTTAGTGATCCAGTGGTATCTTTACGGATTCCGCCTCAGTGCGGTCTACACCTGTGAGCGATTCCCCTGCCCCCACAAGATAGACTGCTTCCTCTCAAGGCCTACAGAGAAGACCATCTTCATCATGTTCATGTTGGTGGTTTCGCTCGTGTCGCTCGGCCTCAATGTCATCGAGTTCTTCTACGTCCTGTTCAAGAGGATGAAAGACCAGGCCAAGGAGAGGGCCGTGACTCAGCTCCAGCGCAGCAGCAGCAGCCACCACCACCACCACCTGAAGCCACCGAGCATGAACGAGATGCCGCCTCCCTCCAGCTACGTCTACTACAACGACTGCTCAGCGCCCCCCATGGCCATGGACAACCACCTGGAGTACAACCTCAACCAGGCGTCGGTGGACAAAAACAACTCCTGCGAGATCTACACCAAGCAGGCCAACGCTCAGAACTGGTCCAACTACAGCACGGAGCAGAACCAGCTGGGGCAGCAGAACAAGGTGCCCACGTACCCGTCCTGCCCGACCCAGGACTTCCAGCACCACTACACGGAGAAGGTGGCGCCGGGTAAAGACCTGCCGGGCCTCCTGAAGCAGCTGGACCAGCGACCTAGCAGCCGGGCGAGCAGTCGAGCGCGGCCAGATGATCTTGACATCTAGCCGGAGATCCCAGACATGGGGGTGCAATGGGACAGCATCATGTGAACGTCACGTGGGTGTGTGTGTGTGTGTGTGTGTGTGTGTGTGTGTGTGTGTGTGTGTGTGTCCACAGAGGCAGCACAAACCGGGTGAAGAAAGCAAAAGTAGTCTACCTGCTATGTAATGATTCCTTTCCTTTGTGCTCCAAGCACAACTGCCTAAGTAGGTCAATCTACCTAGCCAAAGACTTGTTCTTATTGGGATGTTGTTACTACAACTCAGTGAACTGGCTGAAAGAAATGTGTAGCAGGATATTTGTTTTTTTTTTCTTTTTCTACATTTACCTGGGATGTGTGCCTTTGGGTCCGCTCCACACTACTGGCGAGCCTAAAAGCCTAGGCCTTGGCCTGTGCCTAGGTAGCCTACCAGGCGATGCCATTTTACTCTTCACAGATGTGAAGTGATGTGCCAAAAAACTCTTCAGCTACATTCCAGTCGGAGAGAGAGAGAGAGAGAGAGAGAGAGAGAGAGAGACGAGTGGACGAGAGAGTGAGAACAAGAGAGAGACTCAGGCGAGCCTGTTAGAATGCAAAATAAGCACTAGGTGCCTTGAATTCTTGTCTACAGTACAGTACCACTCGTGCCAGTAAATTCAAGTGCTGTTTTTGCAGTCACTTTGTGCTACGCTATGGTTTACCAAGTGCCTTTTTAGAGTGTGAATGATGCACGAGTGACAAAACAATTATGATTTACAACTTGTTTGTTTCTTGCCTTGGTTTTTGTCGACCTCAGGCGAGCATTCTTCTTTTCTTTTATGATGTCAAGAGCTGTAATATATATTGCTGGAAAGTCGTGAGCTAGTTTCTCAAAAGAAAAAGTGCTAGTACACAGATGCAAGAGTGGATGATGTTATACTATGTGTGTAAATATTGTTTAAGAGGTGGATAAACTGCATCCCTGAACGTTTTAGGTTTGTTAAAACTCTGGGTAACTTTTTAAGGGGCCCTCAATGACAGTGCACTTACTCATTTGATGCAGTGGAATAACTGGTGTGATAACTATTACTGTGATAGCTATTACATCATATATATATTTGTGTATCTATATACCATAATGACAATTGTGACCATAATGTACTATGAAGTGGTTTTATAACACTTTGCCAAAGTGATGAATTCTTCCACGGAGGCAAAGGGCTTAACTGAACCTCAAGGCACCTTTGGTATGTAGATACACAAAATAAACCCTGTGTAAACAGTTGTACTTACATGTTAGTACACCACTTAGTTATTTCACTGCACCTATTGGGTGAGTACACTGTAATTAAAGGCCCCTTAAAATAAAGTGTTACCAAACTCGGTTTACTGCCCTCCGTGGACTGTGTCTAAAATGCACACTCATTCACTTCAGCGCCCTTTTGATTTTTTAAAACTGAAGTTGGGTTGTTTTGAATGACTCGACATGTTCTCAACGTTGGCATTGTTATTATAACAGGTATGGTACGTGTTTGTTTTGTTAACAGCAATGTTTGCACTGATGTTGATGTTTTTTTTTTTATCTAATATTTTATATAAAGAGTTTACATGTGACAAGACATTTGGCAAGATCTCTGCCTGTTAGTGAATGCTAAAGGGTGTTCAGGGGTGTCTGTGCACATCAGCCTTTGGCCCGAGTTCTGTTCATTGCTTTACTCCAAAAGCTGCGCTCGTCAGCGAGGCACAGGAATTAAGAGATTTTGAAGTCCTATTTACCTAAATTAAAGTTGGTTAAACATGGCGCGTCTTATTTGAAACATTTGTGACAAATTGTTTGTGTACGGGAATGATGAATTCTAAGCCTTTTCATCGTCTGAAAATTAAATGAGGTAATGGGATTCAAATAGTTACCCCCTTCTCTCCCTCAGATTTTCCTATTTATCCAGTGCTAAATGAAAACATATGTTTGAAAAGAAAAAAAGAAAAGAAAAAAAAACACACACAGACAGAGTGGCAGATGTGGGTGGGTAAAACTAAAGCAGACTCTCTGCTGTGCTGCGTGTGCGTTCCGGTTCCGAGTCCGACCCAAAAAGAACTATCCAGACAGGGTCCGTTACAGGTTTGTTACATAACTGGACCTTGCACAACATTAAAAAAGTGAAGAAAAAAAGCATAACAAATAATTATTGTTGACGTTAGTAGATGAACTGGTACAGAAGTCAGACACAGGCTGTGGTGTGGACTTGTGTAAGCGGAAGAGAGAAAGGGAGTATGAGAGTACTGGAGAGACGGAGGGTTTGGGTTTAAGATACTGCAGTCATACCCAAAAGGGTGGGTCTACATACTGTACTGCATGAGAAAAAGACGCAGATGGAAAATATGTGGCATATTGTATGAATCTGGTTTTCAGACCACACATAACACTCAGCACACAGCAGCAGCAGCACACACACTACTCATGGGCCAGCCCTGGCTCTCTCCCCTGTGGAAACTTACTGGTGTGTGTGTGTGTGTGTTTCTTTTTTTTTCTCCTCTGGCTCTTTTTTTTCCAACCTCATGTTTCCGTCTGTAAAGACAAAACGTTAGGTCAGATGTAGAGTAAAGAGTAACCACATAAAGCTCTCCAATGTACCAAAAATGTAGTAAAAATAAATCTTAAAATAGCATACAGTATGTAGCCTACATGAAATATAAAACGCTAGAAAATAGTTACAAAGAAAAGACAAGAGGACCTTAACAATAAAAAGAGGATACATTGCTCCACTGCTTTAAAGGTACACTGTGCAGGAAATGGTCAAAAAAGGTACTGCAACTATGCTGCTCATTGAAACTGGGCTGCCTATTGCCAAATTGTATCTTTACATGAAAGTTTACTAAGTAATAAACAAATATTTTCTAGTATGGTCCAAGTACAGTCATTTTTGCAGCTAAAAATGGCTATTTCTGGAAATTCAAAATGGCAGACCATGGAGAAGATCACCCTATTAATGTATGAAAACGAATTTTTTTCCAGTCATAATGAATACTTGGAATTTGATGGTGGTGGTAAGTATTCATGAAAAAGGTAACATTAGTGAATGGGCAGCATGAGTTCTGGAAATAAACAACTACAAATCTCACACAGTGTCCCTTTAAATGGGAACTTCTACCAATTTCAATATACTGTTGTATTGCTCAAGCTACCCTTGACTTGTCAGTACCCGGTGATGCTGCCGTTTTCGGCTCAGCCCTTTCCGAGATCTGAGCTATCCTAATGGGGGCTGACTTTCTTTACATTAAAAACCTTCTTAACAAAGGCCTACTCCAAATATTATATCACTATTGTTGTATCGCTGTTTGCTAGTTGTCTGCTGCTGTTGCATAACCTTTTGGATGTTATTGGGAATAAATCAAGATGTTTTTTTGAAATGTAAACAAACCGCCTCCATTACAATGACCAGAGTATCGGAAAAGGCTGAAGAAAAAAAAATCTCAGGTACTGACATGTCCAGGGTAGTGTGGGCATTACAACTGGATGTCAAAATTGGCAGAAGTTATCCTCTAACAAACTCCTTAATAGGCAATGAAAATGTCTATCGAGTTTTGTCTGAGTTGCAGAAGACTTTGTCTATAGGATCCTGATCTGATACTACACCAGAACAGGCTAACTCCTGTGTGAAGCAGAAATGTTGCTTCCTCCTTTAGTTTAGTAGGTTACTTGCCAATTTGTGGAGTGCCCGGTTTTCATTACCGATTTGGTTTTTTTTTGTTTGTTTTTTTACTGACCTGCCTTCAACTGAACTTTCCCTCTAAAAGAAAATTGTGTCAACTTAGTAAGGCAAATTGATGTACAATATTAAGTTAACTTATTTTCAGGGAAGGTAGAGAATTACACAGAAGAATCCTTCAGGTTGACTCAACTTGAAGTCAAAGTAGACAACATTTTCAAGTTTTAGTCACCGTCATGAGTCAGTGAATGTTTAAATGAGTCCAAATGAAGACTCCTGACCGCTTCTGTGGTGTGATGTGAAATCTGGACTGACAGTACGACAGAAGCATCATGAAAATGTGACTCTACATAAGTTACTTCAGGAAAAATTAGCATGTTTGTATCGACTGCTGGCAGCATGGACCTTTTTATAACAGTTACATTTTCAAGCACGTTTCTTGGCAGGCGCCTCAGTTCGAACTGCCGAGCACAGCTTTAAAAAAAAGTATATTAAAAAAAAATCACACACAGTCCACATTCTAACCGCCCCCATCCCTACCCCCAAACATGGCACACATTTAATACAAATTCTTGCGACCGTCAATAACTTCAAAACTATATGAACCAAACTGTTACAGGGCTACTAAATCAATCTAATTCCTTTGCTATATCTTGAGTTAAAGTTGTAGTAAAACAGAAGAGCCTGTGTGTGCCAACATGTAAATAAACAGTGTATAGTAACCATAGTACAGCACACAAACAGAGAGGTTCCAGCTTCACACAAACATGACAGCGGATGTTTTGATTTGTGTTAAAATTAGACCGTTGGCCAAGGTCACATCCTCTATCCTTACAGATGGGAAAGCGTTTGCTGTAGGGGCCTCTTGGAGCCCTGCCTGTCCATCCGTTAGACTAAGGGCGTAGCCAAAATGTTCAGTTGTTACAAAGTTGCTGTGCTGACCGCTTTGGCTGGGCCCAGGACAAAGTCATCTGAAAGGGCTCCCAAGCCTAGTAGATAAAAGGGCCCCCTCTATCCAATACATACAATGGAATCAGGACCCAGTTCTTGGGCACCTCTCTGCCTGGTCCCGGGACAGTTGCCCCCTTTGTCCCCCCCTATGTTAGCGTCCCTGCATGTAGCACTCGGCAACACTTATGTGCCTCACAACACAATCACTCTCACGTGAACTACAAGACCAATGGATTACATGACCACACTGTGTGAAAAAGTGATTATCTCGTATTCGCCCAAGAAGGGAACGGTTTGGATACGGTCAAACAGTCCAACCTTACTTCACGACAGAACACATATCTCCTTATTATGTTATTGCATTATAATTAGCAGGCTTCTTCATCAGGATCAACTTCCAAAAGAGGAGGGCGTAGTATACCGTAGTTACTCTTAAAAGACTCTTGAAGACTTGTTTGGCCCCTCAGACAACTTTCAGGTTCCCCCTAAAGGTTGGATGGTGGGGGTTCGTAGAGAAAGCTTCACATACAGTGTAGGTCAATGCTGCCAGGGCGCAGGAAAGTTTCGATGATTAGAGTTAGACCAAGCAATGAACATTTCAGGAAACACTTCTGCAGGCCCAAACCAATACAATACAGTAAGGGAATGTCCCCCTCAATGGGGCACTGCTGCAAGTGTACCAAACGATTCAGGGGTTTTGGCAAGATGTGAGAGTGTATGTTGTTGTGGGGTATGGTAGGTTGTCCTCTGAGACGTTTTTGAAAATAGATCTGTTAAAACAGAGTTTTTAAAGCAATACTGTGCAATTTTTGGTAATAAGCCTATTTTACACCTCCCCTGGAGTTAAATAATTGAGTTTTATACATTTTTCCTTGGCCCCTGGGCCTGGGCCCGGTATCGAACAATGTAATATGCTCAGGCCTGCAAAGGCATTGTTTTAAAAAAAAAAATGCATGTGGTTGAGGAAGAAACCATTTGTGTGACTTTCTTAATAAGGTGCTACTTAAACTACTCACAGATTCAAAAACACAACTGATATGATATTACAGAATAATCTCAGTAAATCCTGCGGTCATGATTGGTTTGGCTACATGACATTTCAGGAGCTTGGCGAATCCAAAGGCCCCCCAGACACTCGCTTAAGCTCATGGAGCTGAGGGGAAATACACAAGGGTCTGTCGAGAGCAAGTTACATGGATAGAACCTAACCACTTCGACCTCAACCCCCCATCAAGCCCATAGGGCAGTCATGGGTAAGCGGTTAGGGCATTACACTTGTATCCCAAAGGTTGCCGGTTCGACTCCCGACCCGCCATGTTGGTGGGAGAAGTAATTAACCAGTGCTCCACCCCCCCATCCTCCTCCATGACGGAGGTACCCTGAGCATGGTACCGTCCCACTGCACAGCTGCCCTGGGGAGCCATTGGGGGCTGCCCCATTGCACGGGTGAGGCATAAATGCAATTTCGTTGTGTGCAGTGTGCAGTGAACACTTGTGTGCTGTGGAGTGCTGTGTCACAATGAGAGTGGGAATGGGAGTTTCCCAATGGGCTTTCACTTCATTTCATTTCATCAAGCCCGCCCCCCACCACAAACAACATCTGTGCTGTACCCTAGGCACAATTCAGTAAACATTTTAGTGAGCGAACAAGCATTTTGGATACACTCAAGGGTGGCACTTTTGGACTCAGCCAACCAGTCAACAACTGGCAATACAGTACTTAAAGGAAGTATCCCCCACATTGAATTATACTTAATATGGCCTTTCATCAAATGTGGACACAATCTGCTTTCTAGCAGAACCGACCGACCACACAGCTACCCCCAATATTAGTATAGCCCATAGCCCCCATAGCCAGGCCTTCTGATCAAAGTGGACACAGTTCAACAGCCCAAATATGCCATCTGACAGAACCTACCGACCCCCGTCCATAGACCATATTGGCCCTGTGCCCAAAGTGAACACATCTTAACAGCTCAAATCTACCGTCTGTCAAAATCTACCAACCCCCCATTCCCACCCAGCCTCTCACCACTATCCTATAGCCCAGAGGTGAGGAGCCTACTTGAGGGCCCGATATAATTTTTATGTAAGGCAGTTTCACATGAAATATAACATATTTTGTAAAGGACTCCTAGAAATACAATCAAGTTAAATTCAGGGGACCTAGAAAAGGTGGAGTTTGTTTTAAAGGTGGCTGCATTCAATAGGCCCAAAGTGCAGGGGGAAATCCTTGGTTGCGTTCATAGTATGGACCTTGGAGGACTTTTACAGCCCTAGGAGGAATTTGAAGTAGCCCCTCGAATTAAAAAGGTTCCCCACCCCTGCTATAGCCCATAGCCAGGCACTGTGTTCAAAGTGGACACAGCTTGACAGTCTAAATCTGCTTTCTGACAGAACCTACCAAACCCCCCCCCATCCCACGTAGCCCACCACCACTACTAGCATCGGCTATCACCAGGCCCCGCGTTCAAAGTGGACACAGCTTGACAGTCTAAATCTGCTTTCTGACAGAACCTACCAAACCCCCCCCATCCCACGTAGCCCACCACCACTACTACCATCGCCTATCGCCAGGCCCCGTGTTCCAGGCTGTGCCGCCTCTGTTCTAGCCCATTGAGGGAGGTAATGAGCGCTCGTTTGAGGCCCGGACTTCAAATGAGGGGCCGTTGTTCCCCACTGGCCCGCGACCAAAGGGCTCCCATGCAACCTACTGGTCATTAGTCTCTCTCTCTCTCTCTCTCTCTCTCTCTCTCTCTCTCTCTCTCTCTCTCTCTCTCTCTCTCTCTCTCTCTCTCTCTCTCTCTCTCTCTCTCTCTCTCTCTCTCCCTCCCTCCCATGGACTTCCTTCCTGCCCACCGGCACCAACACTACCTACAACAGCTGAACAGAATCTGCAGAGCTTTATTGAAACGTTCATTCCTCTCCCAATAACAACAACTCTACCAACAACACTGCCTTCACCTGCAAGACTTTATTATTAGAAAAAGTCTCCCTCCTCTTCAAAATTGAACACTACAATGTACTTACAGCAGCCGAACAGAATCTACTGGGGTTTATAAAAACAATGAATTCATGTCTCTCTCCCCATTTGCTTCCTGTCCACCTCTCACACTGTCCTGTCGAATAAAGTAAAAAAAAGACCATATAAATAAATAAAATTCAACATAAATTGAATAAAAACAGTTCATTCTTTCCTGCCCATCACCAATTTACCTTACAATACAATACAATAAAACACAACAGCAAAGACTCCCCAACATAATCTAATGGGCTTCACTGAAACATTAATTTTCAGCAATGCTCATATTAAGCAAAATAAACTTCTAAATTACGCACGGCAGGGTGAGCTGATGAGTTTTCACAACAATGTTTACACAAGTAGATAGGTTTTAATTTATTGTATTCATCCCCTACATTGATCAAACACAGCTGAGATCCATTTGGTTAATGTACCGCATTCAAAACCAAATATGAGCACAGAATACTTTGTGAAAATGTTTATGCTTTGTGATATATGATTGTACTGTACTTCGGTTTTCCACACTCTGCACATTCTTTTAATATTGAGATGGATGATACTGCCTCTGCTTCTGATCATGGAGTACACGCACGCGCGCACGCACGCACGCACACACGCACGCACGCACGCACGCACGCACGCACGCACGTACTCTTTCTCATTCCCCCTCCCTCTCCCCCCTTTCTCTTTCTGTGCCTCCCTACCTCTCACACAAGCGTACAGTATGTTCTCTCTCTCTCTCTCTCTCTCTCTCTCTCTCTCTCTCTCTCTCTCTCTCTCTCTCTCTCTCTCTCTCTCTCTCTCTCTCTCTCTCTCTCCCCCCTCATTGGTAACAACAATGACAGGACGACTACCCCTGCTGGTGAAGTGGTTCTCATCCCTGATCAGAACACACGCACAACAACACACACGCACACGCACACGCACACGCACACGCACGCACGCACGCACGCACGCACACACGCACACACACACACACACGCGCACACACACACACACACACACACACACACACACACACACACACACACACACACACAGCATCACAGCATCCAGAGAGGTGACATGGCAGGACTGTTGCCCTCTGCTGGTTAACTGGCTGTGCTGCATGTCCCTTGCCCCTGTCTGTCAGCCAGGCTCCCGTTTTTATTTTTTTTAAATGCTCATAAAACTGCCTGCAGGCACTAAATCCTTGTCTGATTTAAACTTGAAATTCTATTGATTTCTATTGCCATAAATATACTGCAAAATCCACCCGAAATGCTACCTTTTAACTGCAGATGGTCATCCTACCGGTAGCAGCCCAATTGGGCCAGAAAGTTAAACATCTGGCAACCCTGTTGGGCTCCCTTCTCTCCGCTCTGCTCTGCCAGACTGTAAATTTGCTGCCTTCAGCGGACATGCCATTCAGACCTGCAGACTAATTGAAACCAGAAGTGACTAGAAGTTTCCGGACTGTTCCATACCGCAACGAGTCTTGGTCTTCATCTCTCTCTCTTGCCTCTCTCTCAAACTGAGGCGAAGGCGGTAGGGAGAAATAGCTTGTTTGGATTGCTCAGTGTCTGTGCAGTGTGACTTACTATGGGTGTTTTGACAATAAACACCATCCCAAAAGGCCTATTTTTGGAAATCTGTGGAGTGTTTGAGAAATGTCAACAATGATGCAGTATATACTCGACTTCGACTGACGATGTTGATAATGTGCTAAAAATAGCTCATGGTATTACTCATTTTTATGGTCCAGAGGCAGATCGAATTTCTCTAAAAAATAGCTACAGTATTAAACAGTCAGTTAGCAGGCAGCAGAGTGTGTTATGATTGTAAGGATGTTCCATGATTCTGGGAAGATTCATCCAGGTCAAAGAGCTCTGTTACTGTGGCAACCAGACTTGTTTCTGAGGGTTTGGCAACAGTTCAATGTCCCGTCCCACCACCACCACCAACCCCAAAAAAGCATGTCTGGTTGTGGCCTCATGATGGGGAGCCTGGAGATACTTGTATCCACATCCAGTGCAATAGAACTAGCTCAGTGGTGTAGTCACATTTTGAGGTGGGCATACTGCGTATACCTGCGTTCTACGCAGACTACACCACTGAACTAGATGGTTCCTCAACGTAAGGCCAGAAGCAAAGGAGCCAGAAGTCCAGAAAGATAAAATGTGAATACCAGCATTCTTTGAGCTCTATGGAAGGGGGGGCTAAGCTAAATCGTACCAGCCCATGGGATGCAGGTTCAAGCCCCAACTGGGTCATTCCCAACGATTCGCCATCTCTCTCTCTCTCTCTCTCTCTCTCTCTCTCTCTCTCTCTCTCTCTCTCTCTCTCTCTCTCTCTCTCTCTCTCTCTCTCTCTCTCTCTCTCTCTCTCTCTCTCGTCTCTCTTCACTGTCCTATATCAGTACAGGGGAATGATTAAAAAACACCAACAGCCTTCAGCTGAACTCTGCTGATTATACGCACGAAGATGCAGCCAATCCAGCGGCATGCCGCCGCAGACAGGGATCCAGCTCTATAATTTTTACAAACAAGGGAGTGGCTTATAACTCATAATGCACGGGTTAGGGTTAGGGTTAGGGTTAGGAACTGGGGCAGCACAAAAGCTCCCTTTGGGCCCGGGCTGGAGCATCATCACATGATCTCTGTCATCTAATATACAGTCCCAGGAAAAAGTTTGTACACCCTTTGAAATTTCTTACCTTTCTGTCAAAATTGGTCATAAAACATGGTCTGACCTTCCTGGAAATCACAGGAAGGAACAACCAGAGTCTGCTTTAACTAATTCAACCCAAACATTTACAAGTTTTCATATTTTCATTGGCCATAAGATGTAAACATTCACAGGACAGCAAGGCATAAGTAAGTACACCCTTGCATTCAATAGGCTTTAACCCCAAGTTAGTCACAATAACCTCAACCAGATGTTTCCTGTAGTTGCAGATCAGATTAACAAAACAATCTGGATGTATCTGGTCTCCCTCTTCTTTAGAAAAATGCCTCTCGTCAGCAAGGTTTGTGGGATGTCTGGAGTGCATAGCTTTCTTGACTTCATGCCATATAATCTCAATTATTTTTTTGCCAGGGCTTTAACTGGGCTATTCCAGAATGTTATTTCATCATTATGAAGCCATTTTAAAGTCAATTGGCTTCTAAAGTATGGGTTGTTGTCACATTTCAGCACCCATCCTCTTGTGTGCTTCAATTGTGTGACAGATTACCTCACTTTTTTCTGTAAAATATCTCGATAAACTTCTGAGTTCATTGTTCCACTGATAATAGCAAACTGAAAAGGGCCTGAGGCAGCAAGGTAGCCGCATATAATGATACTCCCGCCACCATACTCAAAGGTGGAGATGATGTTTTGGTGAAGGTGTGGTTCTCCAGTTCTCCTCCAAACATGACATTGTGTGTTTCCCTGAACAATTCAACTTTGGTTTCAACGTTGGTCTACAGAATATTTTGCAGTAATTCTATGAAGCATATAAATGCTTTTTCGCAAACCTCAAAGGTGCAGCAATATTTTTTTGGACAGAAACCCCATTCATTTTAGATTGGCAGAATGAATCCCATTTTTAGCTATTCTTGGTTACATCTCCTCTTCTGAGTATGGTGGCGGGAGCATCATTATATGCGGCTACCTTGCTGCATTAGGCCCTTGACAGTTTGCTATTATCAGTGGAACAATGAACTCAAGTTTATTGTGATATTTTACAGAAAAAAACGTGAGGAAGTCTGTCACACAGTTGAAGCACACAAGAGTATGGGTCCTGAAATGTGACAACAACCCATACTTTAGAAGCTAATCGACTTTAGAATGGCTTCATAATAATGAAATGCACATTCTGGAATAGCCCAGTCAAAGCCCTGACAAAAAAACAATTGAGATTATATGGCATGAAGTCAAGAAAGCTATGCACTCCAGACATCCCACAAACCTTGCTGACGAGAGGCGGTTCTCTAAAGAAGAGGGAGACAAGATACAAACAGATTGTTTTGTTAATCTGATCTGCAACTACAGGACAAGTCTGGTTGATGATATTGCAACTAACTGAGGGTTAAAACCTACTTAATGCAAGGGTGTACTTACTTATGCCCTGCTCTCCTGTGAATGTTATGGCCTTATGACCAATAAAAATATGATAACATGTAAATGTTTGGGTGGAATTAATTAAAGCAGACTCTGACTGTTCCTTCTTGAGATTTCCGGGATGATCAGACCAAGTTTTATGATCAATTTTGACAGAATGTAAGAGATTTCAAAGGGTGTACAAACTTTTTCCTGGGACTGTAAGTCAGACAGAGGCGGTGCTCTCTGTCTCTGTCTCTGTCTCTCTCTCTCTCTCTCTCTCTCTCTCTCTCTCTCTCTCTCTCTCTCTCGCTCTTTGTGTGTGTGTGTGTGTGTGTTTGTGTGTGTCTGTGTGTGTCTGTGTGTGTGTGGGGAGGTCTGTCATGTTTGTACTACTGACTCCTGAGGTCTGATGTGAATATTCCTCCTGTATTCTCTCTAGCGATGTGTGTGAGCATTGCTCTTGGAGTACAGCTTTGACAGCTTTGGCCTTGCCTGGACAAAGTCATCTGAATGTACCCCATAACCAATACATGGTGATGAGGACTCAATTTTGGCCCCCCTTTCGCCCTTGATCTGGGACAACTGACTCCTTTGACCCCCCCCCCCCCCCCACACACACACACACACACATACTCTTCCACGTGTCCACCCACTTTCACTATCGTCACCCATTTCTGTGTAGCCCAGTTTGCAATGGAATCACAAACCCAGGCTAACTCAACACGTCACCACTCAGCTCGACTTAACACAACACTACACTGCCGAGTTTCTCATGGAAAGATGCCAATAGTGTTTCTGTGTGAAGGGTCTTCCCTGACTCACTAGCTTGATCATTTGCCAAATGCTTATAAAGGTGAAACACATTATCATCTCCACTCAAGACTCCCAGACAGGCCTACTGTGTGTATATTTCACATTAATAAATGTAGGATAGGTATATAAGATGCAGTGAAAAGTGAGGTGGAAAATAGACACATCACCACTGTCTTTAACAGTTTTATTATGTAAAGTAGGCCTACGTTAAGTTGTGGGCTAGTCAAGCATTGTACCTGTCTTGATATACTGTATGTATGTTTGAACCAAGGTATTTGATACAGCTTGGGGTTGAACTGTTTAGTGCATGTGGAACAGGACATGCAGGATTGAGTGTTCCTGAGGAAGTCGGGAGCTGAAATTTACGGCTCAGGAAGAGAACAGGAATCCCTGTCTGGTCAACAGCGCGCTGGCTCTTGGCTGACATCTTGTGGAAGTTTTGGAGGACTACATGTGCGAGCTCAGCATTTCATATGGTCTATGACACTCCGATGATTCAGTTCTGCGTTGTTTAATATGGCACACACATTGCTAGTGCAATAAGTTCGAGAATGTTATTTCGATCATTGAAAGTATTTACAAAAAAATTAATTTTGATTCTGGGCTGCAAGCTGGACCAATTCACCAGACAAACAGCTGAGCAAAGTACCCCATGTTGTTCCAGGGGCAATGTTACACATGCAGTACAGGTCAAAAGTGTTTAGGGTCGTGCACGCTTTCCCCCACCATACTTCTTTTTGACAATTCAGCTCATTCTGTTGAAATTGCAGTTCTCGCTTTAAACAATTTGGTAACACTTTCTATGAAGCCCATATCTATAGCGCATTATAAGAGTATTTATAATAAATTATAATGCGCATTATAATTACTTACAGCGCATTACGACTACACCCATGATGTTTCATGATGCTTTATGTTAACAGTTATAAATAACCATGAATCTAGCTTATGATGCTTTATAAATGTTGTGAGTGTTATGAGTGCTCATGACTGGACATAAACTATAGACTGCCTGATGTGAGTTACAGCACATTATGATGCATTGTAGATGTGCATTATATAGTGCATTATAAATGCATCCATATGAACTTCACTTTACTTAGAGCACACATTGACGACTTAAGATGCTATAATGTTCCATGTGAGATCATATGAGTCCTTATGACAGTTTATCATCCAGGTCTGTGCATAGAGGGGTATATGTACTCATAATGTACTATAAGCCCCATTAGGCAGTCTGTAGTTTATAACCAGTCATGAGCACTCATAACACCCTTGAATTTATAAAGCATTATAAGCTAGATTCATGGTTATTCATAACTGTCAATATAAAGCACCATGAAACATCATGGGTGTAGTCATAATACGTTATTAGGGGTGTAACGGTACACAAAAATCACGGTTCGGTACATACCTCGGTTTTAGGGTCACAGTTCGGTACATTTTCGGTACAGTATATGGGAACAAAATAGAAAACCATTTTCTTCCTCAGCATGTTGTTAATTTCACCAAAATATTGCCAAAATACAAACGTAAAAAAGGAAATACATTCAACCTGCTACTTTGGGTTGGAGGTTTCATCAATGTAAAAAATAGCACTTTCTCCTCAAGGTTTCATAAAGACCAAGCCTCTACACCTGTTTTTTTCTTGCATTCTGTCTCAGGGTTCTGCACGAGCCTCTGCATGTAGTAGCAGCATAATGTTAAAGGGACAGTTTGGTCAATTTCAACATGCAGTTGTAATGCTCACACTACCCTGGACTTGTCAGTACCTGGTGATGCCACATTTTTCGGCTCAGCCCTTTCCGAGATATGAGCAATTCTAATGGGGGCAGCGTTTGTTTACATTTTTAAAAAATGAAACATAGGCCAACTCCAAATATTTTCCCAAAAGGTACTGCTGTTTGCTAGTTGTCTGCTGATGTTTTATAACCTTTTGGATGTTTTTGGGAATAAATAAAAATGTTTTTTTGAAATGTAAACAAAGAGCTGCCCCCATTACAATGACCAGGATCTCGGAAACGGCTGAAGAAGAAGAAAAAAAAAAATCTCAGGCACTGACAAGTCCAGGGTAGTGTGAGCATTACAACTGCATGATGAAATTGACCAAACTGTCCATTTAAAACATGAACAGAGTAGCCTTTTACTCAACCTTTCGGCACTCGGAACAGCACTGTTCGATTCGGTACAGGTCTTTTCGGTGCGGTACATCGGTTCGGTTCGATATCGTTACACCCCTAGTTGTAAGCAGGGAAGCCGACAAGGAGGGACAAAGGGGTCAGTTGTCAGGGAGATGGGGGGCCCATAATTGGATCCTTATTGAATTGAATGTATTGGGTGGGGCACCCTATCAGATGACTTTGTCCCGGGCCCAGCCAAAGCTGTCAGCGGCCCTGGTTGTAAGTAATTATAATGCGCATTATAATTTGTTATGAATACACTCATAATGCGCTATAGATATGGGCTTCATAGAAAGTGTTACCAACAATGTTTTTATGGTGTCATTGCTCTTTGAATTTAATAAGCAAAACCTAAGCAACAAATAAGGCTAAGCTATTTCATATTGGACAAAGGAAATGTGGAATGGATTTATAGACAATATATTACAATAAATTGCTTCTAGCGTTTTCAGATCTATTCTTAACTTTTGATGACAGTGTAGACAACTTCAGCAAAATAAAAGCCAGTTGCAGTACTACACTAATTTAATCCTAAGCAAGATGTTGCTGCCCCCCCCCCCAATGAACCCCATGAAAAAGCAGATGTCTGCTCCTGTCTAACCATACATTGATGGATGCTATGCATTACCTACCATTTGAGGAGAATCTAAGCAATTCCAACAATATAATATGACACTTGCCTGTACACCAAATCATGGCCGGGACAATCTATTATTGTGAATTCATAATAACAGGTCCCACCCAGTTTGTTCTGATGCATATAAATTATTTCAGCTACTTTGACTTGAAGTTGTATAGTCAATGTGCCAACGTGTGTGTCATAAACCTACTATTTTAAAGGGCAAAAACAGAGCTTTCCAACCGTTTCATAGCCAGGCCACGCCCTTCTGACACAACGCCTTCGGCCTTCTAGTCAGACCAAGAATACGGAAATTATGAATACTGTTTGTCACCTCTTGTGTACATCTACACCAAAGTCCAAAGTAGGATTGGATCACTTTCTTAGCTACACAAATTGAATCTATTGCTGAAACATGTGTGCTTATGGATGTGTCTGAAGCTGATTGTATGTAAAGGTAGCCTTCAATCTTAGCAAGTAACTCATATGATTAATGGGACAACTTCCTATTCTTATATGAAACAAATGAATAAGGTTGGATTGCAGTCAAACCTAATTCTATTAATTCTATTATCTTAATTCTGCTCATCGGTTATCAACACTTGGTTCTTGAATTACTGGGATTACCCTATCAATAGGGTCACAAGGGTGACTAATCAAATCAAATAACTTCAGGAAATATGACCAAGGAACTGAAAAGGTCAACAGAATCTCTCAGGAAGCCCCATGGACCTTGAACCAAGAGGTGACATCCCAAGCAACTTTCTGAGAATAAAGGCAGTTCTGCCTGTGGTTGCTGTGAGGTCAAGATGCAGCCGATGAGGCTATCCAAAGCTTTAATCATTTCGTAATTTCATTCAATTACATGATGGATGCTTTGGCTAAATAATCCAGCTAAATTGAATAATTGGACAGTAGAATGGAGTAGAGTGGCTATCTGACACTCCGCAGTGGCAAAATGATTTTTTTTGCAATTTGTGCAAATTCGTATCACATCAGAAAGATATGCTAACATAAAATCATAAAAAAGCATACAACAACATTTTAAAATCCCACAAAAAGCTGAAACTGTAATTACATGCATTAGGAAAGATACAGTAGCAACAGTCCATAGTCCTAACCTCCGAAACAGCCGGAAATCCTACAGGGACGCTATGATGCAGATTAACTTGCTTTGATGGTCAGCATTATGCCTATAGATTCTGTTGAAACAATCTGTCATCCGTGTATCCACATTTGTGTACAGCCTAATATCCAGATTTGGGTTTAGATCATTGCAGTTCAAATCTCCCTTTCTTTTGTTATAGCCTAACTGAAATTCTTTCATACCATATCACAATGGGCTACATTGATGGTAATGTTGGAACTCCAGATAAGACAAAGGCAGGGGAGGGGATAGGGGACCAGTTAAAGGATTAAAGATGTTAAATTAACGCTGTAAGATGGACAGTCCAACATTCTCGCCATCTTTCTGGACCAATCAGAGCTTCACGCTAGGTCTCAAACCATCCAATCAGGATTAACAAGCGCAGCTTCGGACTGACCCTGTCCCTTTGCGGGTCCTATTAATTAGACTGCCACTAACAACTCATCACTAGTCCATCCTTGGAGCATACACCGCACCTCGCAGACTAGTCTCACCCGTCCTTTGTCGCACGTCCTGCGCGTATCGCAACCGCCAAACCATCACCATGGATGCTTTTTGTGCCACCTGGAAGCTGATTGACAGCCAGAACTTTGATGAGTACATGAAAGCCCTCGGTAAGTGTTTTTCAGGCGTAATAACTCAGGGAAAACACTACGAAAAAGAAATCTGCAAGACATCTAATGGATCGCTGATGTGTCGTTTTCTTTGTCGTAACAGGTGTTCCCTTCGCCACAAGGCAAGTGGGCAACGTAACCAAGCCAACCATCGTAATCAGCCAAGACGGAGACAAGATTGTGGTGAAAACTCAGAGCACATTCAAGAACACCGAGATTTCCTCCAAACTTGGAGATGAATTTGAAGAGACCACCGCCGACGACAGAAAAGTCAAGGTTAGTGTATATGGCTGGTTATCATAATGACGTTAAATTTGCGCACAGTGTATTTTGTACACTGGCCCTATTTTACGCAAAGAATGTAGGCTATTTAAAACGCTAAATTTGAATATCAAAAGTTAGCCTACTAAATGTACGCTATTGAAAAGGTCTGCCATGACCTGGTAGTCTACTAAAATCACTTTCATGCATGTTGCAGTCTGTGCTGACGATGGACGGCAACAAACTGGTGCACGTTCAGAAGTGGGATGGCAAGGAGACGAAGTTCACCCGCGAGATCAAGGACGGAAAAATGATCATGGTGAGCGCTGATGATCTTTTGGTTGTTATGATGATGATATCGATGATGATGATGATGATGATGATGATGACTTGGATAGTCCATCAATCCACCGACAAACTCTTAGAATATCGGCAGGGTAATAATTTGATTGATTCATGTTAGGCTTACTTCTTTTGTCTCCCCTCAGCATCTGACGTTCGAGGGCGTGGAAGCTACCCGTACGTACGAGAAGGCATAAATAATTCCATCGAAGCCTGCATCGAAATCACTGTTGCGATGTCCTGCTGCCTTGATTTGGATTTGCGCACTCACGTCCCCATGCATGGTTTTGAAAGTCTTGCGATTTTTTATTTTTACGAAATGACAATGCCAGTAAGTTTTCTGTGTGGACGACATCTTTTATAATATATTGTTCACTGCACATCAGCTCTTGTTTGTATTTCTAAAAAAATAAACATGCCTTCGTATGACTTAATACTCGAATTGTGTATGTTTTATATATCATTTCTTTCCCAAGACCATTTACGTAAAGTAGATTAGTAGCCTATAGAAATTTACAAAATCACAGCAGGAGCAGTGTCTTTTTTGAAGAATACAATGTTCCATCTAGTCATGTTTTCTAAATTAAGATTAACACATGCCCACGTGCGCTCTCTCGCTCTCTCTCTCTCTCTCTCTCTCTCTCTCTCTCTCTCTCTCTCTCTCTCTCTCTCTCTCTCACACACACACACACACACACACACACACACACACACACACACACACACACACACACACACACACAAATTGATAAGTTTAAAAATATGTTTACCAATGTTAGCCATTACCATGTTGAATTTAGGGTACTTACTGGCTTAATGATCTGTAACCCCTCTGAGCCGTTTAGCTTATACTTGAGTGGTGGTGTGAATTTGAATTGATTAGGAGACAGTGTAGTGTGAAAATGCCTGAGGTGATCACGTCAGGTGAAGCTGGGGTTTAGATTATCACAGTCGGAACTAGACTCGCCCACTCAGAACTACGTCTGGGGCGATTCTAAAATCGACCATGTTAGAACTGAAGATGGGTGGGGTAAGGGAGGGGAAAAAAATAGAAAAGTGAAGCCACGCCTCGGTGGAACAAAAACCCAGTAGAACCGTGGGCAAGGGGCTATTATGTTTTAGCACTGCTCACCTCTGCCATGCAGCCAGCCAGAGCCCAACTGCAATATTCCAAAAACACAGTGGGATACTGTGAGTAAAAGACCCCCCCCCCCCCCTAAAATGTAATACTGAATCAAAACATTACTCTGTCATGATGCCCAGTTGCCCACATTCAGGTGAAGCACGTGCCCCCCATCCAACATGGGAACTTTCCATTGCAGTTACTACCAACGGTTACTACATGATGCTTTGGCACATGGGACAACTGGTGATTGGTAGACGCCATTAAGACCAGACAGAGCTATAACTGAGTTTGAATGAAAAGTTATTGACATTAGAAATGCTTCTGCAGAGCATCAGATGCATTGCTGTAATATAGCTTCACTTTTGTAGATAAAAAATGAATGCCTCAATGGTTCAGCGCAGGAAAAAGAAACATCTTTTGCTCTGATGAACCGCTACTTTGTGCGTGCCAGCCAGCTACCAATGCAGCAGATGTTGCTGGGTCCTTTGAGCTCTGTGAGTCTGCACAAACTGCCACACACGCTCACAAGGACCTGAAAAGGCCCTGAAAGACCGACCACTGTTCCCTCCCCGAGTCTCCATCAGGCAGCTGTGGGCAGGGCCGAAGACAGCTTCGTCTGGGCCCGGGGCAACACAGTCATCTGAAAGGCCCCCCGCATGCAATTCTTCTAATGCAATTGGGACCCACATCACCCAATTCTGAGCCTCCCTTCTCTCTGGGTCCTGGACAAATTACCCCTTTGTCGCCCCCTATTGTCACCCCTGGCTTCGGGGTACAGGCTACCCTTGTTCCCATCTCTGGAAGAAGGGAGAGCCACTGGGGCTAACGCCCTAGAGTAACCCCGGGACATCCACCTACCATTGGGGTGTGCGGTCAGAGGTGGCTTCGCCGTAAGCCCTTAATCCCACCATGCACTCGTTTGCATATAGAGACATCATTCGATAGAGCTGACCAACCACGTTAAGGCTATGACACTGGCTTAACAAATATGACAAGTTGAGGGCGGTAGGCTATACTGCAGAGACGCGTGTGAAGCAGCCATACGCAGGTCAAGGGGTGGAGTGGGACAACATGCTGCTTTAACTGTTGCTGTGTATTTGGTGATACTTTATCCTGAAACCTAAATGGTATAGCTTTATCAGATCAAACTGAGTGCATTTTTAAAAATTGTTCTAAACTGTCCATACATTTTTGTAGAGTATTATAACTTTTTGTTATACATTCAAACATGAAAAATACCCCACTCTCAAAATTATGAACTGTTTAACCCATACGTTCAAAACTCAGACAACTCAAAACAGCGGCTCATGCAAGGCCACACTTTCTGTAATAGTCTTCAAGGCCGCTGACAGCTTTGGCTGGGCCCAGGACAATGTCCTTCGAAACGGCCCCCCACGAAATACATTTGATTAATTAGTAATGAGGGCCCAATTATGGACCGCCCATCTCCCTGGGCCAGGGACAGCTGACCCCTTTGCCCCCCCCCCCCCCCCCCTTGTCGGCTTCCCTGGAAGTGTTAGTAGGCCTACTATGAAGGTTTTGAATGTGGCTGGCTTGGGCTTGGCTGCTGATGCCGAGTCCGTTGAATGCCGTCTGTAGCTGTGTGGCAGATTGTCCATGAATGGCCTCCGCTCCCTCCCTCCATCCATCACAAAGGCGCAGTAAGTGGAGTGGAAGAAAACGGGCCATTGTGTTGGTGCAGCTTTCGTGCGGTCTTCATTATGGACAATAGCCTCAATGCACTCTCCAATGGTAAAGATGAATGAAGAACACATTGTGCTCACTGTAGACACAGTTTCATGAATGCAGGGCTATGCAGTACATTTTTTTTATAACTACAAACTTTTGGTCACACTGTAAAAAAGTTTTGAGTCAAGGTCTGTGGGAAATTGGTGGAAACCTGTTATTTCAAACGGGTTAAGCAAATGTAGTTCCAAGTTGTGTTCCATTTCATCAATACACATTTTCAAATAAAACTAGACTATGGCTGAATCTCAAATGGTGCACTTGCGC
Source organism: Engraulis encrasicolus (assembly GCF_034702125.1). NCBI lineage: Eukaryota > Metazoa > Chordata > Actinopteri > Clupeiformes > Engraulidae > Engraulis > Engraulis encrasicolus. Next base: position 24,794,255 of record NC_085875.1, read on the forward strand.
ACTTTAGTGTTCATGTTTCAGTGCGCATGCCGTATTAGTTACGCACTGAAACATAGTGCCCGAAGTGCACAAGTGTGCCATTTGAGATCCAGCCTATATTTACTAAGACCATTTCACACAATATCTCGGTCCCGGTCGACGGGCCCATCTGCAGTAAGAGGCTACTATATAATATAATATAATATAATATAATATAATATAATATAATATAATATAATATAATATAATATAATATAATATTCAACTCAAGACAGTAGAGGACTGACAGTTTTATGAATGGAATTCCGTGGACTCGCTCAGACACACAGCTCAGGGAGAAGTGTCACACACACACACACGCGCGCACACACACACACACACACACACACACACACACACACACACACACACACACACACACACACACACACACACACACAGCCTGTCCTGAGACCGCCTCTCTCTCTCTCTCTCTCTCTCTCTCTCTCTCTCTCTCTCTCTCTCTCTCTCTCTCTCTCTCTCTCTCTCTCTCTCTCTCTCACACACACGCGCGCGCACACACACACACACACACACACACACACACACACACACACACACACACACACACACACACACACACACACACAGCCTGACCTGAGACCGCCTACTGGTACCTGTGGAGTGGTCACTAGAGCAGAATGTGTGTGTGTGAGTGGCGGCGCCTGCAACAGTAATAGGTAATCCTCATTAGTGATGCACCTCACAGCTCACAGACCTCGCCTCACCCTCGCCTGATCTCCAGCTCTCTCAGTGTGTGTGTGTGTGTGTGTGTGTGTGTGTGTGTGTGTGTGAGAGAGAGTGTGAGTTCCAACAGACAACAGACCAATAGAGAGAGAGAGAGAAGAGAGAGAGAGAGAGAGAGAGAGAGAGAGAGAGAGAGAGAGAGAGAGAGAGAGAGAGAGAGCAGGGAAATAGGTCAGTGAGTGCATGGGGTCGGCACACTTGTGAGAGTGCCAACGCCACTGTAAGTCTAGCTAACTTTTAAAAACGCTGGATTTTTGCAGTCGCACAATTTGAATATGCAACTGTTGCATTTACCTTTGAAACATTAGTGCAGTGTTCAACTTCACACCAATTATTCACAAACTCAGCTTGACACACTTACATTAGCAGGCAAGGATTTCTTATCCCGTAGCAGTGTTGTAGTGCATAATATTCAAAACTTCATATGCAAGTACTACAAACAGGGCCTAAATGTGGTACCCAAATTGTCCCTCAATAAACAGAGTTTATATTTTGAGGGCACTGTTTGTGAACCCCTTGCTACATTTGAGGGCATTGTATTTATCTATTTGCTTCTAAAGCCATAGTGCCATGTGCCCACCTCAGCACGCTTATTTATCTTTTCCCACGCCACACCTGATTGTAACTTCAGATTAGATTAGATTAAGAAAAGATTAGATTCTTAATTTGTCCCATAGGGATATTTGTTTTCACATCAGACAGTCAGTTTCATCAGGGTCAGCATTAGTTAGATGTGTACTAACTAATTTTATTATATTATTTGTGGTACACATCTCATATACAGTACACAATATACAGTACACACGTAGACACGTAAACATCCTCAGACATTCATATTCAGTACATACAGTGCCCTCCATAATTATTGGCACCCCTGGTTGAGATGTGTTAAAAGCCTTAAAATAAATTCAGTGTTTATTGCAGAAGAATACTGTCACACTGAAAATTGTAGGAAAATGTAGCCTTCAACTCAAATGAATTGTAAGAAAATAAAAAAATCCCTGACTGAAAAATAATTATTTTTCATTAAATCACCTGTTCCACAATTATTGGCACCCTTAACAATTCCCAGGAAATAAATATAATTGAAGCATTCTGTCATTTCTACAGTAGTTTACAAAGTTTACCAGAGTATGTAGGAACATTTAATTAGTCATTCATCACTTCCTGTTTCCCTGGGGTATAAATATGACGTGACACCGAGGCCATTTCTCTTATCCACTCTTAAACATGGGAAAGACAAAGGAACACAGCATACAAGTGAGGCAAATGTGCGTCGACCTTCACAGGTCAGGCAGAGGCTACAAGAAGATTGCCACTCAACTGCAGCTGCCCATATCCACTGTGAGAGGAATAATTAAGAAGTTCAAAACAACTGGAACAGTGGTAAACAAGCCTGGACGAGGACCCAAGTTTATTTTGCCACCACGCACAGTGAGGAGGATGGTAAGAGAAATCAAAAGATCTCCAAAGCTCACTGTTACAGAATTACAACAAATGGTAGCATCCTGGGGTCACAAAGTCTCCAAATCAACCATCAGGCGCTGTCTACACGCCAACAAGCTGTTTGGGAGGCATGCACGGAGAAAACCTTTGCTCACTCACAATCATAAACGCAAGCGTCTGGAGTTCGCCAAGCGGTATTGGGGCTTAAACTGGGACCATGTGCTTTGGTCAGATGAGACCAAGATTGAGCTTTTTGGCAGCAAACACTCTAAGTGGGTCTGGCGTACCACGAAAGATGCGCATGCTGAAAAGCACCTCATACCCACTGTGAAGTATGGGGGTGGGTCAGTGATGCTGTGGGGCTGTTTCGCTTCCAAAGGCCCTGGGAACCTTGTTAGGGTGCATGGCATCATGAATGCTTTGAAATACCAGGACATTTTAAATCAAAATCTGTTGCCCTCTGCCCGAAAGCTGAAGCTGGGTCGTCACTGGGTCTTTCAGCAAGACAATGACCCTAAACATATGGCCAAATCTACACAGAAATGGTTCACCAGACACGAAATCAAGCTCCTCCCATGGCCATCTCAGTCCCCTGACCTCAACCCCATTGAGAACCTGTGAGGTGAGCTGAAGAGGAGAGTACAGAGGAGAGGACCCAGGTCTCTGGATGATTTAGAGAGATTCTGCAAAGAGGAATGGCTGAAGATCCCTCTTTATGTCTTTTCCCATCTTGTGAAACATTATAGGAGAAGATTAGGTGCTGTTTTGTTGGCAAAAGGGGGTTGTACAAAATATTAACACCAGGGGTGCTAATAATTGTGACACACATTATTTGATGTCAAATAATTATTTCTTTATGTGGGATTTTTTCCCCACTGAATAAATGCACTTGTATTGAAGGTTGGGTTTTTCTCTTTTTTTCCATTAAGGTCCCATATTATTTAGAAAAAAAATAAAATAATTGGAAGCTAAAAAACACATCTCAACCAGGGGTGCCAATAATTATGGAGGGCACTGTATACACACTTCTATCCATACACATCTAAGCATACACACTAGTCGACATACATATGCACTCCTCTCCTCCACATACAACCCATGCTTTTACCCTCCCCTCTCATTTACCCAGCTATGCCACCAGCTATGCCCCCCAAGCTGTCTGTAGCTGTCTTACCCAACATAGACTGATGTCCTTCAGATGAGAATACCTTTGAATGCTTCCTTTACTGTTTTGAAGTAGCTGTCTTTGTTACTACCAGTTTAAGCTTAATGTAGACTGTGTGGGAGGATTCTATGTTTTATTACGTAAAGTGAATGTTGTGATTAATAAGGAGCATAGAGCTCCACCAGACTGGCCTCGTCTCGCCTGCTAATAAGTTTGCATGGGAATACAAATTGCATCACACAGAATGTGCACATCCATCCAGTCCACTGCCACACAACTCAGACAGAAAAGGCGAGCAAGTGATTATGCAGTTGGCAGGGTTGCCAAATGCTGCCTGCGCTTTCTTTGGGGCTGCTGAATAGAGAGAAAGGGGTGGCCTGAGTGTGTGGGAAAGAGGCGAGAGAGGGGCTGGGCCAGCCGGGCGGGCGAGCCGGCGGGCGGGACACTCACACCACGTTGCCTCATGCCACCCCATGGTGACATTGGCTGAATGCCCCCCCGCCCCCGGTTTGCCTCGTCTGTGTTTTAAAGGACTCGGCCATAGCTGTATAGGTAGCTATAACCTGATTGTAACACTTACTTTCGAAGACTCAATTTACCACTTAATGTGCTTGTGTTTGTTTTCCTTTTGAATGTTAGTCTATATACGTTCTGGCTTTTTAGGTCCTTGACTGAGTGACATCACCATCACATGCTGCCAAGTGTCCAGAAAGAGTGTCTGCCTGCCGAGACAAAAGGCAGAGAGGTTGGACCTTCTCCAGGTCTGCCATGGGAACCACAGACAGACAGACAGGCTATGATGGCAGGCTGGGAGAGGAAAAGAGAAGAGAAGAAAAGAGAAGAGAGATGAGTGGAGTGGAGCAGAGCAGAAGAGAGGGCCTAACCAAGCAGAGTTCCGGAGTGCTGGACTCCATTACAGCACTTGTAGAACACAAGTGTAGTGTTGTAGCTGTGGTGACTGACTGTTGACAGCAACAACATTCACATTCCGGGAAAGAGGGGTCAAAACAGGTCCTCAGGTGTTCAGCCAACAGGGAGGTGTCCTGAAAGATGTTCTTCGCTCCCAATAGACCGTCTCTGGTGTCCTGAAAGAGCCAATAGGGAGATGTCCTGAAAGATGTTCTTCGTTCCCAATAGACCGTCTCTGGTGCCCTGAAAGAGCCAATAGGGAGGTGTCCTGAAAGATGTTCTTCGTTCCCAATAGACCGTCTCTGGTGTCCTGAAAGAGCCAATAGGGAGATGTCCTGAAAGATGTTCTTCGTTCCCAATAGACCGTCTCTGGTGCCCTGAAAGAGCAAATAGGGAGGTGTCCTGAAAGATGTTCTTCGTTCCCAATAGACTGTCTCTGGTGTCCTGAAAGAGCCAATAGGGAGGTGTCCTGAAAGATGTTCTTCGTTCCCAATAGACCGTCTCTGGTGTCCTGAAAGAGCCAATAGGGAGGTGTCCTGAAAGATGTTCTTCGTTCCCAATAGACCGTCTCTGGTGTCCTGAAAGGACCAATAAAGAGTGAAAACTCTGAAACATGTAATGTAGAATCCTGGAGGTTAAACTACCACTTGGTGTTGTGTTTTTATTTTGGTGCTGTATTGTTTGAAATCATTTCCTTGGTAATATTAGGCTACCCTGGCCTTATAAAAATGATGACAATTTCAAATGGGTGCCCGGGTTCAACTCTGGCCAGGGGTCGTTTCCGGATCCTCTACTGCAAGGGTGGGGAACATATGGCTGGAGGGCCGTTTGCAGCCCTTGAGGCCGTTTTATCTGCCCCCCGAGACAATTTTTATGTTATGCAGCATCACATGAAATATGACATATTTTGTAAATGAATCTTAGAAATCACATTTACAATACAATTAAGTTATATTCAGGGGACCTAGAGAAGGTGGGGTCTGTTTTAAAGGTGGCTGCCTTCAATATAGGCCTAAAGTGCCAGGGGAAATCCTGGTTTGTGTTCAATACGGCCCTCGGAGGACTTTTACGGCCCTCTGAGTAATTTGAAGTGGCCCCTCGAATGAAAAAAGTTCCCCACCCCTGCTCTACTGTCTCTCCCATTTCTTTAGTGTCTCCAACCCAATTGTCCTGGTCAATAAAGTAAAGAAACCCTGCAAAACAACAACAATAACTATTATGAGCTGAAGCTCTTAGAAAGAATGCAGTGGTGATGGAATGCTTCAGGACAGAGCTGTCCATTTTCGTGAACCCATCCTGAGATTTAACCCCTTAGCACAGAGCCTTTACCTTATTGTCACCCAAATGGTGATGATCAATTCAGTTACTTAAGACTCTCTGCATTGTCATAGCAATGTTGTTGTGAAGTAGTTGAGTGTTTTTGGCAAAAATTGAATAGGGCCTTCGACTGGCCCATTTGCAGTTAGGGCAGGGGTGTCGTTCAGGGGGGTAAAGTGTGACTGACTCACCAGGGCCCCATGTATACAAGAGGCCCACACACAATCTAAGAAGATATGTGGCTGGGGGGGACATTGGAGCTAATTGTAGGCTATATTTGGCCCAAAATGTGCTGCTACGCCCCTGAGTTAGGGGCTACAGCACCACCAAGCAATGCAAATGGCACATGGCGAGAGGGACTTGGGCCTAACCCTTATGTGAAATACTGACATCTGCTGGATAAATTCCTTGTCATGTCCACACACACAGACACGAAAAGAGTCCCATAACCTTGGTACAGTACTCTGCCTTACAAAGCAAAAAGGCAGTAACTACATAGTTGTTGAAAAGAATTTATTCTGATTTTAATGAGATATTGGATATTAAAATATAAAGTTAAATAAAATGATTGACCTACAAAGAATGTGGCAATGTAGAGTAACATATTATTTATTCTGATTTTAATTGTATATTAAAATATGAAGTTGAATGAAATGATTGACCTGCAAAGAATGTGGCAAAATAGAGTAACAGAACAGACACGTCAATAATCTACCTAAAACTACTTAAGTTGGATGACAAAATAATATTAGTCATTTTACTCAGTTCGGAGCAATGCACAGTTACTGTCTACTTGCTTTGTTGAGCTGTACTGGCATCCTGTAGAACACACTTCGCCGTAACTATTGAGGACACAGAGGTCATGTCCTCTGTATTTTTTTTCAGAAATGTCAAATTTATCTATGATAAAAATCGATGTTTGATCAACAATGATAACTTCAGTCTGTATACACCACCCCCATTTATCCTCAAGGCAGTGATTAATGAAAACAAACTTAAGAGTTTGACTAAAGAGTTTGAAGCATTCTAAACATACAGTATGCAGTACAGCACGCAGTATTTCACCTCGTTATTTGAAAATGTCTCGTTACGGCATACATATACCGGTACCAAAAAAACACCTGCAACACAGGGGTACTTTATTAGACATTTCAGACAAACTTCTACATAGCCCTAGTAGCCCAAGATATTACCCAGTATGGACAATAATTTTCAGGTTTGATTCTTGCTTTTTAAAAACAATTCAAATATGAGTGAGTTTTCATTTTATTGCACAGCATGGCCAGTGAAAGAACATTATGAGTTATACAGATAAACAGTTACACAAGCACATTTTATTGAACCTGCTGCAGCAGGGTCAGACTAGTACACACAAAGTGCAACACTGACAGAGAAGTGATCATTAAACAAACAACATTTGAACTCATATGCCACTCAACAGTCACTGATGTAATGTGTTACCATAAACCAATACATGCCGATGGCAATCAGAGTGGTACTATCGTACCAGAGTGAGTAAACACACCATCTGATTTACAGTGCGTTGCAGTACAGTGTAAACTGCAAAAAGCAACAACCAGAGAGTAACTGACGTTACCACACACGCCATCATAAAGAACACACCACACTAATGATCGAATCAGTGTGAAGTTACTCTCCTCATATGCAGAGTAACATATAATCTTATTTATAGTACAGTCCATACTGTAAAAGCAATATTTAATATCAGTTACTGACGTTACTGACACATACACACTCAGCAACGTACCATAGCAGAGTGCTTCTCTTCTTCTTGTGAAGGCACTTTGATTTACAGTTCATTACACAGTAGTACAATATACAGTATTCTGTAAGATCAACAATGCTCCATTCATGAGTTCCACATGATGGTCACAGGTTACGCTATTGTAATCACACTACACATGTGAATGAAGAGATAACACCACCAGACATGTGAACTGGTTTACATCACTACAACAATGGAGGCATTGTTTTGGCATTCCGCTGTGTAGATCTGGTTCACCAATTAACATAAAAAGTTTAACACTATTGTACACAAGAATCATAATTAAAATTCAATACATATAATCCAAACCCAAATATTGAAGTTATGCTCTTGAATTCTACAAATCTACAATTTTTTGCTCAAGAAATTCATTCGTTTTGTTACGTTTTCAAATCGCAAGTCCTGCAAACGTGTTTAAAACAATGTTTTTTTTCAGTAATTACACACATTCTTCCAGTTGAAACACACTGGACCATATAGTAATCTTGTTATAAGTAAAGAGTATGTCACTCCTCCGAGCTTTTAGCTCAGGTGGCTAGTATGTTAAGACGCATTACACTATCACATGGCATGCATTCGACTGGGCTACTGGTTAGAAGAGTCCAGGTAGCATATCATATTAGTTTTCAATACGTTTTCATTATGTATAAACTGCCACAAAAGCATTCAAACTTTTACAGCACAATTGATGGTTCACATGCTATTGATCCAAATGTTGTGACGTTGGCAGACAACACATGATAATTATATGGCATTGCATTATACAAATTGTTGTGTACATTAAGGTACATAGGCTGAAGTACAGTATAATTTAAACTTTGCAACCCTAGCCTTGTGTTTCTTGTCCTTTTCCAGTCTCAAATATACATAGGCCTTCTATATCTTCAATGCACAAATCAGTGTCACATGACGGCAAACAAACAAGAGATTGTAGTTCCTATCAGACCACTTAGAATGCCTTTCATTCAGTGATGGAAGCAAATAGTTTTTTAGACAATGTAAACATATCTGTCTGGACACTTAATGCTGCTGAGTGAACAACACCTGCTAGCTTAGCACAAATAACTCCTACAGTATGTCTGGTGGAAAACGTGGCTGGCCATCTCTTACCCTCACTTCACTTGTTTGAAATCACTTCCAAAATTAATACAATTAATATGAACTGCCAGCTACCAGCCTCCAATGTTTCACTTGCCCCTGAATTAAGCAACGGGAGTGAAGCAGGGCATGGTAACCAGTGGTCCATGTTAACACCTGGAAGGGGCGCATAAAATACAACAAAATATGGCGTTTATTGGCATGTCGTTTTCAGAGTGAGAAGTCCGCCCAATTAGAATCATTTTTGTTGTATTTTATGTTTTCATGGTAGGATAACGTTTCGACCTCAACGGTCTTCTTCAGATTCTCATTCAGAAGAGAATCTGAAGAAGGCTGTTGAGGTCGAAACGTTATCCTGCCATGAAAAAATAAAATACAACAAAAAGGATTCTAAATGGGCGGAGTTCTCACTGAAAACTACAGTTGGCTTTCGTCCTGCACCTTTCCCTGGGATGTGCACAATCCTCTCCTTCGACTGTTTATTGGCATTTCATCACACCCTGGGCTTGTTGTCCACGGAATTGTTCTCTGAGCAATTCTGGGGTGTGTGTCTTGAAAGCGAAGTTGTTAGCTAATTAGCAACTTGGGTAGTTGCCAATGGGAAATTGCATCGCAACAACAAAGTAGCTAATGAAGTTAGCACCTATGGTTTCGAGAAATGCACCCCGGTCTTGAAACTGAGCTGAAATGGACACAGCCTTGGTCTGAGTGAGGTCTGATGGAAATACAGCTAGCTGGTCGTCCTGAGAATATTGCACTTGTGCACCGGGCATGATCATTGCCGAATACCGGTTCTCCTTTCCTCAAAAGAACATAAATGAAACAAAATAAAACAAAACAATAAAACATAAAATCAAAACAAACCAAACAAGAATAAATGTGAAATTAAAACAATACACAAAAGTAAAAATAATAAAAAAGAAAGATCAGTTTTGCATGGCCACTAAGTATTTTGAAAAATACCTGTGTTAAATCATTGTCCTCACTTTGTGGTCCCTACACTGTCAAGCTGATGCAAACGGCTTCATGGCAGCGGCTCTCTAAACTGCCCATTAATATAATGTGATAACACCAGGGTGGCTGGGAAGCTAGCACAAGCCGATTGCCACCAATATGCCATAAACGTGACACTATGATACTGTACAGGGCAACAGAGAGAGTGACAATGCCAGTGTCTGGACTGTGAGCTCACTGTCACTTTGCTTACTTTGGGTGACCTCAATAATCGATCTCTTCGACGTTGATAAGTTTTTAAAAAAAGTTAAACAAAAAAGAAACAGTTGAAATAAAAAAATCTAAATAAATCAAATAATAATAAAAAACAAGTTTCACTTTTAGCATTATATCTGCTTGTTTAGGCACTTATTAGTGTCACATAGGTAGTAGCATGGCTGTGGAGATTTTGCATGTCAAGCTTCTAGTCGCTAATAAAGAAATAAGCTGTCTGGTTTGTGGGTGGACTTTGTCCATTGTAAGACCAGAGTACTCAAACGCCATGAAAGTACTGTATTTATGAATTGTTCCTATGCGATCTTAATATAAGCAGAAACAGAGACGTAAGCCTAGCTTTTAGCAGTAGCATATCCTTGGATAAAAGACACAAGGTGCAAGGCAAAATAATTCATCTTTATCATTACATCTCTGTATAAGTTATATTTTATATAAAAACGTATAATAATATATAAAATATCAATGTATGAAATATGTTCTATTATATATATTTTTACAAAGAAAAAAGCTTGGATGTCCAATGTAGTTTTTGCTCTGTTGATGATACTTGGTCTAAAATATAATGTAGTAATACTTTTTATACACTGTTTATAAAGTTGTAAAAGTAACGCTGTCTTTTCCAATTCAAACTACCGGTAATAGAATTTCAAAAAAATATTTGCTATATTGTATTCAACTAAAGGTAATACAGGCATAAAAAACACTTTGAAGTAACCCAAATCCTTATTAACTCTCAGCAACTTTTAATGTACAAGACTAAAAATATATCCTCTGATACAGTATTGATATCGCACATGGCTTCCTATGTTAAGTTAAAAACTAGAAAAAAAAATAAACGATTTTGTTAGATAGAACTTCAAGTCAATTGAAAGGTTGTCTTTGAAAAAAAGAGAAAGAGACAAAGACAACAGCAAATCAAAGGAAAAACCTCATTCTGACGGTGGACATTATGGAATGCCTTGACGCCACACACTATCAAAATGAGGAGCGTATTGATAGTTAACCTATCACGTGATGTTCAAATAAGACTTATGAATCTGTGCAAGGGCACAGATGAAAGGTTCATAACCCCAGAGGGGCTGTCAGGTAGTCATGACATGGTGGTTGATACCTACGATAGCTCTCAGGTTAACTGTCCACATTTCTCCGTTCTGGTTGGAAAAACAGATCAAGCAGAGGCCATCAACCCTAAGGACCTCCCAGGAAACTCAGCCTTGTTATTTAGGCGGGTGTTGGAAGTTCCTTGATTTTATGTTTTCAATCTTGTTGGTGTTTGAAATTCCTGAAACGTTCCATGGTTTTAAAAAAAGCACATAAGAAACATGAGAAAACAAACAAACAAAAATATACTTATTAGCCATTGCCAAGACAAAACGGATTAGAGTGAGATGTGGCTGAGGTTTATTTCTTGTAAAAAGGACATTCTAATGTTTCAAAACTATCATGTAACATTGACATAAAACTGTTGAGATACTAATGAGACATTAATGAACTGGAACAGAAATTTTCAGGATTTTTCCACCATGTTGGAAATGAAAAATAAAACCAAGATGTCTCCTGATGCCAGCTGTGGTCTGTTGAGGGCGTATCGAGTTGTACCGTACGGTACTGAAGACACAGCCAATCAAGGTGTACAGTACCGAGGATACGGTCCTCACCACATGTCCTTCGGTCCTTACCACCAATCTGTGGTTTGACCCACTGTAGGTTAAGCATAAGGACAACATCACCTGATCACACCCAGGTGTGGAGAACAATGATCACACAGCCATACACAGATCAGGTTGATCATGTGATCACGTGACCTGTTGACCTATTGACGCATCCGTCCACCATCAGGCGAATTCCGCAGCGCTGAGAGGAGTTTGTGTTTGTCATCCAGAGGGCTGTTGGGTCAGTGTCACATTTGCGTCGGCGAGAAGGGGAAGAACGGGTAGTGTGTGTCGTCCTCGTCCACAAAGAAGCACTGGAAGTAGGGGATGTCTTCTGCATGTGGGGGATTTACACAAGAAACACATCACCAAACATGGAGACATTGCACATAGCAGGGACTCATGAATCAAGTCCACTTAGGGAACGGTAATAAGACATGTTATTGTCATGTAAGCTCACCCTCTTCTTCAACACCCAGGCCATCTATCAAGGGTGGTTCTGTGGAAAAATTCACATAGATGCAGTAGATATACTCATTTATTTATTTAAACTGGAAGAATCATTGAGGGCCCAGCCCTCATTTACAATGATGTCAAGTAAAAACAAACAATTACACATATAAAATCATATATAAACAACATACACAATACACCATAAATCATATAAGAGGTAAGAATTAAGACAAACTATGAATTAAAACTTGTACAGGTATGTAATAAAAAAACTTCCCAGTGTTACTTTAAAATGTTCTAATGACACAAAGGCTTGAAGACCCATCCTTTGTCGCAAGGTATTCCAAACTGAAGCTCCACAGAAACTAAGAGTCGTTTTACCCAGTTCAGTGCGGGCATAAGGGACCTCCAGTAAAAAATTGCTGCTGCGGGTTTGGTATGGGTTGGAGTGCCTAACTAAAAGAGATGAAATATGAAATGGGAGTTTGCCAGTGAGGGCCTTATAAATAAAAATAAAATAATGCATGTCCCTTCTGTGAGAAAGTGGAGCCCACCCAACTTTATCATATATGTATGGTGCTGACATTGCCAAAAAAATGTGAACGCCAAGACTCCAAACTCACAGGATGCGTACATACCGCAAAAGCTCAATTGTAAAGTCATTTTCTCATTTTCAAGGATTTTCAGGATGGTAAATGAAAAATAGTCCCCCAAAAAGTGTTTTGGCCACGTTGACAGCAGGGAAATGTAATTATTTTCTCCACGGAGGCGGGGCATCAGCCAAACATGAGTCCACAAGCCCAAGTGGAGGACGCAAGATCACATATTGGAACGTACCCCTTGTGTTCTATGTGCAATATTAGCAATGTCTTTTGGTCATAAATTCATTACCTTTCCACACTGCTTTGCATGCGCCCCTTCGCCAGTCATGTCCTTTATGAAAATCGACCATGGTATACCATGATTTCGTATTTTTTTGAGAATGGTTCGGCATGGTTTTTGGTTTGACTAGGTTTAACTATAAACTTAACCATGGTTTTACTCTGAAAACTAACCGTTTTAACACGGTTTATAATTATTCATTAAATTACATTTAGTTGCCGCTTCTTTTATCCAGCGTACATACTGGTGGCAGTCCTTGGAGCAATGAAGTGCCTTGCTCAAGGGCACTTCAGTCATGGATGGACGTGTAGGGAAAGGTGGGCCTAAGGGTGGGATTCAAACCTGCAACTCTGATCTTCAGTCCAACTCCCAAACCATTACACCACAGCTGCCAACAAGTTTTCATGGTTTTTTTTGGATGACCATGCAACCCACAATTAACCACGTTTTTTTGAGCATGGTTTGTGACTATGGTAAAACCATAGACACAAACCAGGCTGAAAAAAAAAATGAAAATCATGAATAACCATGATCCATGGTTAGTCAGGAACCACGGTGTTCATGGTTACCAAGAAACATAGATAAGCCATTGTGATACTACGGATGGTTCAGAGTACTTAGAGTTACAGTAAAACCATGGTTACTACAGTAAAACCATGAACAGTTTTCGTAAGGGGTTCTAAACAAAAATAGTAGGCCTACTGGTACTGTTTAAGGGTAAGTTGTTGTTTTTCTTTCTTTCATGCATTTATTTCACACACAAATGCAAAAAATAATATATGCACTGACTTGGAATGCTATTGCAAGTCATTGCAAGGTAAAACTGTCAAGTCAAGTCAAGTCTCGAGTCAATAGCGTACTAGTCGAGTCAAGTCACAAGTCATTGCTAATATTGGCAAGTCAAGTCTCAAGTCGAGTCATTTGTGACTCAAGTCACAAGTCAGTCCAAGTCACAAGTCACAAGTCCACATCTCTGCCGTAGACTACCATATACATGCAAACCTCTACAGTAAAAATGTCTGTTTCATTGTCATGTCATTGGCAGTCAGGTCCGTCAGTAGGTTTGAGAGACAGGGGGGGCTTAGCTCCAGAGGAAGAAAATGTGTGCGCATAGCGCGCGTCAAATTTTTTTCAGCTCACCTGCTAAGGTTTTGTCTATGAATTAATTATTTTAAGAGCAAAGAAATCCCGCACACTGTCCATTCCACCAACAAACTTTAATACATTGTTTCGGTCATCCGACCTTCTTCATGTTGTATTAAAGTTTGTTGGTGGAATGGACGCTGTGCAGGATTTCTTTACACTTGAATGACAACCCCACTGGGATAATATCCTACGCACCTGCCCACCTACAGAGGTGTGCAAAAGCATCTTCTTGAACAATTATTTCAAGAGCACCATACCGATTTATAAACACTAGTTACAGTACATTTTAATGAACATTCCTTATATGTAAGCTAAACAAAACATTTAAAAATGTTTCAACTGATGAATATTATGTACAGAAGTTAAAATGATTAGATTAAAATGCCGAGAGCATAATTTACACAAGGACTAGGAACTTTAAGGAGTTACTAACTGCGCGTCTCCAGGAGAAGCAGTGGTCAGGAAGCGATTCATTCAAACAGGTTCCTTACTTGGAAAACTATGCATCCCCGGCAGATATTAGGTCATTTTTACTCCATTAGTAGCTTTTTTAATCAGTTCATGTGTGTTTTCAAAATGTTAAGACAAATATTAAAGCTCAACTATAATTTCAAGACAATGTCAAATGGATTTATTACACGGGTATTGTGAGTGAAAATTGATACTTTGGGTCAGAAGATTTCATCCGTGTAAGTAATTACACTTTTCTCGAGGTGTTAGTCACAAAGCAAAATCCTCTACCTGTTCCCCCCCGCATAACATATTGTTGTGCACCCTGCTTTTATTGCTGTGCAGTAGGATGTAAGTGGCATTAAACAATAAATAAGCAAACAGGAACTTGTATTCAGATTAACTTGCCTTCTTGGTGGTTCGTATTCAGTGCTTTACTGCTTTTGATTTTGGAAAAATGTAAAAAAAAATCGTTAAAGAGGGGGCTAATGCTGATGTAGGGGGGGCTAAAGCCCCCCTAAAATAGGCCTAACGACGGCCCTGTTGCCAGTGATGTCATGTGTCTGTGTCTGAATGTGTCCTTCCATGTGACTGAAAACTTCAAGGTGGAAAACAAGATAACAATGGAAAGTGGAAAGCAAATTAAAAGCTCACCTTCTTTTGTAGGCACTGACACAACAGCTTCTTCTACAGCCTCTGGCTCTGTGGGGCAATGACACACTCATGTCAGTATAATCACAATTTCAATGCTAGTGGAAGCACTGACGATGTAAGTATAGGAGTATAAGTGTACGGGTATGTAACACTTATTTTCACAAACACACTAGACCATGATATATACCTTTCTTGGCAGGCTTAGCCTTCTTTGGAACCTTAGCTTCTGAAACACAGATGAATGGTATAGGTTAGGTTATGCTGCAGTACCATAAAAAGACAACACCAGCAGACAACACAGATAAAAGCAATGTGCAGTATGTGAAACATACAAAAGGCAAGGATAAGCGGTAAAAGCTTTGAAACATTGGACACCCCAACCCAGTGGCCCATTACGTCCATACCATCCATCCCTTCAGCATTTCAACAACATTCCAATCACATCCTCACAACACCACCCCACCCCCAACTAGACACATTTGTTCAACAATAAATATCTAAAACACGAGTTAAAAGTAGAAAATACAGTATGTTGTGCATATCCATCAAAACTAAAATGTCATCAACATATAAACCACAAACTACAACATCATTAATTAATATGCCACGTACCTGTGATGACTGGAAGAACCTTTGGTTTCTCTTTCAACACCACTATTTCTGTGCCAGGAAACAATATTTGGTGATTTGACACTAAAGCTCAGTCAATAAAGACACCTGAGTGTCATGACACCTAAGTGCATGACAACAAGGAATGTATCTAGTGGTTTACATGTTTGCTGAATGGAAAATGATACAGTTAATCTATTACCAAAATGTCTGAAGATACATATGCAAACCCTGTAATTGTGATGAAAGCATGCTGTAAATCTTAACCTCTTACTGCAGCAGGGGTCGCCGGCGACCCTATTCACTTGCTGAAAATGCTTAACTACATCATAACAACATTGACATGACATTACAGAGAGCAATAGTGCTGCACTAAGGGGTTAATGAGAGTGAATGGATGTAGTAAAATGTGTTACAGTGCTACTGAGTTATTATGGGGATGTAGCATTGGCGGTTCATTCAGCCTTGCTTTTAGGTTCAAGCTCATGCAATTGCTGAACATTAGTTCAAATTCAATATTTGAAACAAAAGCAAAGACAGACAAGACACACATTTTCATGCAGTTTTAACATACATATAGTATTAGCATAAGCATACAATGCTAAGCTCTATAACACCATCAGGTTTCTGCTTATGTCTCATTCTACAAGCTAACATCTTTTTGCCTCACAAATATGTGACAAGACAAGACAAGGTAAGGAAGACTGGAATTATATGTCTTCATCATATCATAGCACCCTTGTCTTTAACATGACTGAATGTTGTTTACATATGCTAAAGCCTGCATTGTGGCAAAGCAACAGAGCAGTATGGCTTGATAACAACATTACAGCACTAGGCACATCCCACCACATATTTGCTAGCATTAGCTGCATCTACACAAAATACCTTTCTTGGCTGGTTTAGCTTTCTCCTTGAGTTCTAAGTTAAACAAGAAAACATGTTTTTATTTTAACTGTCCATGAGTGCATCCGTTGTTATAGTGAGAACACATTCGATGTAGCCGTACATCACAGAAATGTATCCAGCTATAGCCACCAAGGGGATTTTAGCCAATTAGATCAGTCAGCATGTGGCCCAGACGATCATTTCCATTTAGCATGCTAAGTCCTTTGGAAAGACACATGCTTTGGCGGGATCTTAATGCAGTTGACGAGGAACTGGTTATTTCTATAAGGAGTAATCATCACCAGTGTGTTTAATTACATTAAAGATGCATTTAAACCGGAGACTGTTACCTGTCTGTGCCAGGGCCACTTTTGAAATATTTTTCAGAGAATCAATTTCTATTCAGGAATAAATCATAAGCAAGTAACTCATTCAGTGATCAAAATGAACTTTCAATGTTATACAAAATGGTTACCGACAAGGCAGGCATTCACAGGATATGTGGATAAGTGACATGACAATCATATGGAAAAAATAATCTTTTTTTACCTTTCTTTGGTGGTTCAGCTTTTACTTTTTCTTTTGGAGCCTCGGGTTCTATCAATGGTAAAAACATGGTTATGGGTTTTGGCAAAACAAAATAGTATTTATATGGTGTGCCAAAATAGATAAACAATGTTAGATATGTATGCTTGTAAACATGTACCGAATTAACATTTATATTGATAGGTTTGACGTTCTGGAGATCAGAGAAAGCATACCTTTCTTAGCTGGCTTAGCCCTCTCTTTTGGTGGCTCTGGTGCTGCTTCAGATAAGAGACAATGTGAATAAAGATTCAAAAAGACATACAAATTATAGCAACAATGGACAAGAATGAACCTACCTATTTTATCTTCCCACAGCATTTGTTAAGTCTACTGTTGTCTAAGCCTACCATCAAGCCTTGCACTGGTGAAATACGAGAATGAGAAAAGTCCTGAGAACAAAAGACTAAGATGTCGTAGAGCTGTGGGAACATAGTGCTGACTCCAGCTCTCTGGGCAACCTTACCTTTGACCGCTGGTGCTGGCTTGGCCTTCACCTTTGGAGCTTCTGGTTCTGTATCAGAAAACACATTTTAATTTTTAGAGAGAGAGATTAAATATACAGTGTTGTACCCCTTCATTGTTTAATGTCTATACACCTTGGTGTTTCTTGAGTAAAAGATGAGATTATGTCCATTTTGAAAAATAACTGAAGGTCGTCCTGCCTTTGTATAGTACTAGGGTCGGTACAATGTTATATTAGCCATAAACTTGACAAATTAAGACTTTAACCTTGTTCAGCAATTTCTTCGCATAAGTGAAATCTTCAATAAAATCTGTTTACCTTTCTTCTCCACCATAGGTTTGGCTTTCATCTTAGGAACCTCAGGCTCTGCATGGGGTAAGACGTCAGTAAAAAGGAACATAATTAGTTTGGTGGATTTGAAAAACTTAAGCAAGGGTAGTAGGGCTGCCATGCGGTTGAAGACGCCTCCTAAATTCAGGTTAAAAATCTGCTAAAAACATACGTATGTTAGCATTAGGTCAAGTCTAACAAGGCACATTCGCATACTGTAGCAAAGGTTTTTAAAAAATCCTTCATGGCTCGAGCTGGGTCAATAAACTATTTACAAAGTCTCTGATGTGCTTTGGCAGTCAGTCCTTCATCAGAGAGACAAAACAGTGTGAGTATGGAGTTATGGTGAGTCCTCCAGCCAGACACCTGTTAAGAAGAGATTGGGCAGATCAAATGGCTGGAGGCAAGCGATGCTTGCAGCCCCTTTCCTCAGCCCCAACCCGCTGTGGGAAGGGAAGCGGATGCGCCGGGTAAGGGGAAGCACAAGACGCTATGCAAGAGACTGATTCAATGTAATTTTCAGGTAAGCTTTGAACTTTGCCACCTCACCACGCATAATGGCTGGACCCCAGAATAACCCCCCAAAAATTATTGTCTTCAAAAAAACGTAACCCGCCCTCATCAGATTGCCACATTCACACCACTAGAACCAGTTGATCTGATTGATATCTGCTAGTGTTGATTCTGCTTGAGTGAAATACAAAAGAATCCATTGGTAATGAGATACCAAAACTCTTTGGAGGCATGTAAAGAAATGTAACTTGTGTCTAGACCTTTTTCAACTAGCAGGGCTTGCATGGAACTCAGGTTCTGATTTAAATTTAAGGTATTTGAGCAGGGTGCAAGGTCAGTGTAGTTCTGTGAAGTATAGCACAGCTATGAGCTAAAGCATTTGCACAAATAAGCATGTGTGCACCTTTTTCTATGGGTTTATCTTCCTTCGGAGCTTCAGGTTTGCATACACAAACGGAAATTTCTTCCTCGGCTGGTTTAGGTTTTCTCTTAGAAACTTTAGGTTCTGTGTTGGGCAAAATACAATACAATACTGTAACGCAAGATCATTTATTATTATCTCTAAATAATGTAGGCCTACGTCGGCAGGGGTAGCTATTGTCTTATACAATACATGATTTTTTTTGTCAGCAACTACATTCATTTAAATTCAAATACCTTTAGAGATTGTTTCAGCTTTCTCCTTTGGAACCTCAGGTTCTGAATTGAGCAAAACATCAATAAAAGTAGGCTATTGTTATTTCTAATATATAACAGTAATAGGGGCAATGCAGAAGTGTAGCTGCAGGGAAGCACTCATATACTGTGTTTAATACGAGCATCTGCTGGATACCTTTCTTAGCTGGTTTGGCCTTTTCCTTTGCAGGTTCAGGCTCTGAGCAATAAATAGAAAACAGATACATATTTAAGATTTGGTAAAAAAATCAAGTTTTCTTATGAACATATTTGGCACTGATCTTTCTGGTTGGCTAGATATAGTGACTTTATGACTGATTCTCTCCCATTACCCATTTAACTTGTTAAGAAACGGCGTTATAGATTTGCCGTTACCAGAAAGGCAATGACCAAGTCATAGTTCATTACTAAAGACCCTGTGTTATGTTATAGTATTGTATTACTATCATAGTTAACTTTTCAGTGGCTATCACAGTGTGCCACTGAAGGTACGACATGCATTAAGGGGCTACGGTAAGTACCTTTTAGGACTGGCTTGGCAGCCTTTTTCTCCTTTGGTACCTCAGGTTCTGTGTTAGTGAAACAAAATGAAATCAGTGCCAAAATGGCTTATTTTGCAATAATAGGTAACATGAGCATTGTGGCCCTTCAGCCCAATATATCAGCTACTCCTTATAGACAGGTCATCAGCTGGGAAAATTAGGCCTTTCGTCCTACCGCACTTTTCTCTGTGGATTACCGACCAGAAGCCCTATTGGAAGAAATTGAAACATGGGGCCACGTCAATTTTTGCTCAGAATTCAATATGGCCGCCATTTTCCAAAATGACTTGTTTTCATGCGTTATTACATTGTACTATAAGGTGATATTCATGAACGATGAACTACTTTCAGCACTATTCTGTCCTATTTCCTTACATACATGTTTACAAAGGTTGACTAAACTAAAAGAAATGAAAATAAAGTTGGCCACCTTGCAATATCCAAAGGAAAGTGCTGAAAATAATGATTGAAATGCACATACAGAGCTTATGGCTGCGAAAATTAGGCCTATTGTCCTGTCAGGGTTTTCACAGTGGATTACAGACCAGAAGGCCTATTGAAAAAGATGAAAACTTGGGGCCATCTAGGTGCTCCAAAATTCAAAATGTTCTCTGTTTTTCAGAATGGCAGACTTTCACACATTTTCTCAATACTGTAAGGCCATAATTATCAATAAAGATGACCTATTTTTCAGTTAAATTGTCTCCTTACAGATGTAAGTATAAAGGTTGTCTAGAAAAAGACATGAATGAATGAATACAGGGGGTGGACAAAATAACTGAGACACCTTGCTGTCTCGGTCAAAGATGCAAAGATACTGTGGCTCAGAGACTTTCTACACTTACACAGAATTTCTCCTTTTTGAACTCTGACATGTCACCCATAATGTTGTGTGCATTGCAAAATTTTGAGCAAAACTGTGCTCATTGAACCTTCACACTTCACTTTACTGGTGCAATGTGCCATTAATGAAGATTGACCAACAGGCTGGTCCACTTGAGCCATTAAACTTCCAACACTAAAATGATAGGTGTCTCAGTTATTTTGTCCACCCCCTGTATCTTGCCACTTTGAAATATCCAAAGGAATGGTGTCAAATCATTGAATCTCACAAACACCGTGGACTGCTGAAAAAAGGTAGCCTCGCGAGCCATCCTACGTACTTCCGCCAAAGGATTGGCTCCACTACTGTAGTCTGGCCATGCTTCTCTGTGGAGTGCCTGGAGCAGTAGAATTTTGATCGCAACGCCCCCCACAGAAAACAGCCAATAATCGAATACGCCCCCCACGTGGGGGCGAAAGGGGGAGGACGCTCGTGACAATGACGTACACATCTGCGCCAGAGCCATTGGTCTGCGCTATGTTGTTGTTGAGTAACTGCCAGCGATTGGGTGAGAGGTGTCCAATAATTTCAAACCATAACTGAGTGTAAACGTTTTGTTTCCTACAATCGCTTCAGAGCAAACAAATGCCAGACCATCAATACGAAATGAAATGGTAGTATTATGGGATGGTCAGGACCAGGCTAGAAAAAAGGCATATTGTCCTGCCAAACTGTGTGTGTATGTGTGTGCGCGCTTGTGCGCGCGTTTGTATGTGTGTGTACGTGTGCCTGAGTGCCTTTTTCTGAAGTGTGTGTGGCCAGTGTGCTTCTTTACACATTAAACTGACATAGACACAGTAGACCGTGTGTGTGTGTGTTGGGGGGGGGGGGGGGGGGGAACGAATGATGTGGAGGAGCGGGGGGGATGAATGAGGGGGTGAGTGGGGGTAAGGGGGCAGAGTGGGGTTGGGGGGGGGAGAGTCGGGGTTGAATTAGGAGGTGGGGGGCAGAATAGTGTGTGGGGGGTTGGGGGGGGGCAGAATAATGTGTGTGTTTGTGTGTGGGGGGGGGGGGGGGTAAGTTCAGTCGGCGGGGGGGTGGTGGTTGACCTGCCAAACTTTTCACATTGGGTGGGGCGGTGGGCAAGTATTTTGTGGGGGGGAGGGGGAAGAATGAGTCAGGGGGTTGAGCGTGGGGGGCAGAGTAGCATGGGAAGGTGAGAGGGTTGGGGGGCAGAATAGTGTGTGTGGGGGGGGGATGAGTGAGGGGGTGGAGGAGGCAGAATAGTGTGTGGGGGAAAGACACTGTAGAGCAGGGGAAAGATGAGCGGGGGATACGCGCGCGCACACACGCACGCACACACGCACGCACACTCACCCTTGCTTTATGCAAAAAAATGTAGGCCTGAAAAACTTTTGGTCAGAAATCTAATGTGAAAAGTTTGGCAGATCAATAGCCTTTTTTCAGCAGTCAACTGTGTATGTGTAATTCAATCATTTTCTGACAACAATCCTTAGGATATTGTCAATAGGAAATGTACATCTTTCTGTTGCCAACCTTTGTACTCACGTCTGTAGATAGGAGATTTCACTGAAAATAGGTTATCTTTATTGATAATTATGGTCTTACAGTATTGAGAAAAATGTATGAAAGTCTGCCATTCTGAAAAACAGAGAATTGAATTTTGAATTTTGGAGCACATTTGAGATGGCAACCAGCTGGTGAATATTTTTCAATAGGCCTTCTGGTCTGTAATCCACTGTGAAAAACCTGACAGGACAATAGGCCTACTTTCCGCAGCCATAGACTCTATATGTGCATTTCAATCATTATGTTCAGCACTTTCCTTTGGATATTGCAAGGTGTCCAACTTTATTTTCATTTCTTTTAGTTTAGTCAACCTTTGTAAACATGTATGTAAGGAAATAGGACAGAATAGTGCTGAAAGTAGTTCATCGTTCATGAATATCACCTTATAGTACAATGTAATAATGCATGAAAACAAGTCACTTTGGAAAATGGCGGCCATATTGAATTCTGAGCAAAAATTGACGTGGCCCCATGTTTTAATTTCTTCCAATAGGGCTTCTGGTCAGTAATCCACAGAGAAAAGTGCGGTAGGACAAAAGGCCTAATTTTCCCAGCTGATGACCTGTCTATGATATTCATTTATATTCAAATACATCTAGAGATTGGTTTGGCTTTCTCCTTTGGAACCTTAGGTTCTGAATTGAGCGAAACAATAATAAAATATAACCTTCAATATAACCTTAATAGGGGCAATGCAAAAATGTGAGCATATTGCCTTGAATGTGAGTATCAGCTAGATACCTTTCTTAGCCGGTTTGGCCTTTTCCTTTGCAGGTTCAGGCTCTGAATAATGAATAGAAAACAGATACATATTTGAACTGAATAAAAAATTGTTGAGAAATGTTTGGCAATACTCTTTCTGGTTGGCTAGATATTATGACTGATTCTCCCCAAAAGACGTCATAACCATTTTTAAGTGAGTACCTTTTAGCACAGGCTTGGCAGCCTTTTTCTCCTTTGGTACCTCAGGTTCTGAGTTAGTAAAATGAAATGATATCAGTGCCATTATTAAACAAATAAAGTATATGACAGAGGACATTGCATATTCAGTAAGAAGTGTAAGGTCAATGGAGACACTGCGATGACAACAAGATTGTAAAGTAAATAGTGTACTCTGTGCACTTTAACAGGTGATTTGTCTTTCTCAACATCCTCATGCTCTTGTTATTTGAAAATAATTATGATTTAAACTGAACTGCAAGATTGTTGTTTGTGGTGCTATAGTTTTAAGTCAATGTTGGCAACAATAGATTTTGCAACATAAATCTTGCGTTCCGACCTTTAGCCTGTCACTATGGAAATTGTGATTTGCCATAAATACAAAAAAAAGTTTAGATTTTTTTTGTAAACAATTATGATAATACAAGAAAATGTCTTTTGAAAGAATTGTGTATCAGTTAGAAGTAGCAGATGAATGCTGATAATGCAAGCATTTGGAAATATACTGTGTTTACCTTTCTTAGCTGGTTTTGCCTTCTCCATTACAGGTTCAGGCTCTGGGTAAAACATGGAAAAATGAATTGTTTTTCTACAGATCCACTGTACCATCCAAACTGCAGAAGTGAATGTCTATTGCTTTAATGATTCATATTTATGCCATGGTCTTTACAGTCTAATTGTAGAAGTATTCATATTAAATTTGTGCTGCATTGCAGTTAGTTAATCATTCAAATAAAGTAACTATTACAGCTGGAGTAAGTTTCTCCTTTGTAATCTCTGATTAAAAAGAAAAGCTGACACAAAAATAGGATGTGTAAAATATTGTAGAAGCAGAAACAGCTGTTTTCCGTTAAAATGTTCAGCAGAGATATCAGAAAGTACCTTTTCTAGCAGGTTCATCTTTTTTCTTTGGAGGTTTAAGCTCTGCAAAAAATATGAAACCCAATATAATTGTCAATGGATCAACTAGTGTATGTTGGCCACAGCAACTTTGTTCCAAATTATTATTGTTTTGCAAATAAATAGCATGTTTTGCAATAATAGGTAACATGGGGATTGGTTCTAGCCTGATAAACCAACCTAAATGTGAGGCTGGATGTGTAATTTAGTCTGGCCCCGATGAACGATACATCTGAAGATTGTTGTTGAGAACAACCCATTGTTTTTCAAACCGCGCCTGTGCTCTGACCGATCAGCGATCTTTCTCGTTGATGTGCTTTCCCAGCATTGCGAGCTTCGTTGTGTCGTCACTCCCTCAAAACGCTGCCCGCTTTGATTCAAAACAAATTCAAACCAAATCTCTGCGTTGTGATTGGTTCGCCAGATTCAGGGCAATGTGTTCAAAATGTTCGACAGATCCGAGGCCAAATGGTTTACTAGGCTAGATTGGTTCAGCTTTCTCCTTTGGAACCTTGGGTTCTGAATTGAGCAAAATGCCAACAAAAGTAGCCTATTGTTATTTCTAATATATAACAGTAATGGTGGGAATGAAGAAGTGTGGTGGAAACAGTAATTTATCATGTTTATTATGAGCATCTGCTTGATACCTTTCTTAGCTGGTCTGGCCTTTTCCTTTGCAGGTTCAGGCTCTGAGTAACGGATAGAAAACAGATACATCTTTGAACTGGTGTACATTTACGTTTTCTGATTAACATATTTTGCATTGCTCATTCTGGTTGGCTAGATATTGTGACTTTATGACTGATGCTGCCCAAAAGACTTCATAACCATTTTAAGGTGAGTACCTTTAAGGACTGGCTTGGTAGCCTTTTTCTCCTTTGGTACCTCAGGTTCTGAGTTAGTAAAACGAAATTACATCAGTGACAATGACAGTTTAGATTCAGGAGCTTAAAAATGTTCAGCAGAGATATCAGAAAATACCTTTTTCAGCATGTTCATCTGTTTTCGTTGGAGGTTTAAGCCCTACAAAAATATGAAACCCAGTAGAATTGTCAATGATCAACTAGGTCTGCCACTGCAACTTTGCTCTAAATGATGTTTCTTGTGTGAAAATGATGTAATTTGCAATAATAGGTAAAATGAGGATTGTGGCCCTTCAGACCAATATATCAGCTACTCTTAACAGTCATTCATATTCATATACCTTTGGATATTGGTTCAGCTTTCTCCTTTGGAACCTTGGGTTCTGAATTGGGCAAAACGTCAATAAAAACAGCCTATTATTATTTCTAATATACATTATAACAGTAATGGGGGCAAAGCCAAAGTGTGGTTGTGTGGAAGCACTAATTATTTGGGTAACACTTTATTTTAGGGACACATCTATTAGCACTAATACATAAAATATTAATGCATGTGTAAGTAACTTGTAAGGCATGTACTAAGCAAAATAAGACAGTTGTTAAGCATGTATTCACAAATGTCTTGTTCATGCACAATAAGGGATTTATTACCAATATAACCTTAGTAAGGACCTAGTAGACCTAGATTTCTATTTATGTGTAAGCAGTAAGGGCCAGAATACAATGTGTATAAGCTCCTGGTACACTGTGTGAACAAACCCTGAGCAGTGTGAAAACAGATGTGGAATAAGGGTCCCTATTCTAAAGTGATGCATTGCTCAGCCCAGATGGCTTAGGGCCCCCGCACTACCTAGGGGCCCAACTCTAGCCCCCCCCCCCCCCCCCCGGGGAAGCAAAGTGTAAGAACATTTCAGAGTCTACATTAGTCTCAGTAGGTATGAAGATCTCACTTATTCTACTCATTATGTCAATGAGTAATTGGAAGCATTATATAGCAAGGATTGGACGTAAAGTTATCAATGACGGTGGGTGGTGAGATGTCATTTTTTCATACACCAATTAGTTTTAATTGTAAAAACCCTACAATAAATGCAGAATATAACGATGAGTAATAGTTTGGAAGCGAAACTAAGCTATTCCTTTCTGATAAATAAGTTAATGTTTGAGAAACTTAGCTACAAGAAGTGCAGCGCATGATGGGTAGGATACGCCCTTAGTCAGAAATGCAATGCATGGCCAATGCAGCAATGATAATATTTCTGTTGTTACGTACATGGCAAATTGTTTGGATAGCAACTAAATTTCACAAGTGAGGGGAGGAGCTAAGGACGTAGGCTCAGAGCTGGGTAGGTTGTCTGTTGGCCTAGATTGCGTACCCATCATGCACTGCACTTCTTGAAGCTAATGTTCTCAAACATTCACTTAATTATCACAAAAGAGTAGTTTAGTTTTGCTTCAAAACTATTATTCTAATGTTATGCATTTATTTTGGGTTTTTTTACAATTAAAACTCAGTGGTACATGAAAAAAAATTACATCTCACCAACCCACCGCCATTGACAAGTGTATGTTCAATCCTTGCTATATATAGGCTCTTGTTACCTGGGGAAGTATTAATTATTTGATATACCCTTACACTTTGTAGATCGGGGGGGCTAGGTAGTGCAGGCCTGGGTGGTGTGGGGGCCCTAGGACTTTGGTAGTGCAGAGGCCCTGAGCCATCTGGGCTGAGCAATGCATCACTTTAGAATAGGGACCCTTATTCTGCATCTGTTTTCACACTGTTCAGGGTTTGTTCACACAGTGTGTCGGGAGCTTATACACATTGTATTCTGCCACTTACTACTTACTAATAAATAGAAATATAGGCTTACTGGTCCTTACTAAGGTTATATTAGTAATAAATCCCTAATTGGGCATGAACAAGACATTTGTGAATACATGCTTAACAACTGTCTTATTTTGCTTAGTACATGCCTTACAAGTTACTTACACAGGCATTAATATTGTATGTATTAGTGCTAATAGATGTGTCCCTAAAATAAAGTGTTACCATTATTTGCATTTAATATGAGCATCTGCTGGATACCTTTCTTAGCTGGTGTGGCCTTTTCCTTTGCAGGTTCAGGCTCTGAGTATTGAATAGAAAACAGATACATCTTTGAACTGGTGAAAATGTAAGTTCTTTATGAAAATATTTAGCACCGCTCTTTCTGGTTGGCTAGATTATGTAATTTGTCGTGACTGATTCTCCCCCAAAAGACTTCATAACCAATTTAAGGTCAGTACCTTTTAGGACTGGCTTGGCAGCCTTTTTCTCCTTTGGTACCTCAAGTTCTGAGTTAGTAAAACGAAAGTTGGTAAAACTAAATGACATCAGTGCCAAATTAAGTATAGATGAGGTTTAAAACAATTATGAGAACAATACAAGAAAACGTGTTTGTATCACTGAAAAGTAACACATAGCAGTGACTGCTGATTAGGTAAGTATTTGTCAATATACTGTATACCTTTCTTAGCTGGTTTGGCCTTCTCCATTACAGGTTCAGGCTCTGGGTGAAACGTGGAAAAATTAAGGGTTTTTCTACTGTACCATCCAGAAACTATGTAAACGTCTAACGCTTTAATGATTCATAATTAGTGTTATTCAATGGTCTGGACAGTCTAATTTCAAAAGTAAAATAAAATTTGTGTTGCATTGCAGTTCATCAATTGTACAAATTACCGGTAAGTAACTACAGCTGGGCTATGTGTCTCTTTTGTAATCTAAAAAGAGTAGCAAACATATAAACTTCCTAAAACATGTAAAATATTGTAGAAGCAGAGGTATCTGTTTTCCGTTCAAAATGTTTAGCAGAGACATCAGAAAGTACCTTTTTTAGCAGGTACATCCTTTTTCTTTGGAGGTTGTTCTGCAAAAATATGAAACCCATATAACTGTTAGTGGATCAGCTATGACTGCCACTGCAAATTTGCTCCAAATTGGGTTTTTTTCCTGGCATTTTTTTTTTTATTTCGCCATAATAGGCAACAGGATGATTGTGGCCCTTTAGACTGATATGCATGCACTCCTCACTCAACTGGTTTGGCTCTCACACTCAACAGACAATGTACGGTAAGTGGGAAGCAGAAGGCCATAGAATTAGTATTAATAAAGTAGTATTTATGAAAGTATTTATAAAATATGATAAGCAAGAAGTGGGGGTAGTTTCACAAGAACCTTGTGGCTCTTGCTGGGTAGTATGTTTTTATTTTTAAAAGGCTATTTTGTGTTTCTCCCTGGAAATGGTCTGAAAATATAATAATTAAGCTAAGTATTGACAGTGAAATGGAATTACAGTATATTGCTGTTTATGTGCTGTTTATAACTAAGCTATGACTGTGGCCTTTTCCTTTGGATGTTCAGGCTCTGATAAATATACAGTATAGGGTAGACATAGCATTTGTTCCTGAGAAATGATTAGTTCTCAAGACCTTATAGAAAATATTTTGGTCTTGTGTGCTGAGGTAGGCTATATTGAGCAATCATGCATGCAAGTGTACCTTTTACTGCCAATTTAGCCTTTTCCTTTCGAACCTTAGGCTCTGCTTGAGACAAAAGATCAAGCAGGTAAAAATAAAATTAAAAATATCAAAAAAGTTATTGTTGAATGATATGAGTAGCTGCAAAAGTAATGTGTTCCAGTTAAAGCTATCTCTGTTGAGAGGCAGACAAAAATGGTATCTATTTTCTAAAGCAACTACAAAAAACTTCCATGCATGAGCACCTGGCTTGTCTTTCTCCTTTGGAACATCAGGTTCTGTTTTGGACAGGAGATAAACAGGATGAGAAGCTTCCCTGGTCACCATTAGATACAGTATACGTGTGGAAATATAGTAAGTGCCTAGTGTTTCTCAGCAGGGCATCTACAAGCCCCCAGAGGGCATCAGAGAGTTATTGGGGGGCATTGAGAAGCAGACAGAATGAAGCATCTCTACATTATAATAAACTTAATTCATTTTGACACAAAATAAGATGTAGACTAGCACACCTACGTGTACACAGCAAGTAAGTATACCTATTATAAAGCTGTACTGTTTCATCATCTTTATCATGATGGTCATTGTGGGGAGTTGGCAGGCTTACAATGAGGTCAATGGGAGGTTTGTTTGAAAGGCTTCAGTAAACTAGTAAAGCCCATCATAGGTCATAGTTTATTCTGCTAGTGAACTTTTCAGGAAAGATAGGCCTACCCTTCTTGGCTGGTTTGGCCTTTTCCTTTGACACCTCAGGTTCGGCTTAAAATGAGAATGGGAACAATAACATGCCACAAAGCATCAGTGTTCCATTGCAAAACAGAACTTTTCTCTACTAAGTCATCAGATAGCCTACCTCTGGATAAGATGAGAAAATGCATGTTGCAATGGGGTTGTAGTGTACTAGGCCTAACTGCTTGCATGTGTCTGTAAATGAAGACTGCTTGTAAAATAAAGACTTAAGGCTTTTTTGGTATTGGGGCTTAACATTTTCATAATGATTTATGGTGACACAATTGCTGAATGCCGAGTTAAAAATAGTAAACAATGATACTGGGTATTCAAGTAAAATTGAACAAGGATAGTAAGCATACAGTACTTAGTAAGGAATGAGATGGAAGTGATGCATTACATAGAAATGAGAGCGCAAGTGTGTTTGGAAGCATTTGTGGCGCACCTGGTTTGACTTTGCTCTTTGGAATCTCAGGTTCAGCTATGAACAAAAATAAGGATAAACAATGTTTTCCATTGTATAAAAAAGATTGGGAAAACATGTTTGCAACTGTATGAGTGTTAGCGTTCAACTTCAAAACAGCAACAGCAGTTAGGGATGGCCAATAGCGTATGCTGTTCTAGAAGCATTTGCTAGCAGTGGTACCTTTTTTAGCAGGTTTGGCCTTCTCCTTGGGAGGTTCTGGCTCTGAAGGCAGAGAATAGTGTGTTTCAATATTGCATATAATGCATTATAATGCATTAGAAATTCTAGCACAGCTGTGTTCTCAAATCCATGTGGTTCTTAAGTTTCATGTCAGCTCTTCATGAGATGGGAACGCAGCCTCTGTCCGAGACAGACCAAACAGACAGTCAGGCATGTTCTAAATAAAAGTCCCAACATTCTTCTTTCTGTATGTGTGTGACGGTGGTGGCTCAGGTGGTAGAGTTTCCTGTTAGGCAACCAGAAGGTTGCAGGTTTGAGCCATGCTCTGCCTGACCCCATTAATGTGTCCTTGAGCAAGATACCCAAATTGCTCCCAGTCGCAGGGTGGTACCCTGCGTGCCAGCCACTGCCACTGGGTTGTGAATATGAGCATGACTGAGTGAATGTGAGACATACAATGTAATAGCCTCGAGAGCCATCCTACATACTTCCGCCAAAGGATTGGCTCCACTAGGTTGTCTGGCCGTGCTTCCCTGTGGAGTGCCTGGAGCAGTAGGATTTTGATCGCAACGCCCCCCTAACCCCCCCAGAAAACAGCCAATAAGCGAATAAGCGCCCGTGGGGGCGAAAGGGGGAGGACGCTCGTGACAATGACGTACACATCTGCGCCAGAGCCATTGGTCTGCGCTTATGTTGTTGTTGAGTAAATGCCGGCGATTGGGTGAGAGGTGTCCAATAATTTCAAACCATAACTGAGTGCAAACTTCCTGCTTCATGCAATCGCTTCAGAGCAAACAAATGCCAGACCATAAATACTAAATGAAATTGTAGTATTATAGGATGGTCAGGGCCAGGCTAACAATGTAAAGGTACTATACAAATGCAGTCCATTTACCATTCGAATCATCGCAATGTGTCCATGTAAAACATCAGAAATAAGGAGATGTGAGTGAATTACAGCCAAATTCTTTCTTTGTTATGGCTGTTCGGCCTACCAAGATCTACAATGTGAAAAATGCCCTCTTGCCCTCATACAGTCTATGAAGTCCAAAAGTAATGTCATATGATATTGCGTATTTTCAGGGCTGGCAGCTCTTCCACAAATACACATCTTCTCCTGACACATTCAAGCTTAACAGTTAAACACAATGAATGTATCACGCAACTACAACACAGGTGCACAGCAAAACTCTTACACTCACAGCACCCATCCCCCCCCTCAACAATCAGCCCTCCCACAAAATGTCAAGCAGAGCTGACTTAAGATTTGGAACAATGCTTGGGCCAGGGTTTCCCCCAGCACTTAATTGCTAAGGCAACCTTGACAACAAACACCTACCACCTTTACTAGGTGCCTTGAGAAGATAAATATTTATTGTTGTGGATGTAAGTAATATGTTTAAGGAAGAAAAATCCGCACTCACAAAACTGCGTCTCATTATTTATTTATATTACCACCATGTCCAAAAAGCAAACGCGTTTCAGCTATCAAGCCTTCATCAGTGCGCACTGATCTCGCACCCAAAGACTTTCGTTTTTCCAAGAAGTTGAGCGCGTCCTTTGCCAAAACTTGTAAGTAATATGGACAACCGTATGCTACACACATTGAGCACATGCATGTCTTCTCCCTTTATAGTTCTACTGGTCACCCAAAGCAGCACAGTGACTTTCGCTTACCTTAGTTGATAGGCTCCATTTATTTATAGCATTTTTGTATTTATAGTATTTTTAACAGTGGTGTAATGACACTGTTGTGTACACAAGCTTTGCATGTTAGCAGGCACATTGTTGGTCGAGCTATGGAGTCTGTGAAAAACATGCATTTCCTTGAAGTGTTCATCACAGATTACCTCACATGGAGTGTGTGTGTGTGTGTGTGTGTGTGTGTGTGTGTGTGTGTGTGTGTGTGTGTGTGTGTGTGTGTGTGTGTGTGTGTGTGTGTGTGTGTGTGTGTGTGTGTAAGAAAGTAAATGAATTGATCAGTATGTTAGTTAAGTATGGTTAGTTTTTATTGTACATTGTGTGTGTGTGTGTGTGTGTGTGTGTGTGTGTGTGTGTGTGTGTGTGTGTGTGTGTGTGTGTGTGTGTGTGTGTGTGTGTGTGTGTGTGTGTGTGTGTGTGTGTGTGTGTGTGTGTGTGTGAGAGAGAGTGTTTGTGTGTGGTTACTGCCAATGTCTTACTTATATGTTTAGTTCAACTGCACATCTATGCTATACATTCAGTGCTAACCCTGTTACGTAACTTTTTGACAATACAGTACACTTGACACAACTTGACTACAAATCCCATATCAACAGGAGGAAAGGGATTTCTACTCCATCTAACCAAAGAAGGTGGAGCTAACAGGAAGTGACACTCAATACAACGTCCATTGCAACATTCGGCCCCATGATTTTCGGCCGCTGCCGCCATTCTGGAATGAATATCGGATGAATTACATTGGAATGCATTGGGAATGTGTACAGGATTTCTACATAATACGGTAAAACTACATCGATATAACTATCGGAAATTCTTCAGTTATGAATGCTTATACCATCTCATGTGTTTTTTCAGCACAATCAGTGCAGAACTTAATTATCTATAAGGCTAAAGTTGCCAAAGTAGCTAGCCATATTGTGCTAACTTTAGCATTAGATCCGCAGTCTTTCCTATGGCCAAAGAACGTTGCTATGGCTACTGGTCATAACAGAGTGGCGTACGTGACTACCTGTTCATTCCAGAATGGCGGATTTGACTCAAAATGAATCAAAACGCCCCCTATTGACTGTTTCCCATAAAAGACCTGAGTGTCACCACTTGCTAGAGATGTATATTCTTTGCCCAAATAACTCAAAACTCTAAAGAAAGCTCTAGGCCAAACGGCAGGGACAATCCAGTCCCAACGCAATTCATTTTCATATATG
The DNA here is from genome assembly GCF_034702125.1 of Engraulis encrasicolus. Taxonomy (NCBI): domain Eukaryota; kingdom Metazoa; phylum Chordata; class Actinopteri; order Clupeiformes; family Engraulidae; genus Engraulis; species Engraulis encrasicolus. The sequence continues at coordinate 24,826,731 of NC_085875.1, forward strand.
TGTTAGGTGAAGTCAGGCCAAAGAGGGGTCAGCATCTTTGATGATCTCACTACCCATTACACTATTGCCCTTCCCTAGCAAATATCAAGGTATAGAGTCAAATATTACCTTTCCTTGCAGGTACTGGTCTGGTGATATTCTTCAGAGATGCCAGTTCTGTGATGGTAAGGAGAATATTGTGGTTATATGTTTTAAAATATTGTAGTTACGTATAGATTGGAAAGCATGTGCACACAGGGTGTTGGAGCAATGTGGAGTTAGGTGCCTTGCTTAAGGGCAATTATTCCATGGATGTAGGTGTCGGGTAGGAGGTAAGGTTGGCATTCGAATACGAAACCCTCTGATCTTAGGACCATCTCCCTAACCATTAGCTGCCTAAATGGGAATAGAAAATAAATCTCTATGGCAATGACAGGGAAAATCCAATCAAATCCCTTTTTTGGTCTGACAGGTGCCCCCATAATAAGAGATGTTAGGTGAGTCTGACAGGTGCCCCCATAATAAGAGATGTTAGGTGAGGACAGGTCAAAGAGGGGTCAGCATCTGGGTTATGGGGCTCGCTACCCATCATTACATTGAGGCTATTCCCTAGCATATATCAAGGTATAACATCAAACATGGACATTACCTTTCTTTGCAGGTACTGGTTTGGTGATATTCTTCAGAGATTCAAGTTCTGTGATAGGAAGGAAAGTATTATAGTTATTTAGCATGAGAAACATGTAAGCTGCTTTTACTTAGACTACATGTCAATATGTAGTTCATACATGTGTGAAATGTATAAGAAAATCTTAAATGACAAAAAAACCTGTTTTTGTTGGAGCCACTCTTGGTATAGCAAAGACTGTCAGAGAAATGACAAGAAAATCCCTTTAGAGGATACACTCAGCATTCACATATAAATATACCATAGACTTAAAACTGCAATTACCTCTTCTTGGTAGTGGTTTGACTTTTTCCTTTTTAGCCACTGGTTCTAGAAAATACACCATTGCACATGTCAAGTGACTCAAATATTTATGCATCTTAGCATAGATTGGTCATTATGCTAACAATTAATGCTATTAATTAATATATCACAGCTGAATCATTGAGAATTGTTGTGATAAAAACATTTTGAGTTACGTACCTTTGACAGGTGCCACTGGTTTGGCCTTCTCCTTCACAACTTCGGCTTCTGCCAAGAATGAGTTTTTTTTATCAGCAGTGTTATAAAGGACTAATATAGTAGGTCCATCTATTGTTTATTGTTTGAAACTTTGGTCAAATATTATTGTATGCTTGGACATCTCATGGACATCATGTTCTCCTTCGTTCACAGTGTCTGATGTTTAAATAATTAAAACTCTCATAATAACTTTAGTCATGAATGTAGTGTTGCATCTCCATATCTTACCCTTTATTTGTTTAGCTGGTTTAGCTTTTTCCTTTGGTTCGGGCTTGGCCTTCTCCTTCACAGGTTCTACCTTTGCCTTATCCTTCACAGGAGCTGGTTGTGGCTTAGCCTTCTCCTTAACAAGGACGGCTTTCTCCTTCACAGCCATTGGCTTAGGTTTCTCCTTGGCAGGTTCTGGCTCAGCCTTCTTTTTAGCTGGTTCTGGCTCAGCCTTCTTTTTAGCTGGTTCTGGCTCAGCCTTCTTTTTAGCTGGTTCTGGCTCAGCCTTCTTTTTAGCTGGTTCAGGCTCAGCCTTCTTTTTAGCTGGTTCTGGCTCAGCCTTCTTTTTAGCTGGTTCAGGCTCAGCCTTCTTTTTAGCTGGTTCAGGCTCAGCCTTCTTTTTAGCTGGTTCAGGCTCAGCCTTCTTTTTAGGTTCAGCTTTAGCCTTCTCCTTTACAGGTTCAGCTTTAGCCTTTTCCTTCACAGGTTCTGGCTCGGCCTTTTTCTTTGCAGGCTCAGGCTTGGCCTTCTCCTTCACAGGCTCAAGCTTAGATTTCTTCTTTGGTGGTTCTTCTGTTTTAACCCTCTCCTTTACAGGTTCAGGCTTAGGTTTATCCTTTACGGGCTCTGGCTCAGCTTTCTTCTTCGCTGGCTCAGCTTTAGGCTTCTCCTTCACAGGTTCTGGCTTAGCCTTTTTCATTGGTGGTTCTTCTTTTTTAGGTTCAGGCTCAGCCTTTCTCTTCGCTGGTTCAGGCTTAACTTTCTCCTTTGCTGGTTCAGCTTTAGCTTTCTGCTTGGCAGGTTCAGGCTCAGCCTTCTTTTTAGCTGGTTCAGGCTCAGCCTTCTTTTTAGCTGGTTCAGGCTTAGCCTTCTCCTTAACTGGTTCAGGCTTAGCCTTCTCCTTAACTGGTTCAGGCTTAGCCTTCTCCTTAACTGGTTCAGGCTTAGCCTTTTCCTTCACAGGTTCAGCTTTAGCCTTTTCCTTCACAGGTTCTGGCTCAGCCTTTTTCTTTGGTGGTTCGGGCTTGGCCTTCTCCTTCACAGGCTCTGGCTTAGCTTTCTTCTTTGGTGGTTCTTCTTTTACTGTCTTCTCCTTAACAGGTTTTGGCGTAGGTGTCTCCTTTACGGGTTCTGGCTCAGCCTTTTTCTTTGCAGGTTCAGGCTTGGCCTTCTCCTTAAGTGCTTCAGGCTTAGCTTTTTCCTTCTGTGGTTCAGGTTTAGCTTTCTCCTTCACAGGAGCAGGTTCCTTTTTAGCCTTCTCCTTCACAGGTTCAGGCTTAGCTTTCTCCTTTGGTGGTTCTGGAGTCGCTTTATCCTTCACGGCCTCGGGTACTTTTTTAGCCTCCTCCTTAACGAGTTTGGGTTCAGCCTTCGCCTTTGCTAGTTCTAGTTTAGCTTTCTCTTTTGGCGGTTCTGGTTTAGCCTTCACCGTCACGGGTTCAGCTTCCTTTTTAGCCTTTTCCTTCACTGGTTCAGGCTTAGGTTTCTCCTTTACAGGTTCTGGCTCAGCTTTCTTCTTTGCTGGCTCAGCTTTAGCCTTTTCCTTCACAGGTTCTGGCTCAGCCTTTTTCTTTGCAGGCTCAGGCTTGGCCTTCTCCTTCACAGGTTCAGGCTTAGCGTTCTTCTTTGGTGGTTCTTCTTTTTTAACCTTCTCCTTTACAGGTTCAGGCGTAGGTTTCTCCTTTACAGGTTCTGGCTCAGCCTTTTTCTTTGGCGGTTCAGGCTTAGCTTTCTCCTTAACAGGCTCTGGTTCTTTTTTAGCCTTCTCCTTTACAGGCTCCAGCTTAGCCTTTTCCTTTGGTGGTTCAGGTTCTTTTTTAGCCTCTTCCTTAGCAGGTTTGGGCTCAGCCTTCTTCTTTGCTGGTTCTAGTTTACCTTTCTCCTTTGAAGGTTCAGGCTCTTTTTTAGCCTTCTCCTTTGCTGGTTCAGGCTTTATTTTCTCATTTACGGGTTCTGGCTCTGGCTTCTTCTTGGCTGCTTCAGACTTAGCCCTCTCCTTTGGTGGTTCTGGAGTAGCTTTTTCCTTCACAGGCTCAGGTTCTTTCTTAGGCTTAGCTGGCTCAGCCTTCTTCTTCACTGGTTCAGGCTCCTTTTTAGCCTTCTCCTTTGCAGGTTCTGGCTCAGCCTTTTTCTTTGGTGGTTCGGGTTTAGCCTTTTTCACTGGTGGCGCTAGTTTAGCCTTCTCTTTCAAAGGTTCAGCTTCTTTTTCAGCCTTCTCCTTTGCATGTTCTGGCTCAGCCTTTTTCTTTGGTTGTTCGGGTTTAGCCTTCTCCACTGGTGGTACTACTTTAGCCAGAGTTTCTGGCTTCGCCTTCTCCTTTACAGCCTCAGGTTTGGCCTTTTCCTTTGATGGTTCTATCTTAGCCTTTTCCTTCACAGGTTCAGGTTCTTTCTTAGCCTTCTCCTTTGGAGGTTCTTGCTTTAGTTTCTCTTTGACAGGTTCTGCCACAGCCTTTTTCTTTGCCGGTTCAGGCTTAGCCTTCTCCTTCACAGTTTCTGGCTTGGCCTTCTTTGCTGGTTCCAGTTTAGCTTTCTCTTTCACAGGTTCTGGTTCAGCCTTTTCCTTTGCAGGTTCTACCTTAACCTTTTCCTTCACTGATTCCATCTTAGCCTTCACCGTTACAGGTTCTGGCTTGACCTTCTCCTTCACAGCTTCCATTTTGGCTTTCTCTTTCACAGGTTCTGGTTTAGCCTTCTCTTTCTCAGTTTCCAGCTTAACCTTCTTTGCGGCTTCAGGCTTGGCTTTCTCCTTCGCAGGTTCAGGCTTAGCTTTCTCCTTTGCTGCTTCAGGTTTGGCTTTCTTCTCAGCAGTTTCAGGCTTAGCCTTGGCTGGTTCAGCCTTGGTTTTTTCTATTATCTTAATGTCATCCTTTGGAGGTTCACGCTTAGCTTTTTCTTTAGTAACTTCTGCCTTTGCCTTTTCCTTCTCAGGGGCAGGCTTGGCAGGTTCTTTTACAGTTTTCTTCACAGCCTTTTCCTTTTCAGGTTCAGGCTGGGGCGTTTCCTTTTCAGATATCAACTTTGCTTGCTCCTTCACTGGAGCAGGTTTTGTCTTGGTTGGTTTCTTTGTAGGCTCTTGCTTAGGTTCTTTCTTTATGGGTTCTGCTTCAGTTCTTTCTTTTACTGGTACAGGGGGAGGTGCAGGCTCTATGGATTAATACATGAAGCACAATGTAGCAGAGTACAAACAAGTGTGGGAATTTTACAGACTTTTGATTGTGCAGACCAACTTGGTGTTAGCAATGAAGATGGAATGTGTAACCATTTGTTAATTACAAATTATATATCTTAAGACTTCATATTCCAAAGCAATATGAAAAGCCCTGGTTAAATGTAAATTGTAGTCATTACATTATTGTCAAATGTTAGTAGGGATGTCGTATCAAAGTCTGTTAACTTGCACACCCAACATGCATCTAACAACAATCAGGAACCTTTAAGAGATGGGCAAGATTATGATTACCAAATGTTGAAAGAACCTTTGCAAGTTTGCGTGATTGTCGAGTAACCAACAGGTATATAAATGTTGGTTTTAAAGTTGTTTTGTCTCGTTACCTTCTTCCTTTATCTCCTGTAAGCCTTCCACTTTTTTCCAGCGTTTACTAGAGACTTTAGCTTCCACATCGGCTGGTTCCTCAGTCACTTCCTCCGGTGCAGGCTCAGGTGTGACAGGTTCTTCTGATTATAAACATAGTCCTCAAAAGTGAAGGTCTAATTTTGTCCTGATCATTACTTATATAGGTATGAATAGAATGTATAATGTTACTGTCTAACGGTATATTTCATGATATCTCTATTGCTTTTTCTGATAAATTCTTATAATTAGTCTCCAAAGACTGATTTGGGAAAGTTGTTTTGTCTCGTTACCTTTGGGTGTTATGTCCTGTAAATCCTCAACCTTTTTCCAGCGTTTACTTGATACTTTAGCTTCTGCATCGGCTGGTTCCTCAATCACTTCTTCCAGTGTAGCTTCAGGTGTGACAGGCTCTGTTTGCGAACATAGTCTTTAAGTGTAAAGACCTTATATTTCTTATGTAAGTGTATAGCTATAATCACTCAAAATTGTTTTTCTTTATCCGCTTCCTTTTCATTAAGAATAGAATGTAGAAGAAGATAAATTATTTTCCAGTGACTACTAGTGGCTATATTGTGATTCGTATATATTGCTTTTTGAGACTGATTTGGGGTAGTTGTTTTGTCTTGTTACCTTCGGGTGTTATGTCCTGTAAGCCCTCCACTTTTTTCCAGCGTTTACTTGAGACTTTAGCTTCTGCATCGGCTGGTTCCTCAGTCACTTCTTCCATTGTAGCTTCAGGTGTGACAGGTTCTGTTTGCGAACATAGTCTTTCAGTGTAAAGACCTTTAGTGGGGTCGTAGGCATGTGCAATTTTTCTCAGTCATTTCAAATTGGTGTTAAAGTTTGGTTTTCACTTCCAAGTTCAAGTTTAGGGTCTATAGAGCAATTTGAGTTCGAGTGTCAAACACACAGATAACAAAATGGCCTGCGGGGGGCGCTCTAAAATATATAAACTGCTATGACTTTTGATTAGTTTAATCAAATTTAACATATGAGGTAGGTATGGATTCAGCATTAAGAGGAGAAACTGGTGGACTAAGTATTTGGTTACCAGATTAAAGACACACTATGTAATAAACACACTTTTAGCCCATGGACAGCAAAATTCAGGTTTTTTTTAAGATAAAGGGTGGAAATGCCCCCAAAGTTGCAATGAAACATAATTTATTGTTACAAGCTATTGTAAATAAAGCCTGGGATATCATTCAACTTGATTTGTTCAGAACATCCCTGAAGCACAAAGATACCTAGTATACCTATACGCAAATATGGCTGCATAAAGCCTATGTGATATTTACGACCCAGCTTGCAACTTTGAGTTTATGAATTTAGGATCATGAGTACCAGCTTTTTTCAATCAAGCCATACTCTATTAACACATACAATCATTTAAATTATTATTATTATATTAAGACTGCATTTCCGGAGAGACAATGCTATTAGTATGCTTGTGGCTTCTGCACACACACACACACACACACACACACACACACACACACACACACACACACACACACACACACACACACATAGCTGTCGTATGCACACACAGAGAAACACGAGGGAAAGAGATAGAGCTCTGTGTGTGTGTGTGTGTGTGTGTGTGTGTGTGAGTGTGTGTGTGTGTGTGTGTGTGTGTGTGTGTGTGTGTGTTTGTGTTTGTGTTTGTGTGCTGGCGCGTGCATGTATGGAGATGCTTCAGGTGCCTTTCAGCAATGGGTGGGTAGGGAGAGGTAAGGGTGGAATTCAAACCTGCAACCCTCTGACAGACCAACACCTGATACCCAGTAACCACTTACTGTATAGAGTGGCCACAGCAGCATATTAGGCCATGGTTGTCCAGGTTCTACAAGGCTGCATGTGTGTGTATGAATGAAGATTCTAAAGGTGACAGTTTGGCAGTCAATAGCTGAGTAATATGTGCAGCCATATCTCCAAAAGTTTTACAAGTTGTCAAATGATATTGACACACAAATGGCATAACCCTGTTCTTCATGTCAAAGCTGAGATCACTTTTCTTGGCCAAATGGTTCAGTCAAAAAGTGGACATATTCATGCCTATGCGCTGAGCTGTTCACACATTTTTTCTAAGTGAATGGGGTCACATCATAGGGATTTTAAAACTGCTCTCTCTCAAACATTTTTAAGAGTTGGCTAATTATCTAACACTTCCCGTGGGATTGCAACCTTGTCGCGGTCGGGGAGCTTGTGTGTCTCAGTGACCCCAAGAGCTAGGCCAGCTGGAGATTCATCTCCTGGTAGGGCCTCCCTTGCTGGACAGGTCGAAGGGTAGAGGCCAGACGAAGAGCAATCCACTGGTCCTCCAGGTTGGGGGTTGGGCACAGGGCTAACAACCCTGTCTCGTGAAAAGAACTATGTTACGGAAATGATCTAACACAGTTTGTATTCAGAGCCAAGACCTCTCTGACAATGCCTTTACCTAGTCGAAAGGTGAAGCGGTTTATTTTATTCTATTAAAAACCCCAGGACAGGTCACCTCTCACTCTAACTGCCACAGTTTGTGACATCATCATCTTGACCATTCTACCATTCATTTCAATGAGGGGGGAAACAGAGAGAAAACTGAGGAAAACGAATCTGGTGAACGAATGAAAGGGGGTAGGCCAGCGAAAAATACACCACCTTGAGCCCTTTTCGAGCTGTTCGTTTTGGCACTCAAACCGTGTCTCTATCTCTAAAACTGCGACGATTCAAAGCCACCATACTAATGAATGGAGGTGAATGGAAAAACGTAGAATAATAATAAACTGTAGATGAACAATTAGTATGCTTTCCCGCAAGCATACAAAATAATAAACTGTCGGACAACAATTAGTATGCTTGCTGGGGGCAAGCAGAGGCCTTTGGCAAGCATACTGAATAATACTATAGGACTATTTCATACATGGAAGACACAATCATCTGCTGTTATGAAGACATCTCTGTCATCTGGGAACTGTCCATTTGTTACCAGCACAGTTGACAGGAATAAAAAATGCTATTATCTGCATTTATCAGAAATGCCTGCCAATCTGGTAACAAATGGACAGTTCCCAGATTTGGACTACACTACCAAAGATGCCGTTGTCAAAGATGTATTCCAACTAGAGCTGAAGTGCAGCTGTACTAGTACTTGTACAAATACACCTGCCAGATCTTGGTGCAAGTGCATGAAGGCAGAGTTAAAGTGCACATGCAATTTCTAAGACTGACCACTGACTGTTATTGTATCTGTTCTCTGTCATAGTTATTGTAGAGTGGAGTATTGGGATAAATGTTAGCCATATGTCTTCTGTTTGTTTTTGAATGCCGGAAAAACTGTTGTTCCTCATAGTATATCATCATCATCATTATCATTGTCCTTATCATTATCCTTATTATTATTATTATTATTATTATTATTATTATTATTATTATTATTATTATTATTATTATTATTATTATTATTGATTTACTTTCTTTTAGATATAAAGTTTTTTGTGAATAAAATGATGGCTTGATTGAAAAAAAAAGCTGTTACTCATGATCCTAAATTCATAAACTCAAAGTTGCAAGTTGGGTGCTAAGTATGACATAGGCTTTATGCAGTCATATTTGTGTATAGGTATCCTAAGTATCTGTGTGCTTCAGGGATATTCTGAACAAATCAAGTTAAGTGATAACCCAGGCTTTATTTACAATAGCTTGTAACAATAAATGATGTTTCATTGCAACTTTGAGGGCATTTCCACCCTTTATCTTAAAAAAGCCCGGATTTTGCTGTCCATTGGCTAAAAGTGTGTTTATTACATAGTGTGTCTTTAATCTGGTAACCGCATACTTAGGTCGCCGGTTTCACCTCTTCATGCTGAATCCATACATACCTCATATGTTAAATTTGGTTTAAATAATCAAAAGTTATAGCAGTTTATATATTTTAGAGCGCCCCCCGCAGGCCATTTTGTAATCTGTGTGTTTGACACTCGAACTCAAATTCTTCTATAGACCCTAAACTTCAACTTGGAAGTGAAAACCAAACTTTAACACCAATTTGAAATGACTGAGCCTAATACGACCCCACTACTTATATTTCTAATGTAAGTGTATAGCTATAATCACTCAAAATTGTTTTTTCTTTATCCGCTTCCTCTTCATTAAGAATAGAAGGTAGAAGAAGATAAATTATTTTCTAGTGACTACTAGTGGCTATATTGTGATTCGTATATATTGCTTTTTGAGACTGATTTGTGGTAGTTGTTTTGTCTCGTTACCTTCGGGTGTTATGTCTTGTAAGCCCTCCACTTTTTTCCAGCGTTTACTTGAGACTTTAGCTTCTGCATCGGCTGGTTCCTCAGTCACTTCTTCCAGTATAGCTTCAGGTGTGACAGGTTCTGTTTGTGAAAATAGTCTTCAAGTGTAAAGACCTTATGTTTATAATGTAAGTGAATAGCTATAATCACTTAAAATTGCTTTATCCGTTTCCTTTTCATTAGGAATAAAATGTAGGAGAAGAGAAATTATTTTAAAGTGACAAGCTGTGGGTTACCATCATTCTTACTCTAGTTGGCTATTTTGTGATACGTACGGTATATAGCTTTTTGAGACTGGTTTGGGGAAGTTGTTTTGTCTCGTTACCTTCTGGCGTTATGTCCTGTAAGCCCTCCACTTTTTTCCAGCGTTTACTGGAGACTTTAGCTTCTGCATCGGCTGGGTCCTCAACCACTTCTTCCAGTGTAGCTTCAGGTGTGATGGGCTCTTCTGCTTCTAAACATAGTCCTCAAGGGTTAAGACCTTATTTGTCCAATTTAATGTAGTCTATAATCTCTTATAGTTATTTGGTTTATAGGTTTCCTCATCATTATTCATTACAATGTGAGAGTGGAATGTAGAATACGACAAATTAATTCCATACTTAGTGGCTAGCTGTAGATCGCTAACATTCTTATTGCATCCTGGATTATTTTTCTGATGTGTCTATGGCTTGTATTGCATGTCTTTGTGAAGTTTTATACTTGGTCTCCAAAGACTGGTTTGGGGAAGTTGTTTTGTCTCGTTACCTTCGGGTGTTATCTCCTGTAAGCCCTCCACCTTTTTCCAGCGTTTACTGGAGACTTTAGCTTCTGCATCGGCTGGTTCCTCAATCACTTCTTCCAGTGTAGCTTCAGGTGTGACAGGTTCTGTTTGTAAACATAGTCTTCAAGTGTAAAGACCTTATATTTCTAATGTAAGTGTATAGCTATACGTACGCTAATCACTTAAAATTGTTTTTCTTTATCTGTTTCCTCTTCATTAGGAATAGAATGTAGGAGAAGAGAAATTATTTTCAAGAGAGTAGCTGTAGGTTACCATCATTGTTACTCTAGTTGGCTATTTTGTGATGCGTATGTATATATTGCTTTTTGAGACTGATTTGGGGAAGTTGTTTTGTCTAGTTACCTTCTGGTGTTATGTCCTGTAAGCCCTCCACCTTTTTCCAGCGTTTACTTGATATTTTAGCTTCTGCATCGGCTGGTTCCTCAATCACTTCTTCCACTGCTGGTTCTGCTTCTGATTGCAAACATAGTCCTCAAGTGTAAAGATCTCGATATACATTCTTGTTTAACTTGCTTAGCAGTTTCCTCCTTCATTGTGCATTAAGTAGGCATAATAGGAGTATAATGTAGAAGACGACAAAAATGAAATTCATATTCAGTCGCAAGCTCTTGGTTGCCATAATTTTTACTCTACTGGGCTATTTTTGTTATACGCCTCTTATATTACTTGTTGGGAAAGTTATTTTTCTTGTTACCTTCTTCCACTAAGCCCTCCACTTTTTTCCAGCGTTTCTTGCTGACTTTAGCTTCCGCATCCAGTGCTTCCTCTGCATCTTCCACTGCTGATTCAGGTGTGATCGACTCTGTCACAGGTGTGACCGCTGGTTCGGGAGTTGGCTCTGTCTTAGGTGTGACTGCTGGTTCAGGTGTTGGCTCTGCCGCAGGTGTGACTGGCTCTTCTGTTTGCATGCAAACATAGTCCTCAAAGGTAAAGACTACATTCTGTAATTTGTGGTTCCTCTCGGTTACTTATTATATATCTGCTGTAGTATTGATGTCTACTGACATACTGCAAGGTTATTTTACAGTAGTCAGTATTTTACAGAAGCATTTATTTTTATTTACAGTATATTTTCAAGTTTTTAAGTAAAAGGAAAGCACAGAAGTCAAGGTCATGGTCAAGGTCTTAGTACCTTCGGGCTTTAGCTCGGCTTCTTCAGCCACTTTGGTATCCAGTGGTTCAGGTGTTATTTCCGTTTCAGGCAGTTTCTCCGTTTCAATTGTTTTCTCTGTTAGCAAACACATGCTTAAATAGTAATGTGACTTGTTTCCTGAAGAATTGCATGACTGCTATAAACGTACTGTATTGTTTTCACATGGTATGTCACTGATGCAATGTGTCATGGTATTCTGATGACATCTGAAGTAATGTGTATGAATGTGATAACAGCTGTGAGCTTGATGACTCATAGACATGGAATTTGTCTGTGGCCATCTACAGTATCATGACATTCCTGTTATAAGACAAACTTCAAACATTGACATCCACCTTTCAATGTATAAGCTTTTAGTCAGTGCTGCAGGTAGGGTAATTGTTGCAAATACCCAAGAAGTGTCTTACTTTTACAGTACAGTAAGGTACAGTACAGTACAGTACAGTACAGTACAGTACAGTGCAGTGCAGTGCAGTGCAGTGCATTGCAGTACAGTACAGTACAGCCCAGCAGAGTGCTGTGTATTATCCCTGGTTAATGCTCTGAATGAAACAGTAGACAGAGAAATGTTGCCAATGTGTTATAAATAAGCCACTGACTCCATGACGTCAGTTCTCTAACCCTGGAGTACCATAAGGGGAATAGAGGCAATGGCAAGGACCAACTTCGGTTGATGATCGCTAGTATGATGATTGCATGTAGGCCTAGCTGTGAGAATCATCAATTAGCGTTTAGTATCGTTCATATGTGGTGCGGTCAAACGTGTTATCATATATTAATGTAGTCAAATGAAGACTCATTAAGATCATTAAGGAAGGTAGTAAGTTTGAAGGGCACATATCAAGCGAAGTTCACATTATCAGTTGAATGAATTTTAGCATGCAAATGAAGCAGTTAAAAGAGGACGAGCAATACATCTTTGATGTACAAAAAATGTACAGTCATGGTTTACATTAGCAAAGGGATGTTCAAAGTTGTTTCCTATAGAATACTCAAGTGTTTCCCATAGACCAAGTAACATTGTGTGGTGCTATGGTGCATTGTGTGGTGCAAGAGTTATGCGTGTACTACCATTGACATGTGTTGTTGATCAATTTGTTTTTCTTCTGTGGTGCTGCACCGCAGAATGGTCTATGTAATGGAAACACTTCACCTTTTTGTTTAATTGTAATATTGTGGGCTTACCTTCCTCCTCTGCCTCGGACTCCTCTCTTTCCTGAACTCTTAGCATAGCTGCCTCTTTTTCAGCTTCGGTGGCTTTTAATTCTGTTGAATCAGACAGGCTAATTAGCTTGTCTACATACTATACATCACATGCAATTGCACGGTGCTCTTTACGATTGCTTTCATCCAGACATTTTAGAATTAATTTTCCATTAATCTGAGAGTCAATTGGTCCGACAGGCCATTAGTCCGAACTTCAGGGTCATGCTTGGGAGTCTGAGACCGTCAATTTTGAAGGCTAGGTAGCCTACCAAAAGGAATAGTTTGGTGGATTTCATTTAACGCCCAATTATGATCTACAATTCATGAATAAATTCAGACTCTTTTCTACAAACTACAAACAAAATGATGTCAGAAGACATCATTGACAACAGAAGTTTAATTCAATATCTCACAAAAACGTATTCAAATGTAATTTTTGTTGAATGAGGAAAAGTCTTTGTGGCTAGGCTGACAATGGGGAAACCTTATTGTTTTCTCCACGGAGGCGGGGTGTCAGCGAATCACAAAGCCACAAACACAGATTGAGGACAGGAGTTGGTTTCTATCACGTAGTCAAAGTGAAGGTAGCAATGCACTGTACCTTGAATGAAATTGAATACTTCTTCTCTTGCCTTCTGCTGTTTGGTGAGCTTTTCTTGTTCAATAACTAAAACAGAAGTTAATTCATGAGTACACATATGAAGAAAGGATGGAGAGAAGGTAAAAGGACAGAAATGGTGACATGCTATTTCTCCGAAGCTCCTTGGTTCCGACCTATCAATGATCAGACAATTTCTGAGGCTGAAGTATGAAAGTAGGTCACACTTAAACACAATTGTCACCACATTCCATTTAATCCAACAAACATTGAGAATAACAAAAATAAGTAAACCATGCTAGTTTCCATGTAGCCAAACAAAGCACACTTAATGAGAAAAATGAAAGCAACCTTGAGTTGCGATAGGCCAAGTGGAATACCTGACGATGCTCTTTTAACTATTGAAACTCATTGTCAAATGGAATAATCGTTACATTATTGCAAGGGTTGGAACAAAGGAGCTTTGGAAAAAACGGGCAGCCGCCACAGAGATTAGGCAGACAGAGACCCCATTAGAAGCACAACAAACTCCCGCAAACATACTGTGTACAATTAGATTGCTTTAGAACAGTCACTTGTTTGCCAACTGTCAATATCAAGAGAGTAGGCCTAATAAAAAATATATTAAATGGGTGGGGTGAAATAACAGTGAATAAAAATAATAGAATCTTCTGATTGGATAGGCCAGATTTTTTTAAAAGAAGGGGGGAAGGCACAGAAACACCTGCCCACCTGCGATCATGCCTATGGTCAACATACATAGTTGACAGCACTAAACATGGAGGCATACAAAAATTCACATTTTAGGTGGATATGTAATTTGGTGTCAGCGAATGATTATGTATTACCATGAACATGTGGTCTTTCATTGCTAGCATTGGTTAGCTCACATTTTGTGATGTCAATATGCTAATATTACTGGCATGATATTTACTGTACATAAAAATGTCTGTAGTCGTCCTGCTGGAATTCTATTTTAATATACTGTACATACTGTATTCAGTGTTTCCCATACATTGAGGAAACTATGGCGGCCCGCCATAGTTTAAATTTGGCCGCCATAGTTTACGAAAATGTAAAAAAAAAATTTTTTTTTTTTTTTTTTACTTTTTTTTTTTTTTTTTTTTTTTAACGATATCCGTTTTTGTTAAAAACGATTTGAATTACGATTTTGAATTTCCTTCGCATTTTCCTCCTGGAGTATACATCCTAGACTCTGTATTGGTAAGTAGTCCCACGGTAACACAGAATGAGGGGAAAGCATTAGGAAGTGACCGTAAGGGTATTACAGTTGATTCATGTGTGCACACGTGTAACATCGGGTGAGTAACAGAACATGTGCGCAACGATGCGTTATGACACGCAGATATGCGAGGATCTTCGTCCAAATCGCTAGTCGCATGCATCATCGCTAACTGCGTTTACATCGCGTGCCGCGTGTAAGGGAAATGTTAGTTGTTGACATGTATGGAATTCACTTCAATTTGTGCTGTTTCTTGCTTCAGTTGTGGACAAAACGATTGGCCAAACTCACAATAGAAAGCCTGTGCTGTGCTACTGTCCCAGAGAGCTGAAAAAAAAAAAACCTTCATAGAAGAAGTCACACTTAACAGGGGTGTTAACCAATCCAATGAGTTCTCTCATTGCTCTCTCTCTCTCTCTCTCTCTCTCTCTCTCTCTCTCTCTCTCTCTCTCTCTCTCTCTCTCTAGTAGCCTACTATTTACCCATAACAAATGGTGAATTTCTGAGCCCTTTTTAATTTGTAGCCTATACCACTGACGGCATGATAATGCTTCATCATATTTTAGAAATAGGGCCTATGTGCCTTTTATATACCAAATGTTTATCATTTTGAAATTGTTTCAGTTGTTTATGACTTGTGTATGACTGAAATTATCTCTGCATACTATCAGTGCTGCATTGCTTTGTAAAGATAGGCTATTCAACACACTTTAAAAACACACTGAAAAGATACGGCCATAGTAGCCTACTGAAAACATTTGGTTCATAATAATGGTGATTAATAAATGGTGGTCTTAAATTTTCATACTGACATCCTTGAATTTGACTTGGTAGATCACGGCAGACCATCAACTTCAAAAGTAGATCTTGGTTAAAAAAAAGGTTGGGCACCCCTGCTATAGAGAGAACCACAAGTGCTTGAAAGACAGGGATCAAAAGCCTAGTCAAGTTGTTGTAGTTTACTTGGGTTTGGGAGCAATATAAAAAACCTTCAGAGAAGGGACAGTTGGGATGAGTTTACTAACACTAGGCTTTGTTTTACAGTTGTAATGAGTTTGGTGACAGACCTTCATTGACACAGCAGAGGAGACATCGGGCTGCATATAGAAATTAATGTGTAATGAATGTGAATATAGACATAAATGTTTTAATGGGAGGAATTTGGAAAAAACTGGCCCTGTGACCAGCACCCCTCATGTAGAATGTGTACGCCTACAGATATGTGTGGGGAAAAGGCATAGCCTACCCTCTAAGACCCTTTTTGTCTATGCGTTAACAATTTCACAGTGCTCTTAAATTCTTATCTCTGCTCCTATTTTGTTTTATTATTGTTTCCCAGACCCCTGCATGAGGGACGAATGAAACTGTGTTGTAAACAGAAATTATTCACTGTACTGCATTTTTTGACAATGACAATGTACTACTATTATACAAGTCATGGGTAAAATCATATGTAGCTACTATATTTTTCTCAAAATATAAATGGCTGAAATATAGGCCTACAGTTTCTCCATGCGCCAATGTCATACTGTAGTCATTGTTTTGCCGTTTTGCATTTACGCTGCAAGAATACCCCCCCCCCCCCAAAAAAAAGGCCCGTGTGAGAAGGACCCCCCCCCAGCCCCCCCCGGACAAAATAAACCCCGGCTGCCCCCATAGTTTCCAAAATTTCTGTGGGAAACACTGGTATTACAATGCTGGTATTGCTGATGCTAGAATGTTAGCTTTCTTTCTTTCTTTCTTTCTTTCTTTCTTTCTTTCTTTCTTTCTTTCTTTCTTTCTTTTAGAACACACAGGTATTTTCCCACTCACTTAAGTGCTGATGTTGGAGGTTACTCAACTGTTTAACATTAAACATTTGTTATATTTAC
This sequence comes from Engraulis encrasicolus, assembly GCF_034702125.1. Taxonomy (NCBI): domain Eukaryota; kingdom Metazoa; phylum Chordata; class Actinopteri; order Clupeiformes; family Engraulidae; genus Engraulis; species Engraulis encrasicolus. Next base: position 24,842,827 of record NC_085875.1, read on the forward strand.
AAAAGAAGCTTCCATAGCATTACAAGCTTAAGCGAAGCTAGCACATCTATTGTTAACATATAATTAAAGAGACTAGAGACTAAAAGCAAGACAATTTAGAAGATCATGTTTATCAATGTCAACATACTCAAGCAGTTAGCCAATGATCATGAGATGAATGGTAATATGTTAACGTATAATACTATTCAATATCCCATATAAAGTCATACCTCATACAAAATACACTGATACCTTTTTTATTGGCGCGGCGTGCTACTCTGTTGTCATGGAGCTGCCTTGCGAGTCTCCAGAGCTCAACCTCGCCTCTGCTTCTCCTGATCTCATTGTTGTTGTTGTTCTCGTCGTCATTGTCAACTAAGATGGAGCCTTCTTCCTCAGTTGGACTGTCATCATCATCCATGATGGAGCCTTCTTCCTCAATGTGATTGTCAGGAATCTCTGCGATGATGAGGTTGTCAGGCTCATTATCAGTCTCTGGTGTTTCAATGGCAGTGATGCTGGACTCTTGAATCTGGTCTGTGAGGATTAGGAAAGCTTGATCTATGTCAAATGGATCTGAGTTGATCTTGTCTTGCTCGGAAAGTGATCTATCAGTTGTGAGCTGCTCTTCAGAGCTATCCATGCTGAGTTCTGTATCATCATTGCCATCATCATCATCAGCAGCAGCATCATCTTCTCTGGAATCTTTGTCTGAAAGTTCAGATATGATTTCCCCATGATCACTCTCTGTCTCATGACTGAACTCATCATCTACAGTCTCAGGGAAAGAAATATGCAACGTTGTCAAGTCTTCACCATTATCATCCTCAGAATCATCCTCATTCTCATCATCATGTTCAGGTGCAGCATTATCGCCTTCATCTTCACTAATGTGCAAATTGTCTAAGTCTGCAGAATCCTCTTTGTCTTCCTCCTCCTCCTCCTCCTCCTCCTGCATGCCTTCATAATCATTCTCATCCTCAGATATGCCTGAATCATCTGCATCAGTTTCATATCCAAGTATGTCACTATCAATTGTGTCCTGCTCTTCAGCCTCGTCTGCTGCGTCTTCAGGTTCTTCATCTGGTGTTTCTGGATGGTCAGGGTCAGTCGGTTCAGATGCATCAAGTTCAAATTCATCTGCACCTATCTCGGAACTGTCAGAGTTGAATGATTCGAAGCCATCAGTGTCCACAGCAGGCTCAATCTCAGCCTCGTCTTCACTTATTTCAATGTCGATGGAGTCGACTGGCTCAGAGACAGCAATGTCAGGCTGAGCATCAAGAATGAACTCTGCTTCAGCGTCATCCTCGCTGGTTGAAATATCATCACTGATGTCATTATTCTCCTCCTCCTCCTCCTCCTCCTCCTCTTCAGACTCTTCGTCTTCAGTGCCATCCTCTTCCTCAGCTGTTGCCATGTCCTCTGTGACTTCTTCGTCTGTGTCAGTCTCAATATCACTATCATCATCATCATCATCATCATCATCATCATCTTCACTCTCCTGTTCATTTTCGACCATCTCTTCTTCATCATCGTCTCCTTCTGTGTTGTCAGTGTCAGGTGTCTCCTCAGTGTCTTCCTCGTCATCATCACGATCATCGTCATCGTCCTCATCTTGAGTTGCTAGTTGAGCTTTGTCCATCTCTTCCTCTTGGTCATCATCATCTTCATCATCTTCTTCAGTGCTGTCAGTGTGAGATGATTCCTCAGTGTCTTCAGAGTCAGCTTCAGCTTCTTGTGTGATGTCATCTCCTTCTGCCTGGTTTAGTACTTCCTGTTCCTGCTTGCCATGGTAACCTGTGATTGGTTCTTCTTCATCATCATCATCATCATCATCATCATCATCATCATCACCCAGGATGTGCTCTGGCCAGGTGGCGGTAGCCAGCTTCACCTTCATCTTCTCTACCTGCTGCTGCTTTGTTCCCAGTATCTCTGCAACTGTTTCATGATCTGCTTTGTTACCAACCTCAGACTCATTAGTGTATCACATAACATGTAACACGGTGCATTATTTAAGAAATCAACTGTTTTTTTTCTGTTTGTTTGTTTTTTTCTTCAAAACTGCAAACATCATGAGTCATGAGTCAGGTTGGCGGTAGGTGAGATGTTTTAGGGGAGTGTAAATGAAGGCATCCTGAAGGTTAAAAGGTCATCGGAGGGCATTCCAAGTAAAAACAAAGGGTGGCTTGGTTTCCCATGCTGTTTTCATACAACGGACTGAGTAGTTGTTACTTTGTTTCGGATGTAGCGAGTACGATGTGCCTATAGATGTGGGCAGCTGTGGCCTAATGGCTACTGTAGGAAGTTGACCTTGGGATCAGAAGGTCGTAGATTCGAGTTCCATGGCAGGAGGAAGAATGTGACGGTGGCAGTAAATAACTAGTGTAATTCCACACCCTCATCCATGTCTGACGTGACATTGAGCAAGGGGTCTAACCACACTGCTCCACTGTTTCTGTCTCTCCATCTAATATCACTGTAAGGTACTCTGGTCAGTAAGTGTCAGTTATGTGGAATGTAATTGATTTGAAATTGAAATGCATGGCATTGTATTGTATTTATCGTGTGTTTACATTTTTGGAAAGGTCATGACTGTGAGAATTATGTAACTAGAGATTTGATACACCTTTTGCACTTGTGCATACTGTATGCCTATTGTGTCTACATGTCACTTTATGTGTATATTGTACCTAATACATTAGTACTTTACTATATTTACGATAGTACATTATAGTTACATGCGTAATAAGCATACCACAGTCAGGTCTGTTTTACTGATCAGTAAGCATAGAACTTTGAGATGAGTGAGAGAGCATGTGAGATGTAGACGAAATGCACTTACAACACCACCTTTAATTGAGAAAGACCCCATGCTTCTCACGTTTTTAAGAGTAACAATCGGTTTAGTTTAACATGTTTTTTTTGCACACAGTATATCAGAGGGCATGACACATAACAGACATATGCACAAACAGGTCACACACACACACACATGAGTTGATAGTGCAGTGAATGCGGAATCAGAATACATCAACACATGTTTTGCTTCCAAACAGCATTCACGAATGATGAAGACAAGTAGGTAACACTTTAGAATAACTACCTATTCACAGCTTTATAAACACTTTATTAACATTTAATAATAATTAACATTTAACAAAGCATTTACAAATGTTTGTAAATGACTAATAACCAAACTACGACTGCACAGTGGAGTGGGAATCAACTTCTACTGTGTGAGTTTTAGCAGGTTTCAGGCCTTCTGGTGAAGAAACTTCCAGGACTGATGCGACTGTGCGGTGTCTGCTGTGTTAACATAGTATTTCTTGCCCTTTTATAAACATTTGTAAACATTTTGTTGATAATTAGTTAATTATTTATAGTCTTTATAAAGCTGTGAATAGGTAGTTATTCTTAAGTGTTACCGAAAAGCATTAATGAAACAAATAATATGGAGACATATGTTTACACTACAGACATGAGTAATTTGAAGCCATTAACCTTCTAAATATTTTCTGTGTGTGAACATGCATGTTCTCTATTGTTGGTCATTTTTTCAGTTGGGTGCTGGTCGAGATTTTAGTTTGTTGGGGAATGTGTTGATAACCTGACTCTCACCAGATGAATAGGGTTTCCGCCTTGATCCATAAACATTCACTTGATACGATGGTCGTATGACTAGCTTTCTGAAGGCATGGTTCTCGCAAAAATCCTTGCACATGATTGGAGAAAACATTTGTCTCACATTTTTAATGACGCTCTCCCTTCTCTCTCTCTCTTAACTATTCACAGAATCGCCAATAGAGTTGAAATCGCAGAATCAATGTCGACATGTGACTCCATGTGAGCTACAATTATTGCCTGAAATAACAGTCACAACCTCTTTGACTATGTCACATCTCTGAGAATCCCGCAAACCTGATTTGTTCGACTGCCTCAAGGTTTTGGAAGCTAAGCAAACTAGATTGCATTCTCACAGAAAATGCTGGAAGCGGGCTTGCCTTTTGGGGCAGAGATGAAACAAAGTACTATCGAGAAAACAAAGCTAAAAGAAATGTTGGAAAAAATCCATCCACCCAGTCAGAAGTTATGGGCCAAACGATTCAGCTATCTTTAAAGTGTTGTAGCTCTGCGTTTTGGGGATATACTAAATGACACACATGGTAAGTTGGCTCAGGAACACTGCATATGATATAATTTTGAAAATCAACATGGGTCCGAGTGGGATTCGAACTCACAACCTCCATATCTGTAATCCAGGACCTTTGCCATTGATACTAAATGACATACATGGTATTTTAAATTGGCTAAGGAACACTGCATATGATATAATTTTGAAAATCAACATGGGTCCGAGTGGGATTCGAACTCACAACCTCCATATCTGTAATCCAGGACCTTTGCCATTGATACTAAATGACAAACATGGTATTTTAAGTAATCTAAGGAACACTGCATATGATATAACTTTGATAATCAACATGGGTCTGAGTGGTCAGTCACAAATGGACCTCTTGTGGAACATGCGTTGACCTCTTGAAAAAGGCACTTCACGCCTCAATGGGAAAAGCCATGGAGCCAGCCCTGTCGTTTTTACACACCTGCCATTTAAAAAGTAATGGGAGTTGGGAGATGAAACTTTGACAATTTGGAGACATCCCATAGAGCTCGCTAACAACGCGTCAACTAAACTTCTAGGTGAAAGTGTTGATGTTTTATGACCGAAAAAGCCTCCTACACTCTGATCTCTAGAGTGGCGGAACCTTGGTTCATGAAGGTTCTACCATTGTTTTCAATGGGGACCCAAACTTGCACAAAATCGCCAAAAACGGAAAAAACGACACGACACACGGAGACGCTATCCAACAAATGATCTCCAAGCCGAGCCGGTCGTTTTAGTGTTTTAACGGTGTCTCTATCTCGAAAGGTCTAGGAGGAGATCCATTTTCTATTTTTACTGCCCTGCACAAGAGAAGCAAGCAAGCAAGCATAAACTTTACTTAGAGATTACTAGAATCTGGCCTTGCTCTGCAAGCCCGCTTAATAAGAAATTCCGCCAAGATCTGCGTGCAAGTGTAGCTCGAAAAGCTAAGTGGAAACATGTAGGTGAGAGCCAGGTTAGTGTGTTGAGTGTTAATGATTAAGTCAGTGAGAATGTGGAATGCATTTAATTTTAAATACACGAAAGTAGTTAGAGAGATAAGTTTGAAAGGTCATGTGACAGTGCAATAGAGGAATGTAAGATTTTATTGCACATTAGTACAATATGTTTTTTAGTGCACACTGTTTTTTTATTAGCAATTATAAATATCTTAGAGAGAAGACATAAGCATTCACAGTATTGTCTCTACTTAAAAAAAATAATTAAAGCTATTTTACATGACAGACAGTAACAAACCTTTTTCCAGTGGCGGCAAAAATTCTCCTGTGAATAACAGCAAACGATGTGGATGAATATCTAATGAAGTGATGTACATAGGTCAACTAGAGAATGGGCAGTCAAACTTATTATTGCTGTAGGCTCAAAATAATTCGGCAGCTTTTATGATTCCATAATAACAGAGTTGAGAGGAAAAAAAATGTGCGAATCCCTGGTCAAAATGCATGGCAAAAGCTACTGTAATACAGGTTTTTGATTGAGAAGTCTGCACACTTTAAGTCCCCTTTTTTTTCGGGGCTTTTATGCCTTTATTTGACAGGAAAGTCGAAGATGGTGACAGGAAGCGAATGGGATAGAGAGACAGGTGAGGATCGGGAAATGACCCCGACCGGACTCGAACCGGGGTCCCTGTGGATGGGCATGCAAGCCCAAATGTGGGGGGCTTAGAGCGCTGCGCCACAGCGCCCCCCACTTAAGTCCCTTTTTTGTCCTTTTTTTTGCATGGCAGGACCACGTTTCGACTGTAGAGGTCTTCTTCAAGTGTGTGGACATCTCAATCAAAAATCCATGATTCCGGAAACATGGTTCTGGAACATGTAAATGCATGATTCAGGAATATATAGAGTACATACCTTTCCTCCTTACCATGGGGGGTCCATCATCTAAATCAGGTGCAAGAAGATACGTAAGCATGTGAACATAAACACACACTTAGCCCCCAGTGGAATAAAGCAAGAGCTATGAAACGTACGAAAATATGGTAGTAAAGTAGTAAAGTAGAAGTATGTTCAAGTCTGAGACAAGATACAAATGATGGATAATATGCGCCACACCATAGAGAAACCAGACTCAAGTTGTCAGGGCTGTTTCAAGGTATTTAGGGGCCCTCTTGGGTCCCTTTTTTTCTCCAAGCTATTGGCCAAGGGCCCGTTCAAGGCAGATTTCGATAGCAGTATCATTGCATTTTTTTCGGGAGTGTAATTTAACACAGTTTACCCAGTTATCACTGCTGTCATTTAAATACAAGTAGGACTACGTATCCAGACATTGCCAGGAGCACTCGGCTCAGCTAGGGGTCCTAGGCAATTGCCCACTTTGCTTGCTTGATCGTGACGGGTGTCCAAGTCGATCACCAAAGATTTAACATTTACTCACTTTGAAATGACCACAAAATCTTCAAATATTATCAGATGTCCATGTGTGGGACACCATTGGAAAGCTTAGCCTACAAACCTTCGAAAGCCGTGCATAACTGAAACTGCCCCGGGACAGCTTTTTGTTTTTGCTTATTATTTAATATTTTTGTGGCTTTATTTATAACCTTTATTACGATAGCACCGTGAAGAGGTGCACAGAAATGGGTTGGAAAGAGAGATTGGGGAGGATTGGGAAATGACCTCTGGCTAGAATCAAACCGGGTTCCCTGGCTTAACAGTACAGTGCCCTAGCTGTTTAAGCCACAGCCGAATTTCCCTTTGGACAGCTTGAGCCTGGTTGGGCTAAGGTCAGACACATATGATTAAAAAAATAGTGGATGATCGGCATCCGTCACCTTTCTCTTCCATCAAAAGGTTGGACAGGTAGATCAAAAACCTTTTCCTCCGGGCCGAAAGGTCATCCACGGCCTTACTCACAACTTTCATCGGATCAAATTCTAAATAGAACCATCAAAACCTACTATGAAAATAGTTTAGTGAGTTTTGCAACAGCAAAAGACATAAACATATGTGTTCATTGTTGGAGGCTAAGTGTGATTATATTCATGAATAACATAAAACCGATTACGAAAGCATCTGTCAGCAACGTCTCTCACGCTAAAATAAGACTATACCTTCACTGCTGTAGAAATAACTGGTGACATAGTCAAAGACGTTCTGGTTGAAGCTGAGGAATCCCTCTGTGGCATAAGTGACGGCGTTCAGTGGGTTAATATTCATATTTTCTGATATCCACCCTGATAAAAACACAAATGATAAAGGATACATGATACATGACAATAAAAATCATAGTTATCACAATGCTAAGTAATTCCCAATTAAAACATTGACATTTTTATTATTGTTGATATACCACAATGTCTACATATGCAATTCTACAAATATATGTACAAAATAAAATATATAATACAATATAAAATACAATATACAATATTTTCAATATAAGTTATACATACTGTAGGATACTAAAAAGTAAACTAACAATAATGATATGAATTGTCCTTTTTTATCTATCAAAATGAATATTTTAAAATGCCTCAACATGTCTCATGAACTTGTATATGTAAATACCTTTGGGAACAGCAAGAACGCCTGACACGGTTTGGATCCCACCGAAAACTCCTGACAACACAGTGTCAGTGCAGCATTCTACAATGCCAACTGTACCTACAAATAATAGTCATACATGGATGTTGACACACAGACAATTGACACCGAAGGACAAACAGAATATTTAATTGTGTGTCACCTGGAATAAGTGTTCCTATAAACTATACTGTATACACACACATTATCCATATGCAGATATAATACAGTGCCCTCCATAATTATTGGCACCCCTGGTTGAGATGTGTTAAAAGCCTTAAAATAAATTCAGTGTTTTTTGCAGAAGAATACTGTCACACTGAAAATTGTAGGAAAATGTAGCCTTCAACTCAAATGAATTGTAGGAAAATAAAAAAAATCCCTGACTAAAAAATAATTATTTTTCATTAAATCACCTGTTCCACAATTATTGGCACCCTTAACAATTCCCAGGAAATAAATATAATTGAAGCATTTCTGTCATTTCTACAGTAGTTTACAAAGTTTACCAGAGTATGTAGGAACATTTAATTAGTAATTCATCACTTCCTGTTTCCCTGGGGTATAACTATGACGTGACACCGAGGCCATTTCTCTTATCCACTCTTAAACATGGGAAAGACAAAGGAACACAGCATACAAGTGAGGCAGATGTGCGTCGACCTTCACAGGTCAGGCAGAGGCTACAAGAAGATTGCCACTCAACTGCAGCTGCCCATATCTACTGTGAGAGGAATAATTAAGAAGTTCAAAACAACTGGAACAGTGGTAAACAAGCCTGGATGAGGACCCAAGTTTATTTTGCCA